>NC_053041.3:60484104-60784104 GCF_002575655.3 Aegilops tauschii subsp. strangulata | reverse complement strand
GCGGAGAGGAGTACGAGGGTTCACTGGTTCGGCTGCAGTGTGAGGCTGTCGTCGCCGCAGGGCCTGGCCAGCGGTGGGAATAGT
Source organism: Aegilops tauschii subsp. strangulata (assembly GCF_002575655.3). Lineage (NCBI taxonomy): Eukaryota > Viridiplantae > Streptophyta > Magnoliopsida > Poales > Poaceae > Aegilops > Aegilops tauschii. The sequence continues at coordinate 60,784,020 of NC_053041.3, read as the reverse complement.
AGGGGGCGGTGAGGCCTCTGCGGCAGCACAGACAGCCATGGGAGGCAGGAGCATGCAGCACGACCGGCGCTGTTTTGGGCGGCTGGAGCAAGAAGACGAGAGGTTGAAGAAGCACTACGGCCGTTGGATGGACATCGTACGGTCACTGGAGCTAGAATCGTTCATATTGACTAAGTTGACAAAGCACTCCGTCCCCGTCAACTTAGTAGGCCCACAAGTCAGCCTCCCACTAAGGTGGGTCCAAACTAGCAGGGGGGTATTCATTTTTTTGTGCGTAATAAGGAGGCAATTCCGGTGGGTCCGAGCTGACAGCGGGGGGAACTTTTTTTCACGAAATACGAGGGCCTGTCCGGTGGGTCCCAGCAGTTAGGGGGGAAACATTTTTTCGGCAAATACGATGGCCCGTCCGGTGGGTCCCTGCTGTTTTTGAACCTTGTAACAGTAGGAAAACCTCCTACTGTTTTTGTATTAATGTAAAAGGGGTGACAATTTACATGAGGACTTTACAAGATGCCTTTACAACTCACCCTCCCTTTGGGAGGTGAGGGTGAACTTAAGATATAGAGGAGAGGATGAGTGGAATGAGATGTTTATGCTTGTCCTTAACCCTATAGGTAAGGAGAGAGAAGTTAGTCTTAAGCCTATCTAACCATGAAATCTTCGAAGGCATAATCCCCCTAAAGTGTTTATTGTTACGTTCTTTCCAGATACTCCAGGTTGCAATCAGAAATAGCTCGATGAAGAGGGGCCCATTCCAGTTATTTTTGGTAAACACAACATTTTGCAGGCGAGGTTGCCCCTGGTTCCACAGAATTCCAATGCTGGACCAGCATTCAGTACTAAATTGACACTCAAAGAAGAGGTGTTCCAGTGTTTCCTCGATGTGTAGACCACATAAGATGCAATCATAGTCATTTCCAATATTGTAGTGTCTCCTTTTGAGCATATTTCACGTGTTTAGTCGATCAGAAAGGAGCAACCAACCAAAGACTTTAATTTTCATGGTGGATTTTGATTTCCATATCCATCCAAAAGCCTCATGAGCCCTAACTTCTCTGAAGTAGAAAGTGTAGTATCTATGAGCTGTGTAAGTTTCCGTGCCCCAAATATATGTCCAAACATCTGGCTCATTGGAGATAGCCGTTTCCATCGTGTCAGCTTGCAGTTGACGCACCTCTGCATGAGCCTGTGCCGAGAGGGGAAGATGAAATGCCTTTCGCAGTGACGTGGACAAGAAATCCTTAACTAAGATATCTTCATTGATGGCGTAAGAGAGTGCACGTGGGTATTTCCCATCAAATGTGGTGTCAGTCTATAAATCTTTCCAGAAAAGCACATTTGATCCATTGGTTACATGAACGATTGAGATACCTCTATAAATTGGCATTAGTTTGGCAACATCTCGCCACCAGAATGATCCACAAAGGTCTGAAGCATGCGGGATTTGATTCGTGTAGTATGTTTCCCAGATGAGTTCAACCCAAGGCACGTTCCATCTATTGTAGAATTTATGTAAATACTTCAATAATAGTGCATCGCCATGGATGCTGAGATCAATCACTCCCAAACCACCACTTTCCTTGGGACGGCAAACTATTTCCCAAGAAGCAAGAGAGTTATTTTCCGTGGGTCCCTGCTGTCAGGTGGAGGAATAATTATTTTCCGCATAATAAGGAGGCACTTCCTTGCGGCTGCCGTGGACTCAGCTGTTAGCCTCTCCACGTACAGTACTCTTCCGATGGAAGTCGTTCCTTGACCACGTTGACCACGCCGCCCCGAGAGCACCAGGGCGGTGGACGACGGCGAGCGGCGAGGCCTAGGAAGGGGACGACGCGGAGCCGGGGAAGACGCGGCAGTGGAAGCCCGCGCGGAGAGGAGTACAAGGGTTCACTGGTTCGGCTGTGGTGTGAGGCTGTCGTCGCCGCAGAATAACAGGGGGTGTGGGTGAGTGGAGGGATGGCCTGGCTAGTGGTGGGAGTAGTAGGGGGCGGTGAGGCCTCTGCGGCAGCACAGCCGGCCACGGGAGGCAGGAGCAGGCGGCACGACCGGCGCTGCTTTGGGCGGCTGGAGCAAGAAGACCAAAGGTTGAAGAAGCACTACGGCCATTGGATGGACATCGTACGGTCACTGCAGTTAGAATCGTTCGTATTAACTAAGTTGACAAAGCCCTTGGTACGCGTCAACTTAGTAGGCCCACAGGCCAGCTTCCGAAACGGTGCGCCCCAGATGTCAGGGGGAGGAATCATTTTTTGGGCGGGTGAAGCTAGAATATCCGAGATTGAAGAAGAAGCACGGCATCCGTTGGATGGACATCTAACGGACACTGCTGCTAGAACCGTGTGTTGACTATAATAAGTTGACAAAGCCTTGCATACGCGTCAACTTCTTTTTTTTAGGGGACGTGTCAACTTAGTAGGTCCACAAGTGTGTGGGAGAGAACTTATAGCCTATTTGCGATTTGTAAGAATGTACAACCCATTTTTGAATTCTAATGGAATTTACTACAGCCCATTTACAGTTTGTTAAAAGTACAACCCATTTTCTAGCTAGGACAACGATTAATAATTTCAACCAACCGTTCAAGACAGAATTGAATAAAATTTCCCACATTTTGATGGGATCCGAAATATTTTTAACCCGAAATTTCTAGTCAGATTAAATATAAATTTGTATTACATAAAAATCTAACGAAACATTGCGCGTGCAACAATTAAAAAATAAGATTTTCAAAATCCATAAATAATATTTTATAAACTAATTTCGTGCTTGGTGCACTTTCTTATAGTTACTGCCCAGTTTTTATAATTACATCCCATTTATTATTTTTTAAAGCCCATTTTCCTGTTAAGCCTAATGCATCCCTCCTAGGAAAGATTTGCAGCACAGCGGGACGGAGAATAACAAGTTGACCTTGCCTGGGTATTCCTCAAAAAAAGTATAGTTGGGCTAACCATTTTCATCTTGAAAAAAATTAATATCTGGGCTGGATATCTATCCTGGGCTAGACGGGCCACAGCCTGCCCAGTTAATACCCTGCTCTCCTCTGAACAACAACGAAAACATCGCCAAGAAAAACTTTGTAGTGCTCACGCCTCAAAAACACAAATACTGCTTGAGCTGCTTGGTCCCAGCTGTCGGCCGCACCTTGTGCAATTCTCTCATTTATTGACTACATAGGTTGACAATGGTGTGGGACCGTGATGTCAGGAAACCAGGAGGAAGCAAAAAAAATATAGTTCTACATAATAAGGAGGCACTTGCATACGTACGACTATGACCCTAGTGGGTCCCTACTGTCAACCAGTCAAAATAAAGTCATCTCCTGAATCCTCATGTTCATTGACCATGTTAACAATGCTCGGCTCCACGATGAGCGCAACAACTCGAAGGACGACGGAGAGGACCTCGCGGGCCCTACGGATGGTCTGATACATCGCCCGCTGCTCATTCAGGAAGCCAGAATCATCGGACACCTATGAGCACCTTGGAGAGACTGAGACGGCATGAAACGGTAAGGTCGCGCTTGGGAGCTCTGGTCTATTTCACAACTGTATTAAGATACAAGTGTAATTTACTCGTCATCGGAAACAACGCGTAAAATACAGGCGTAATGAAACCGAGGGACCGAGGTCTCTAAGTACAACCGGCGGGTTACGCGTGTAATTTGAGAGACCGGTGTATATTTTACTAGTCGAAATCGACCAACCAAGCGCTTCGCCCGAGACCATCTGCTTTTATTTACAAGCGTCAGTTCTACAAGCGGTTTTGGTTGGAAAACGACGATCCAATCACGGCCTAAGATGATGAGTTGGTCCAAAGATCATATGGTTTCACGTCTAACCTACCCGACATATCGTATAGGCTATGAATGAAACATAAGACGATGAACTTCTTAAGCACGGAAACAACAGAAGAGGATGATCTTCCTAACAAGCAAATCACTAGCATTAGATCGACATGCAAAACAATACGAAGCATTATTCTCAGGAGGCACGGTGAACAGCTCATGATGCCGCATGCCACAACATTCCAAGCTCAACTTTGCAATCAAACACAAGGCCTGGCATTACATAGACAATATTGAGAACAAACTCTAAAAATATCTTACATAAGTCAACATTCATGTGACTATGCATCTCAGCAGAGTAAATATTTACTTCTGAACTGAAGACAGGAATAGGAAAAAATGATCGACATTGCTCACAGCAAAAGGCATCCCACTCAAAAATATCAAATGCATGTCTTCTGGCTAACATCAATCAGCAAAAATTGACAAGGTTTTCCAATTCCAATATTTTAAACTAATGTCAACTTTGACAAGCTTTTCCCATTCAAAATATGTAATGCCTATGATTGTGGAACGGGCAGGGTTTGTCATCTGATAGTCCGGTGGCTCAACGTGAAGACGAATGATTAGAGAACCATTCGATGTATTGTGCATGATGAAGTATTATTATGGAGGACATGAACCATCTGAACATTTTGTGCAGTTCCACTAAAATCAAGCTGAGCATCCCTGTGGATTTCGTATTTATATGCTGCCAGAAAACAAAGACACATCAGCACACACATGAATATTGGCCCCAGTGTCAACCCACCAATCGGTGGACTAACAAAATGAAAGTACGGTAAACAGATTACCATACCTAGATACCCCATGATTGTTGCTTAGAGTGACATTGATAGACTTGGAGTCCTGTCCTGGCTTCTTGGTACTTGTTGGGCACTTGTTTGCCCAGTGTTCCTCCGAACCACAAGTAAAGCAACCATCTCTCTTTTTGTCTTTCTTCTTACCCTTCTTAATGGCCGACGCTGGCAACACCATTCAAACATATAGTCCGGTGGCTCAAGGTGATGACGAATGATTAGAGAACCATTCGATGTATTGTGCATGAAGAAGTATTATGGAGGACACAAACCATCTGGACATTTTGTGCAGTTCCACTAAAATCAAGCTGAGCATCCCTGTGGATATCGTATTTATATGCTGCAAGAAAACAAAGACACATCAGCACACACATGAATATTGGCCCCAGTGTCAACCCACCAATCGGTGGACTAACAAACTGAAAGTACAGTAAACAGATTAACATACCCAGAAGCCCCATCATTGTTGCTTAGAATGACATTGACAGATTTGGAGTCCTGTCCTGGCTTCCTGTACTTGTTTGGGCACTTTTTGCCCAGTGCACTCCACGTGTTGTAGAGTTTTCCTGTGCTCTCTGCAGACTAGTCATGTCACCAACGTTTACTGATACTCTGTAAAGATTCTCGATCATTCCTTTTGTAATGTAGCGCAAATAGTGTCTGCTTCTTTCTGCAAAGTGGTATGACCAACCGGACCCACTAATGCAGCAGTTTGCCTTAGACACATTGGCTCCTTTTGTGCAGTTCAACTAAAATCAAAGTCGGAATAAAACGGAGCTTTAATTTTGATATCCCTGTAAGCAACAAAAGGTACAAGGGAAACAATTACTGAGAAATAACAGTTGATGACTTGTACTCCCAGAAGAAAAACATCTACTGATCTACCTTATCTTAATGGGAAACAAAGCAGGAGAGTAGCAATTCTCAATCAGTGTGATTCATTCATATTAACTGAGACACTATCTTAACAATGCCTTGTTTCAACATGTATAAAGAACGGCAAAGCAGAAAAGTATCATTCCTAAAACAATGCGACTGATTCATTTTAACAGAGACATTATCTTAACAATACCTTGGTTAAACGTGTAGAAAGAACTACAAAGAAGGATAGTACCATTTGTAAAACACTATAACTGATATATAATAACAGAGACATTATCTGAACAATACATTTCTTAAACATGTACTCCGGCCGATCCCTAACAGAAATGGTACTCCCGCCGATCCCTAACAATTGTTGTAGTTTTGAACTAAGATTCAGTAGTTAATTCCGAGGAAAGTCGGTACTGACCTTTCAAGACCAAGATTTGAAACAACTCGTGAGGAAGACCTCAGAGAGATCTCAACACATATATGGAAATCCGGTCTCATTTTGTGCAGTTCCACCAAAATTAAGCGAAGCAAAATGTCGCAATGGCAACAAGTTGAATAGATACCCCTGTTTTAAGAGAGGCAAAGAAGGAATCAATTACTAGCCAATAAAGGAGGATGAAACATGCAGCCACAAAAATGATAATACCGCCAATCCCTAACAAGTGTTGCAGTTTTGAAATAAGATTCAGTAGTTAATTCTGAGAGTGGCATTGCTTAATTTTACCAGCGGCATTAGATTAACAAAAAGCATAAACAGTTCCAGGGGAGAGTGGGCACAACAACAACATGTGCTTCCATCTACTTATAAAGGGGGTGATGCAGAGTTTGTTGTAACAAAGCAACAAGCATAATGTCTGGGTTGGTCCCATTTTTGTTTACTACTTAATGGGAAAAGACATCAATACAATAGCTTCAATTCAACATTTATTTAAAACAGTACCAATACAAGTAGCACGGCATCTGAAAACACACTGCACGATCATGTGGATGAAGGAAAGTACCAAACTGTCATGACGCACACAAGATCACGTACGAATCTGCCAACACGAATAGGAAATCCAATCTTGTTTTGTGCAGTTACTCTGAAATCAAGTAAAGTCGCCGGTGTGACATTTAAGTTTGCTATAGCAACAAGTTGAATAGATATCCCTGATTTAACAGAGGCAAAAAAGGAAACAGTTACTGCCAATGAAGGAGGATGAAACATGCGACCACAAAAAGAAGCATCTACCTTATCTTGATGGAAAACAAAGTATAGGACAGTAGCACGGTTGCATTGATTCATATTAACAGAGAAATTCTCTTAAAATAGTTCAGTAGTTAATTCTGAGAGTGGCATCGCTTAAAATACAATAGCTTCAATTCAACATTTATTTAAAACAGTATCAATACAAGTAGCAGAACATCTCAAAACACACTGCACGATCATGTGGATGGGACATGGGACATGCCAGCACCATGTGCGTCCACACGTATAAATGGGTGATGCAGAGTATGTAGCCAAGCAGCATATCTGCGTTGGTCCCATATTTGTTCTTTTTAAAACTTTTTCTGATGTGAGGGCAGCAATCTAGTCCTGCACAAACTACCCGACCCCCCAGTTTCTTTCCCTTTCAACAAAGAGTTCGGTTCCTTACAGATGTGTGTACTGGGTTACCCCCTTTTTCCCTTTTCGACCAACAAAGCAGCTGGATAACTAGTCTATACTACTTTCCCTCCCTCCTCTCCTCATTGAACCACGTCCTAGATTCATGCTCCACCCCACCGCACCCTTCTTTCCTCTTTGAACCAAGACCTAGATTCGACTACAGAATCGAAAAAGATCAGCATGCAGCTAGACCAATAACGGTTTCAAAGAAACTTATACCTTAGGGTCGTCGGGATGTGGCAAGGCATGCGGCGGGAGGTCGGATCTGCCCACACTACGTACGGCAGCAAGGACGAAGGGGTCGGTGGCCCTCCCGCACAGGCGCTGGGTGAAAGAGAAATGCGCAGCCGGCAGTGGATTGCCTCCCTCGCCGAAGGCGATAGAGTGAACGCTGCACCTCCTCCCCTTCCCTGTGCGACGGGATCCGGACGCCTCCTTCGCCAGCTGTCTGTGAGGGGGGTGAGAGAGACAGAGGCCACAACACAGTCTTGTTTAGATCTGGTGAAGAGGGTGAGAGACAGTGAATATAGCAAACCCTAGCAAAGGAACGCTGAGCCTCCAACGTATATATATATATATATATATATATATATATGTAGTGAGGCGAGAGTGTAGAGAGTGCAAACCCTAGCGAACAAGCGTTGAGGCTCGATCTTATATATATACTGTAGTACGGACTAAGCTCCGGTGCCTTAACTGCACCTGCTTTTGGTTGTATGACAGGTGGGCCAGCCACATTTTGGGCCCACCTGTCATAAACCCAAAGGCAGGTGCACTAAAGTCAATGAAGTTGCGTCCATATAGTACTCGTGTATATGACTAATATATAGTGGAGTGGTTTTCTTATTCTCTCCATAACAATCATTTTAAATTGTGTAAGTACAAAACGAAACTCTTTATTAACGTACCAGTGAAGAAAACTACTACTCCCTCTGTTCCTAAATATTTGTCTTTCTAGAGATTTAAACAAATGACTACATACGGAGCAAAATGAATGAATCTACACTGTAAAAAAATGTCTATATACATCCGTATGTGATAGTCCATTGCAAACCACTTGAAAGACAAATATTTAGGAGCGGAGGGAGTACTTCCGATGAACTGACGATCCACGCGTCCTGGACGCACTTCCTGTCCTTCACGTGTGGTACACTACCCTCCCTTAAGTGAACAACCACACATGCGCCAAATAATCAGAAACGTGAGAGTGTGTACAAATAAAGAATTTTAATTTCAATTATCAGAAAAGTTTGAGAGTATGTACAGTTTGCCCTCTCTAATAATTATGGTTTGTTGTGTTCGGCCTAAACTTGGTCAAACTTTACAAAGTTTGACTTCAGTCAAATCTAATGTGCGGACTAAATAAAAATGGAGGGCTACTACGTCCATCCGGGTTTTTAGTCCACACCATTTTTTTATCAAAGTTAACTAGCGGTGTTGCCCGCGCATTTGCGCGGCTAGAACTTTTGTTTTCCATTATAACCTATCAAATCTACAAATTATGTGGAAATTTTCTGAAATATTCTATAATTAAAGAATGTTAGAGCTTTTTTACTTTTGATTTCTGCCATTTTATTTTGCATCTAAGTGTAGTTTTGAGAAAAATGAAATGATTCATCACATATTGACATGAAATGGTCGTTTCTTTTTGAGTAAAATATTTTGTATTATTCTCTCATGTTCTATAGTTATACTTGATATTATGTTTACCATAAGTATTTTCCCTTGTGTCAAAAATTAATTAAATTTATTTTTGCCATCCCTATGACACTAAAATTTCATCTAAACCATAGAAAAGATAAAGAGACAAACATATGTCTCGAGGAAACATGATAAAAATTAAGTTGGTTTTCCATGTCCAAATGTATTTTTTTTGCCAACACATCCATCCGTCATTCACAACATCCAAGCAAAACCATATAATGACTTAACAATATTCATATTTCTCTCTCCTACTTCTCTTCCTCGGTCGATATTTCAGCCCTAGCCAAATGTTATAATTGGTATATTATTTAAGATCTCTAGGAAATGATTGTAGTTGGAATGTGCATCTTGAGTTAATATGATCGAAGTCTTTAAAAAATCTTTTTGTTGAATGTATTATTATTGCTAAGGATGTCATCTTGTGATAGATATTCACCAGTGGCATGTTACTATTGTCCTACCACAAGAAACCATTTCACTGAAAATTAAATGCCTAATCATTATGTCTACGTGTCACAACTGTGTGTGTGGGATTGTGGTTTCCTGATAATACAATTCTATGCCTCTCGATCTTCCACGGGTGCTTCCAGATGGATGTGATAATACTCTCTTACTTGAATTGTCTATGTAGCCTAACAATCTAAGATTGAGTAACTATATTTGTATGCTCCTAAAAACATGCGATTAAATTGTACCATTTTTTAAATTTTTGTCGGAGGTTCTGTTTTTTGTTCATGATGCTATGCAATGACAATTTACTTGTATGTTCAACTTACAGGTTATATTTTATACTAGAGCTAAATTCATATAATAAAAACTGATTTACCAGTTTATTTTTATTCATTATTTTAAACTTCACATCTAGGTCAAGTTGTATTGTTTGTCCAACTAATAAGATAAGTTTCTAATATTACTATTTTGAAAAAACCAACTTGAATCTTGATCAACCATGATTAATTGTGCATATGTAGATTTTAGGATAGAATGAAAACTTAGTTTGCTTCTCTATTTATTTGCATGACTCCAATATGTCAAACGTGGTTGCCATGTCTAGGCTGTTCTGATGAGTTTCTATTATTGGTTGGCTTTGTTGAGTTTGTATGCCCATCCATCAGACGTATGTAAATATATGTGGCTATCACTCGTGCATGGATAAGTAGTATGTGCCTACAAATAGAGAAGATCAGGCAAAGAGGCCGAGTTGGACCCGACGAAGATAGGCTAGCGTGAAGAGCCGACGTATGGGCAGCAGCAGCCCGCAAGAGAAGTGGTTTGGTCGAGTTGTGCGTGCATCCATCTATCATCCTGTCGGCGTCGCCGTCAAGGCGACCAGACGCTAGCTGCTGGGTGCCACCTTTTCGGGTAGAAGCCAAACAAAACAGTGCTTTTTTTTTACTTCTTCGGCCAAGACCAGGATTATAGTTTGTGCTGCCTGGAGACCAGGCCTGCCTATGCAGTCGCATGCTTTTTCTTTTTAATGCTTATATATTGGTTTTGTATACATTAATTGTAGACTGCTCATAGGGGTAGGGTGTGCGTGTGTATATTCATAGGGGTGAGTGTATGCGCGTGTATATGAGCGTTTGTGTCTGTACTGTTGTTCAAAAATTAATTGTAGACTCCGGTTTACGTGCTAATGCTCGACTTACTTTTTTCTGAGAAGAAAAATGATCAACTTAGTTGTATGTGATTGATATTGTGTGTAGCTTTCTCATTTTTTAATCTCAGCCGTTTTAACTGTAATCAACGAATAATATATTTAGCAATGTAAATAAATCTGGTGGCTTGTGTGATACTTGCATGGTAGTACCTAGCCTAATCTAATCTTCCGTCACCTGCCTAATCACACATCATGTTTCATTAGGTAGGATATTTAAATTTATAGGAAATCTTATAATCAATTTACATTATGCGTCAAAATACTTGCCATTATGTGTCATATTTATATAGCATAGGATGTAATATGATATCTATTAATTTAGTTATAAAATTCATCTCATAAAACATATCGTTCTAATTTTCCACTGTGAGCTGCGCGTCTTCCTCCTATTACTATTCATTTTTTGCTTTTATCCCCTACAATAATTAAAATAATTTTTGGCCTGTATCATTTTCTTTGTCCAAAAAATCGTTTGGTCCAATGCTTCGACCATTGTACTCATAGATATGTCAAAAAAAATGTTTTCTACTATAGATGTGTAAAAAAAGACTTTGTTCCTGACCATACAAAGCTGCATGATACAGTGTGTGTTCGTCAATTTATTTAAGCAGTACGACTCTCGTCTATTTTTAACGTATTGGAATTGGACTCTTGTCTAGGCTGCCTGGAAAGTGGGAACGTATGTTACATAGCCGACGTTTCCTTTTTTTAACAGGCGTGTATTTTAAGCCGTGTAAGACCTGGACTCCAAATCATCACGGCTAGTTGGATGCGACACGGAGATGTGCATCTTTCAACCAAACACAACCGTTATTTTCAGTCTTTTTTCTAATGTTACATCTTAACCGTTCGTTTTCTATCGTTTTAATAATATAATAGATAGCTGGACAAATAAAATTACTGGGGAGCTGGAGACAAAGTTGTGAGAAGGCTTAGAAATCAATACAAAACTTATGCTCTTAGTATCAACGTCGATCCTTCTTCTAGGAAACATTTGGTTCATAGCCAATTGTGTGATAAAATTGCACCAACGTGAAAGACGACTGCGTCTCCAACGCAACCAAGGTGAACGTAAGAAGGATATCATCTTTGTGGGTAACAAGCAAAGAGCACCGATGGAAGACAACTTGTTTTTCATTGAAAATCGATCAGTTTCACCAGCCGACGCAACCATGAGCATCGATAGGTCATCGTGGTGATGCATCATCCATTTGGCATCAAGTTTGGGTGAGGCACCTATGAAGTTTGACAAATCCTCACTGTGCTCTGTTTCTTCTGAGTAGTCAAGCTCGAGGAAGGAAGAACCACGTGGCAGAGGACAGTGAGGCGGAACAACAATAGCCATCCAATTTTGTGCAGTTCCACTAAAATTGAGGAAGACATGCCCGGGTATGGAGATACGCATCGTTGTTTCCAAAAATATAAAAAAGGGATATAGTGTTGTTACTTTGTTTTACAAGATTAACAACGACATCTCAATTGTCAATAAGAATTATGAAAAGTACACCAACAAACAGAAGCATCATGATTATCTTGATGGGAACTAAACCAGGATACCCGAGAAAAAAAGCATTTCTTCATTTAACCAGTGATAGTATTAGATTAGCAGCAGCAATAGGAGCATATGGACAATGACCGCACAACCACCATGTACTTTTTGTCGAAACAAAATGTATACCTCCACCAAGGCATAAATCAGGACAACTTTTCGAGTGGCATTTCCTCTATAATAGTAGGTGATGTTGGACCAGCCGACGAACCCTAGCTACTATACATGGGGAGCTGGGGAGTAGTCGCATAGAAGAAAACCTGCATGCAGCGACCTGGGGAGCTGGACTAGTACAAAAAGTTATATCTCAGGTGGGCGAGATGTCGCTTAGGCGGGTGGGCGGGATCTGCCCACACGACGGCAGCGAACAAGGGCGCGAAGGACCTTCGTCCGCGCCAGCGCCGGCTCCGAGAGGACGGTGCGCATCGGCTTCCTCCATCGCCGATGGCGACAACGTCAACGATGCACCTCCTCACCTCCCACAGCGGACGAGATTCGGCCGGATCTGTGACCACCGATGAGGAGAGAGATAGTGTGGACTCTATCATCTTGTTTTGATATGGAGAGGGTGAGAGAGCGAGATGCGAGAAACTCTATCAAACAAGTGGCTATAATGGTGTAAAACAATCTCTCCATAGCAGTGGTTTTAAATAGAATAGGCGCGTTCCTGGAAAAAAGAAACGAAAACTGGCGGACAATTTTTTAACGTACCAAGGAAGAAAACTCGATCAAAAACACACCCACGCTTCCAGGTCGCGAGAGTCGTCGCGCACACACATATACACATAGACATGCATATCCGTGTTTACATAAAATTCCATTTCCATCTCCATCTCCAATCATATTTGTCCAACTGGCACATTTTTTACGTTGTTAATTATATACGCGGCAATATTAACGTCAACATCTCTTGTTTGCGCGCGTCCGGACCACTGCGACGGCTGCTCCTGACCAACCCGAACCCTCTTCATCACCCGTGCGTGCTTCCCGCCCGAACCGGTCAGTGCTGCATTCATGCCCGGCCAGAGCGGACGCGACCTCTCACTGGCGCCGGCATTGAAGCGGCGCGCCGGCCGAGAGAGCGTCGCCCGCGCCGCTTCCTGGTGCACGCGACTGCTCCGCGTTCAAAGGTCGCAATAGCCGGCCACAACATGCATGAAAAAGTTCTTGGGAGTCCGTGCTACACCTAGTTGTCCTCCCCCAACTCGTCAATCTCTTCCGGTAGTACTAGTACTCCATAGCGCGATCCATCGACAAGCAGGCGGGAAGTTATCGTATACTCGGTTTGCGGTGAGTGGCATGCCGAGCGACCGTGTGCGGTCGAGCCGTGGAGGAGGGTGAGACACGAACGCGAAAGACGTGATTTAAACGTTGGTTTTGCTCGATGGCGTGATCCAACGAAATGAAACGTTGGTTTCTCTCCGTTTTCATTTTTTCTCCGAAAAAACGGAAACTTTCCACTACATTTTCATTCCTACTCCAAGGTTACCCCGTTACAACATTCCATCAAATACAAAGAAAAACTAACACGCATGCTGATGCATATCAATGATTCACATATCATAGCCAATATTTACTTCACACCTAAAGACAAAAGTTGTGAGAGCATGTACGAAAGAAAAACTACTGATGGGGTCACTATGACTTAAACCCTAAACCCTAAACAGGATTTAATTTCCTGGCCAGGTAGAACCTGTCGAAGGAAAGATGGCTGGCACCCTCGGATCATACGATGCTTTTATGCAGTTCCACTAAAATCAAGCTGAGCATCCCCAATGGCAAAGATATTGAAGAAGTGTGATTAGAATAATAGTACTGGCACTAGTTCATGAGACATAAACTCATCACAAGTATAAGCCGGTAGAAGTAGAGAAAGATCGACATGGAGATGGAGCTACGTGGGGAGCTGCGGCAGTGGAGCAAACCGGCTCCAAAAGGAAGATGGACTACCTGGGACGTCGGGCTGTAGCTAGAAGGGCGGTTGTGATGCGGCATCGGCCCATACCGCGGTGACCCCCGATTGGGACGCACCGACTGTGGATTTTCTCCCTCGCCGATGTCGACCGCGTCTACGCAGAACATTATTCCCTTCCCCAGCTACGGGATCAGGCCGGATATGTGACCAGCGGTGTGGCCACCGTCGTTCTATGCTTGTGAAGAGAGCAACCCAAGCAAGCAGGCTTGTAGCTTAGGCTCCTGCTAGTGTATAAATAGTGGTTTTCTTTTTCTCTCCATATCAACCATTTTATATCGCGTACGTGTCATTGAAGAGTGAAATGATGGTTGCTTCTTCCGACTAACTTACTGTGTGATTTGACTGCTCCTTTAGTGCCCCCTACACGTACTCCCCCTACATGTATGCAACAGTCACACGTACACATGGACCCAAAAACGCGCGCGACGCCCTAATGCATGCATGTCTGAGCACACGACGGAACACACACGGTCACGCTCAAGTGCTCAACCTACACGTTCATGCACACACATACTCAGCCAGGGTGAGCTAGTGACCATATAAACACCGGAAAATGTATATATTGAGCGCAATGAGCGTATTATGAAGTCCACTTACCGTATTTTTACAAATATACAGTGACAGACATTGTATTTATCTCGTTTGAAATTAAGCCATATTAACCGGAGAGGAGGCAATATGGACTAGCATTACTTTGTCATGTCCCGTCAACTTGCCGAACGAGGAGAAGCTTGCAGGACGGGAGAAGCTTGCGCGCGGTGGCTCGCAGAACAAGGAGAAACTTTTGACTAATGCAAGATGTCCTTCGCTCAGGCAGTGGACGTGCAACAGTTAATTTTATGTCAGATTGCCAGAAGCATACACTATAGTAGTACTATTATTGTTGCACTTCCCGACGAGGCGAACAACCAAGCGCAAAGTTTACTAGTACGAGTACTACTACTATAGTCTATAAAGGTACTATACTAGTACTAGGAACCGGATGGAGGAGCGTCTGCACTCTTATTATATTTTTAAAATGTGATGAAGCAATCTTCAACGCATTTGGTTCTCTTTGAGGGTTCTCGCATGTGATAATGGAAGTTGATTGCATGGAACACTCGCCATAATTCTCGTTTAATTCTGGCTCATATCCTGTCACAAATAGGAGCGCTCAGTAATATTTCCTCTTTTTTTGTTATTCAGCATGTAAACAGGTAAGCAAACCTTGCGACGCATCTTTGTGCGGACCGTGCTTACTGCACTTTGAATGTGGCCGAGAGCTGGCTTGATGAAACACCTTGCTTCCTACTTCTTTTTTTGCGGGGTACCTCGCTTCCTAGTGACTAGTGTCTTGGCTGATCGTCCTAAGAATGCTTATATATGAATAAAGCTCTCTCATTTACCCGCAAAAAAATTAAGCCATATTAACCGGAAAGGAGGGAGTATGGACTAGCACTACTTGTTAGTGTGTCCCGTCAACTCGCAGAACGAGGAGAAGCTTGCAGGATAAGGTGCAGCTCGCTTACGCCTTTTGACTAATGGAATGTACCCTCGCCCAGGCGGTGGACATGCATCAGTTCATTCGGTGTCAGATTGCCAGAGGCATACACTGTAGTACCGAACATGTGGAGTACCATCATTGTTCGACTTCACAAAGAGGCGAAGAGCCAAGTGCAATGTTTAGTAGTACGAGTAGTACTACTACTAGAACCACATGGTGGAGCCTCTGTACTCTTATTTTTCTTAATCTCTAATAAATTACACATTTATTCCGGAGAAGGACGGAAAACGGCAGCCCAACATGTAATGATGATATCGATCAACCATGCTCGAATATATCTTGGCCTCCGTGCGAGCCCGTCTGTGTGTTCTCGCTCCTCGTCTCTCTCAAGGAACGGCGGGTTGGCCATTTGTGACACCCAAGTTTTTATTGGGATTTTTCAAATGATTTTATTTGACTTGAGGGGAGTGATTTAATTTTTTTTTCTTCAAGAGAACTCTCACTCTCAAATATTTTTCTTTATGGCAAAAGTTTTATTTGGATTCAACCAAGATCTGTCTTTGGTCTTGGAGGTTCTTGCTTTTCACTTGGACTCAAGACAAAATATTTTCACTTGGGAAATGACTTTTGAAAATCTCCTTGAAATTTGCACTATGGCTTTTGGAAAATCCTTTGCCACTTTCAACAATTCCTTCTTGCCATGGCCTTAGTGCAAATCCCCTCTCCTAACCCTTTCCTCACCTTTGGATCATGATTTGCATCAAATCCAGCAAGTTGAACCTCCCCATGTGATTATTTCCATTTATATTCTATTCAAATAAATGTCTGCCTTCTTTCCTAGCACTTGGAGATTTGCAAAGGAACTCCACTTTCTGTCTTGATTTTTGCTCCCAAACCTTTTTCTCCTCCTAGTCCTTTAAACCCTCAACCAAGAACCATGAAGAAACACTGGTCTTCAGTTCAAAATTTTCAAACTACACCTGCTGCAAGTTTGGACCAGATTTGTCAAATTTGGTGAAATTCATTCAAAACCTTCTCCAAAAATTCCATGTAAAATCAGGTAGCATCTGGGTGCATTGAGTGGTCACCTCACCAAGTTACAGCTCCAGAAAAATTTATCTCATTGCAAAATCCTCCTGTCGAACACCTGCAGTGCACTGTCTGTATCAAGTTAAGAAAAATTCAGAGATTCAGTCAGTGGCTTGCTGTCGTTTTCTTCAGAGAAGGACGTCGATCTCGCCAGTACCACCGCGTCGCCTTGCTCCTCGTCCCCGCCCTCTTGTTCCTGCACCGCACGAATGCCTGGCGCCTTGCGGGCGTCGGCGACGAGCAGCAGAAGGTGCGCCGCCCCGTGACCGACGCCGGCGGCGGCTTTGCGGACGCCAGCGGGAGACAGGGCGCCGACGACGCCACCTAGCGCCGCCCAAACCACCGGAGCTCGCCGCGTGGCCTTCCACTCCCCCGAACGCGCTGCCGCTCTCGTCGTGAACCGCAGGGCGCGGAGCGCGCTCTCTGCCGCCGTTGAGCCCGTGCGGTCACCTCACCGTGGACCGACGCCATTACGCCAAGACCGACCCCGTTTAGCTGTGAAATGACTCCAGTAACCTCCGCTGATGCTGCCTGGCCACTCAAACCTCCTGCCAATCCACTGCTCCGCCGTAATCGCTCGCCGGAGATTCTCCGTTCACGGCCACCCCGTCGATCTGCCTATAAATAGAGGCCCCGAGCTTCAACTCGAGCACCCACCATCCCTGCACTCCCCCTAGAGCAAGCCTAGCCACTGGTAGAGCCTCGAGGAGGTCTCCTTCCTCGACTCCGGCCGCCGCGACCCGCCACGGGATCCAGCCCGATTCGCCCCCGTGTGCGCTCCTCCGCCTCCATTCTCTTGCCAGTAGCTTCACCTTGCATCCCTCGTTCTGACCCGCGCCTCAATTCGTAGTTTGCAGCCCTCCACCGGAGTTCCCCATCCTCACCCGAGCCGCCGTTCGCCGGAGATAGTGTCACCGTCGACGTGGTGCTCCCCGTTGGACGAGTCCACCACCCACCGACGCGGAAGAAGACGCTGAAGCTCTTGGTACCCTCCGTTTCTCCTAACTCGCCGTGGTTCGACGCCGGCGTCCACCGCAGTCTTCGGGCGCCGGCGAGCTTTTTAAACCTGACAGGTGGACCCCGCCTGTCAACCTCTATTCTATTCTCCTCCGAACCGTTTTCTGTTGGCGCCTTCGGGCAAATACATTTTCTCCTTTGCGCTTACGCATTCCCAACCGAAGCGTTTTCTGTTTTCTAAGTTAAAACCCTGGAACTTTTCTGTTTCATTACAGATAAGTCCTTGGACAGAAACCTTTATAACTTTTTAATAAAAAGGAATTTTTGAGTGATTCTTTTTCTGACAATCTTCAAATTTTGTCTAGTTGTTTATGGGATTTATTTGAAAATTATTTGGAAAAGTTTCTGTGCAAGTGTTGGTTTTCACGTTAGTACCCGTTTCGTGATTGCCGTATGTTCCGGAAGAGGTGAAGGAGCCGCGAACTTCGCCGAGCTAGACTCCGACTTCTCCGAACCAGGCAAGCATGTTTTGAACATTTGATATGACAGGTGTTTTACATGTTCACGTGAGAGTTTGTGCGTGGCATATGAGTGTCGGTAAATACCTCGTTGCTTGTAAGGCAACGACCCGGTTGTTCCAAAGTCGCGATGATCTCTGATGAGAGATGGCCTAATCATGTGGTGACATGAAGGGCAGCAAGGTGGTACTGTTGTAGCATACCAGCCTTGCGTCATCCGACTTTCTCCGACGTTAACGTGGTTGGAGCCACGTTATCGTTCTTTTCCCGCATGTTCCAAAGTTGCGATGATCTCTGATGAGAGATGGCCAAATCATGTGGTGACATGAAGGGCAGCAAGGTGGTACTGTTGTAGCATACCAGCCTTGCGTCATCCGACTTTCTCCGACGTTAACGTGGTTGGAGCCACGTTACCGTTCTTTCCCCTTTCCGTGCTACCACATGTCTCATTGCCAGGATGCGGTTTAGTAAGTTGGTAACCTCTTTCCGTGTACACACCAAACAGAGAGGCCGGGATGATGGTAACTTGGCCCAGGATTAAAGCCAGTCATCCGGTCAGGGGGCATGGGTGTTTCCGGTTGGGACCGAGAGGGGGGGCACCCCCTTAGAGCGCGCGTATAGAAATTTGATCCCATGCTACGCGAGGTTGTAGCCTCCCTGTCTCAAGGTTTTTCTTGAATGTTGCCGAGGGTGATCCCTGGCTTCGGATGGTTGAATTGGGTGTGTACTGGTTAGACGTGTTTCTTCCAAAACACCGTAGACGGAACTAGTCCCCGTGACTACTGAAAATCCGTTGGCTGTGGTTAAGTACAAACTCTGCAGAGTCAATTCTTTCCAAATCATCGTATCCATGATCAAGTACTGAAAACATTATATCCTTATCTATCCGCGTGGAAAACTTGTTCCCGGTGAGCAAGCTCAAGTGGTAAATCCAGATTTATTGTCATTCCTGTGGATGGACTAACCTTATCATTATCTCATGCTTGTGATAATTTATGTTCCCGAACTATTGTATTATTGAGCTGTGATATAAGCCCATTATGTGACGTCGCGCAGACGTCCGACTGTGGCGTGTTCTTGCTTCTTACTTTAAATATAAGCCCTTTATGTGATGTCGCACAGACGTCCGACTGTGGCATCTGTCTTTATTGCCTGTTATAAGCCTTTATGTGGTGTCGCCTCGACGCCCGACTGTGGCATTATTATTCTGCATTTTCCGCTCGAGGAGTCTTTCAGACACTCGTTTGGCACCTGCATTATTATTCTACATTTTCCGCTCGAGGAGTCTTTCAGACACTCGTTTGGCACCTGTATTATTATTCCGCATTTTCCGCTCCAGGAGTCTTTCAGACACTCGTTTGGCACCAGTATTACTATTCTGCAGTTTCCGCTCGAGGCGTCATTCAGACCCTCGCTTGGCACCCAGTATTTACTATCTCTATGTCTGAACGCACGGGTTAACTTGTTCATATGCTTCATGTTTGCATTTGTTATGTCTTATGTCCGAACTGTCTTGCGAGTACTTTCATAGTACTCACCTGACTTGTTGATTTGGCCAGATGTTGACGAAGGCGATCTCTTGGATGAAGAGTTTGATAGCGCGTCCGATGCCTAGAGGAGTCCCAGTCAGTCCTGCGCGATCCCGGATATTGGTCACTTGTATTGTATACGCTTCCGCCACCCGCAATAAGTCTTCTCAAGCCTCACTCCGACGCTCGAAGAGTTGTAGTCTTCTGGAATCATATCACTCGCTTCGCGATGATATTTCCACCACCGTTATTATCGTGAGTTAGTAGTTTGCCACCCTATCCGCCGTCTTGTTTTAGCGGCGTGCATGTAATAAATTGTTGGGCAGTCTCTGCTCAACCTTGTATTATATTTAGTACCCCTGGTATTTTTCTTCTGTGACCAAGATATTGTCTACCAGTGAGAAGGAATTCTTCCTCGCTGGTCCATAAAAGGGATTGGTCTCTCAATAATTATTTTATTGAAAAACCGGTCGTGACAAGCTTGGTATCAGAGCCAGGCTGACTGTAGGAAGCCACTAGGTGCGATCGCTAATCGGTTATTAGCGTCTTTTGTGCTTTTTCAGCATTTTGCAATTGTAGCTATTTTCTGTTGGTCATCATAAATTTATGACATGACTACTCAGAATTTTTGCCTACTTTTGTAGATGGCTGGCAGCAGCTGTGAGAATTGAGTGTTCACCAACGTGCCCGAGGGGTTTGTCAAGCTCCTCGTCTCCATCACCAAGCTCGCGATCGGGCCAGCAGCTCGCCCGGAGTTCACACTCTACCAGCACAAGCTCAGTGACGACGTGTCTATGCACCAGGCTGTGGTGCAATTCAAGGGGGGACGTTCTGCTGCTCGCCACTTCCGTTTTGTGGGAAGGGCCATGCCTACGGAGAGGCATGCCATGCAGATGGCTGCCCGTGAGGCGATAGCTCGCCTTCGGGACATCCTTCCTATGATGAAGACTCGTCGCTACCGCTACCTCCCATGTCATGTGCCTTACACCAGCCACTATGCGTTTGCCTGCCATCGGGGAGAACGAGATGAAGCCATCGAGATGGTTGTGGAGTATCTCAAGGCTCTGGAGGAGTCTTTCGACAACCTCGTAGATGATCTTGTGGCTGCCCGCATGGACTTAGTCCGGGGCGGTCCTGCCAGCAGGAAGGAACTTCTCAACACGGCGCCGCCCCTGACATTCGTCTCGTCTTCAGCCTCTTATGCACCGGCCATTTTGGCCACTGCTTGCCGTCTGCCTACCACTGAGGAGTTCGACCGAGTCATCGCTCCTACTCCAGTCAGAGCCGCACCACCTGCCGCACACGCTCTACCACCAGTCGCCCCAGCACCATCACCGCAGCGCAGCGTCACGCGCCAGGAGCCAGCTAGAGAGGAGGTGGAGGTTGACTCTCCTGGACCGCTGAGCCTTGCCATCGGCAAGGGGAAGGAGATCTTCACCATCTCCGACTGAGAGCACCGAGTAGCCGCGTGTTATGCCTGCCTGTATGGTGTGTTGTTTTATCTGTACGCTAGTTTGTATTGGTGTGTTTGCTGCCTTCCGGAGTGGTACGCTAGTTTTTAATAACATGTCAGGATTGTGTACGCGCATCCTGAGTGCTGTATCTTGTGTTTGCTTTTCGCATGTAAGTTTTATGTTAAGCAGCCCTTCTCCGTGCAAAATCATTTGTGTTTCTTTGAAAACCTTGAAGCCTTTTGATTATTGCCTTTGCGAGATTTTTCTTGTGCTACACAGTTTTTCTCATGGGTTTTGCAAATAATACCCCAGACTGGAAAAATGTCTCGCCCGTGAACTCGCTCCATGCCCAATCAGCCAGAAGAGGTTTACGGGACACAGACCAGCAACAATTTCACTCAGGGTCAGTCCAGCCAACAAGACAGCGAAGCAACACTGTCTCAAGTATGCCGTCTCTTCGAGCAAAGCCAGCAACAGCACCAAGAGATGATGAACCATTTCATCAATATGGGAAACCACCGTGAACCCTATCAACCACATTCCAAGTTATCCGAGTTACAAAAGACTCACCCCTCAACTTTTGCTCACACCGATAGGCCGCTGGAAGCCGATGATTGGCTTCGTGAGATTGAAAGGAAACTGATTATTGCTCAGTGCTCAGATCATGAGAAGGTGCTTTATGCACCACACTACCTTACTGGAGCAGCCGCAGCATGGTGGGAAAACTTCCTACACATGCATCCCAGGGAACACAACATCACCTGGGAAGAGTTCAAGGAAGGCTTCCGTGGGGCACACGTCCCCAGGAGCATCCTAAAGATCAAGAAGAGAGAGTTCGATGACCTGAAGCAGAGAGGCATGTCAGTCACAGAATACAACGGTCAGTTCACCCAGCTGTCTTGTTATGCCTACGACGAGCACATGACAGAAAGCAAGAAGATGGAAAAATTCCTGGACGGCCTGGCACCAGCACTGAGATGCCAACTGATGTGCACACCTTTCCGGATTTTAAGACGCTGGTGGACAAGGCCATCACCTTGGAGAATGAGCGCCGTAGTCTGGAAGATATCCGTAAGCGGAAGAGGGACAAGACGACTCTTGCCCGCAGCAACCGAGGCAAGACTAAGGTCCCAAGGACAGACGCAAGGAAATCCACGACTACTGAGCCAAGGCCCGTCAGACAGTTTCATGCCAGGGACAAGGAGTTCACATACCGTCCAGGGGTCACCTGCTATGCTTGTGGTCAACAAGGGCATTATGCTAAACAGTGCCCGAAGCCAAGATACTCGGCACCCAAGCCGAACAATGGTGGAAACAATCCAGCCCCCAAGCGCAACAACTTCAACCCCAGCAACAACCACAGGAAGGGTCACCTGAACCATGTGACCAGGGAAGAAGCGCAGAATGCCCCACACATCGTGCTCGGTACGTTCCCTGTCAACACAGTACCTGCCACGGTTTTGTTTGATTCTGGAGCTTCCCATTCGTTCGTTTTGAAGAGTTTTGTTTCGCAACACGGTTTTCCGATACTTCCCTTGGAAAAATCGATGATCATCAAGTCCCCCGGAAATAAGCAAATCGCTCAAGGTTACTGCCAAAGAGTGGTCATTGAGTTCGAAGGACTACAATTCCACGCGAATCTCATCGTGTTGGAAAGTAAAGGACTGGATGTCATTTTAGGGATGGACTGGTTGACCACCAACAAAGGATTCATTGACTGCTTCAATCGGACAGTGATTCTCACTCACCATCACGGCAAGACAATAAGAGTTTCCGCTCAAGAAAGGCCACGATCACAGCAACCAAAACTGAACAAAATGGACATTGCAGAATTGAGAAAAGTTCCAGTGGTATGCGAGTTTCCTGATGTGTTCCCGGAAGAACTGCCAGGCATGCCACCAGACCGAGAGATAGAATTCAGCATTGAACTAGCACCTAGCACCGCTCCCATCTATAAGAAGCCGTATAGAACGGCACCCTCAGAATTGGTGGAGTTGAAGAAGCAGATAAAGGAATTGTTGGACAAAGGATTTATTCGAGCCAGATCCTCACCTTGGGGTTCGCCTGTGTTGTTCGCCAAAAAGAAGGATGGGACACTGAGGCTGTGCATAGACTATCGAGCCCTCAATATGGTCACCATCAAAAACAAATATCCGATGCCACGAATAAATGATTTGTTTGACCAGCTTGCACAGGCCAAGGTATTCTCAAAAATTGATTTGAGATCGGGATATCACCAATTGAAGGTACGGACAGAAGATATCCCCAAGACAGCATTCACTTCCAGATATGGGTTATACGAGTTCACAGTGATGCCTTTTGGACTAACGAACACCCCCGCATATTTCGTCCACCTCATGAACAAAGTGTTCATGAAATTCATGGACAAATTTGTGGTGGTATTCATTGACGACATTCTGGTTTACTCGAGGACACCAGAAGAGCATGCTGAGCACCTCAGAATTGTTTTGGGAGAATTGAGGAAACATCAGTTGTACGCCAAATTTAGCAAGTGCGAATTTTGGCTAAGACAAGTTGGCTTCTTGGGCCATATACTGAACCAAGAAGGCGTGGCCGTAGACCCAGAAAAAGTCAAGGCCATACTGGACTGGAAGCCACCCGCCAATGTTACTGATGTGCGGAGTTTCCTGGGAATGGCCGGATATTACAGAAGATTTATTGAAGGTTTCTCCACTGTGGCAAAACCTATAACCCAGTTACTCAAGAAGGACAAGAAATTTGTATGGACGGAAGCATGCGAGCAGAGCTTCCAAGAACTCAAGAAGAAGCTGACAACCGCACCGGTCTTAACTGTGCCAGACATACACAAGAGCTTTGAGGTGTATTGTGACGCATCCCGGAAAGGACTCGGATGCGTACTAATGCAGGATGGCAAGGTTGTCGCATATGCCTCCAGGAAGCTGCGAAAACATGAGGAAAATTACCCAACACATGACTTGGAGCTAGCAGCAGTCATACATGCACTCAAGGAGTGGAGGCACTTTCTGTTGGGAAATCGCTGTGAAATATATACGGACCATAAGAGCCTCAAATATATTTTCACACAGCCAGAGCTGAATTTACGCCAACGACGCTGGTTGGAACTGGTCAAAGACTATGACGTCGGCATTCACTACCACCCAGGGAAAGCAAATGTAGTGGCCGATGCCCTTAGTCGAAACCCCAGCCCGGACAGTGACGGTCAGCAAAATTTGAGGCCTGAATTTCAGCGAGAGTTCGCTAGGCTCAACATGATGTTAGTCTCCAAGGGCACCGTATCGAACCTGGAGATACAACCCACCCTGGTGGAACAAATCAAGAAGGCTCAACAGGGATATCCCAGCATCGAAGGCATAAAGAAGAAAATGAATCTTCGTAAGACTTCCGAGTTCGTCACCGACAGTGAAGGAATATTATGGTACCGAGACAGACTTTGCGTGCCTAACATTGAGGAACTCAAGCAACAGATCTTGACGGAAAGCCACACCGCTCCATACTCGATTCATCCTGGAGGAACCAAAATGTACAAGGACATTCAGGAAAGGTTTTGGTGGCACGGTATGAAAAGAGATATAGCCACATTCATTGCTTGTTGCGATTCGTGTCAGCGCATCAAGGCCGAGCATCAAAAGCCAGCAGGGCTACTCCAGCCAAACAGAATACCGGAGTAGAAATGGGATGAAATAGGAATGGATTTCATCGTCGGACTACCCCGATCACAGCGTGGGAATGACGCCATATGGGTCATCACAGACCGACTAACCAAAGTTGCTCATTTCATTCCCGTGAAGACTACCTACTCCACACAAAGACTGGCAAAGCTTTATCTCTCTCGTATAGTTTGCTTGCACGGAGTCCCAAAGACTATAATATCAGACCGAGGCACCCAATTTATCTCTAAATTTTGGGATAACCTACAACAAGCTCAGGGCACGCAACTAGCTTTCAGTACAGCATACCACCCTCAGACTGATGGACAAACAGAACGTGTAAACCAAATCCTAGAAGATATGCTAAGAGCTTGTGTGCTCACCTATGGATCCAGTTGGGAAGAGAGTTTGCCCTATGCCGAATTTGCTTACAACAACAGTTACCAAGCCAGCTTGCAAATGGCACCCTTTGAAGCATTGTACGGACGAAGGTGTCGTACCCCACTGAATTGGTCAGAAACAGGTGACAGCCGTATCTTCGGCCCAGACATGCTTAAAGAGGCCGAGGAGAAAGTTAAGCAGATCAGGGACAGACTCAAGACAGCACAGAGCCGACAAAAGAGCTACTATGATCAGAAGCATCGTGAGGTCAACTATGAACCCGGTGATTCCGTATACCTCCGAGTATCTCCTATGAGGGGTCTGCAACGGTTCAAAATAAAGGGGAAGCTAGCCCCAAGATTCATTGGACCATTTTGTGTAAAGGCACGAAGAGGCACGGTAGCCTACCAACTAGACCTCCCCAAGGAGCTGTCAGACGTCCATGACGTGTTCCACGTCTCACAGTTAAGAAAATGTGTGAGCAACCCAGAAAAGCATGTACCTCATGAGGACATTGATATGCAACCAGATCTCACCTACAGAGAAAGGCCAGTAAAGATTTTAGAAGAGTCTGAACGGAGGACCCGTCAGAAAACGACAAAGTTTTTCAGGGTTCAGTGGACCAACCACACTGAGGATGAAGCTACATGGGAAAGGGCAGATTTCCTTCGGGCAGAACATCCATATCTATTTGAGGATCAGCAGAAATCTCGAGGACGAGATTTTTCCTAAGGGGGTAGGTGTTGTGACACCCAAGTTTTTATTGGGATTTTTCAAATGATTTTATTTGACTTGAGGGGAGTGATTTAAATTTTTTTTCTTCAAGAGAACTCTCACTCTCAAATATTTTTCTTTATGGCAAAAGTTTTATTTGGATTCAACCAAGATCTGTCTTTGGTCTTGGAGGTTCTTGCTTTTCACTTGGACTCAAGACAAAATATTTTCACTTGGGAAATGACTTTTGAAAATCTCCTTGAAATTTGCACTATGGCTTTTGGAAAATCCTTTGCCACTTTCAACAATTCCTTCTTGCCATGGCCTTAGTGCAAATCCCCTCTCCTAACCCTTTCCTCACCTTTGGATCATGATTTGCATCAAATCCAGCAAGTTGAACCTCCCCATGTGATTATTTCCATTTATATTCTATTCAAATAAATTTCTGCCTTCTTTCCTAGCACTTGGAGATTTGCAAAGGAACTCCACTTTCTGTCTTGATTTTTGCCCCCAAACCTTTTTCCCCTCCTAGTCCTTTGAACCCTCAACCAAGAACCATGAAGATCCACTGGTCTTCAGTTCAAAATTTTCAAACTACACCTGCTGCAAGTTTGGACCAGATTTGTCAAATTTGGTGAAATTCATTCAAAACCTTCTCCAAAAATTTCAAGTAAAATCAGGCAGCCTCTGCGTGCATTGAGTGGTCACCTCACCAAGTTACAGCTCCAGAAAAATTTATCTCATTGCAAAATCCTCCTGTCGAACACCTGCAGTGCACTGTCTGTATCAAGTTCAGAAAAATTCAGATATTCAGTCAGTGGCTTGCTGTCGTTTTCTTCAGAGAAGAACGTCGATCTCGCCAGTACCACCGCGTCGCCTTGCTCCTCGTCCCCGCCCTCTTGTTCCTGCACCGCACGAACGCCTGGCGCCTTGCGGGCGTCGGCGACGAGCAGCAGAAGGTGCGCCGCCCCGTGACCGACGCCGGCGGCGGCTTTGCGGACGCCAGCGGGAGACACGGCGCCGACGACGCCACCCAGGGCCGCCCAAACCACCGGAGCTCGCCGCGTGGCCTTCCACTCCCCCGAACGCGCTGCCGCTCTCGTCGTGAACAGCAGGGCGCGGAGCGCGCTCTCTGCCGCCGTTGAGCCCGTGCGGTCACCTCACCATGGACCGACGCCATTACGCCAAGCCCGACCCCGTTTAGCTGTGAAACGACTCCAGTAACCTCCGCTGATGCTGCCTGGCCACTCAAACCTCCTGCCAATCCACTGCTCCGCCGTAATCGCTCGCCGGAGATTCTCCGTTCACGGCCACCCCGTCGATCTGCCTATAAATAGAGGCCCCGAGCTTCAACTCGAGCACTCACCATCCCTGCACTCCTCCTAGAGCAAGCCTAGCCACTGGTAGAGCCCCGAGGAGGTCTCCTTCCTCGACTCCGGCCGCCGCGACCCGCCACGGGATCCAGCCCGATTCGCCCCCGTGTGCGCTCCTCCGCCTCCATTCTCTTGCCAGTAGCTTCACCTTGCACCCCTCGTTCTGACCCGCGCCTCAATTCGTAGTTTGAAGCCCTCCACCGGAGTTCCCCATCCTCACCCGAGCCGCCGTCCGCCGGAGATAGTGTCTCCGTCGATGTGGTGCTCCCCGTTGGACGAGTCCACCACCCACCGACGCGGAAGAAGACGCTGAAGCTCTTGGTACCCTCCGTTTCTCCTAACTCGCCGTGGTTCGACGCCGGCGTCCACCGCAGTCTTCGGGCGCCGGCGAGCTTTTTAAACCTGACAGGTGGACCCCCCCTGTCAGCCTCTATTTTATTCTCCTCCGAACCGTTTTCCGTTGGCGCCTTCGGGCAAATACGTTTTCTCCTTTGCGCTTACGCATTCCCAACCGAAGCGTTTTCTGTTTTCTCAGTTAAAACCCTGGAACTTTTCTGTTTCATTACAGATAAGTCCCTGGACAGAAACCTTTATAACTTTTTAATAAAATGGAATTTTTGAGTGATTCTTTTTCTGACAATCTTCAAATTTTGTCTAGTTTTTTATGGGATTTATTTGAAAATTATTTGGAAAAGTTTCTGTGCAAGTGTTGGTTTTCACGTTAGTACCCGTTTCGTGATTGCCGTAGGTTCCGGAAGAGGTGAAGGAGCCGCGAACTTCGCCGAGCTAGACTCCGACTTCTCCGAACTAGGCAAGCATGTTTTGAACATTTGATATGACAGGTGTTTTACATGTTCACGTGAGAGTTTGTGCGTGGCATATGAGTGTCGGTAAATACCTCGTTGCTTGTAAGGCAACGACCCGGTTGTTCCAAAGTCGCGATGATCTCTGATGAGAGATGGCCTAATCATGTGGTGACATGAAGGGCAGCAAGGTGGTACTGTTGTAGCATACCAGCCTTGCGTCATCCGACTTTCTCCGACGTTAACGTGGTTGGAGCCACGTTATCGTTCTTTTCCCGCATGTTCCAAAGTTGCGATGATCTCTGATGAGAGATGGCCAAATCATGTGGTGACATGAAGGGCAGCAAGGTGGTACTGTTGTAGCATACCAGCCTTGCGTCATCCGACTTTCTCCGACGTTAACGTGGTTGGAGCCACGTTACCGTTCTTTCCCCTTTCCGTGCTACCACATGTCTCATTGCCAGGATGCGGTTTAGTAAGTTGGTAACTTCTTTCCATGTACACACCAAACAGAGAGGCCGGGATGATGGTACCTTGGCCCAGGATTAAAGCCAGTCATCCGGTTAGGGGGCATGGGTGTTTCCGGTTGGGACCGAGAGGGGGGCACCCCCTTAGAGCGCGCGTATAGAAATTTGATCCCATGCTACGCGAGGTTGTAGCCTCCCCGTTTCAAGGTTATCTTGAATGTGGCCGAGGGTGATCCCTGGCTTCGGATGGTTGAATTGGGTGTGTACTGGTTAGACGTGTTTCTTCCAAAACACCGTGGACGGAACTAGTCCCCGTGACTACTGAAATCCGTTGGCTGTGGTTAAGTACAAACTCTGCAGAGTCAATTCTTTCCAAATCATCGTATCCATGATCAAGTACTGAAAACATTATATCCTTATCTATCCGCGTGGAAAACTTGTTCCCGGTGAGCAAGCTCAAGTGGTAAATCCAGATTTATTGTCATTCCTGTGGATGGACTAACCATATAATTATCTCATGCTTGTGATAATTTATGTTCCCGAACTATTGTATTATTGAGCTGTGATATAAGCCCTTTATGTGACGTCGCGCAGACGTCCGACTGTGGCGTGTTCTTGCTTCTTACTTTAAATATAAGCCCTTTATGTGATGTCGCACAGACGTCCGACTGTGGCATGCACTGTCTTTATTGCCTATTAGAAGCCCTTTATGTGGTGTCGCCTCGACGCCCGACTGTGGCATTATTATTCTGCATTTTCCGCTCGAGGAGTCTTTCAGACACTCGTTTGGCACCTGCATTATTATTCTGCATTTTCCGCTCGAGGAGTCTTTCAGACACTCGTTTGGCACCTGTATTATTATTCCGCATTTTCCGCTCGAGGAGTCTTTCAGACACTCGTTTGGCACCAGTATTACTATTCTGCAGTTTCCGCT
This sequence comes from Aegilops tauschii subsp. strangulata, assembly GCF_002575655.3. NCBI lineage: Eukaryota > Viridiplantae > Streptophyta > Magnoliopsida > Poales > Poaceae > Aegilops > Aegilops tauschii. The sequence continues at coordinate 60,754,612 of NC_053041.3, read as the reverse complement.
CGAGGCGTCATTCAGACCCTCGCTTGGCACCCAGTATTTATTATCTCTATGTCTGAACGCACGGGTTAACTTGTTCATATGCTTCATGTTAGCATTTGTTATGTCTTATGTCCGAACTGTCTTGCGAGTACTTTCATAGTACTCACCTGGCTTGTTGATTTGGCCAGATGTTGACGAAGGCGATCTCTTGGATGAAGAGTTTGATAGCGCGTCCGATGCCTAGAGGAGTCCCAGTCAGTCCTGCGCGATCCCGGATATTGGTCACTTGTATTGTATACGCTTCCGCCACCCGCAATAAGTCTTCTCGAGCCTCACTCCGACGCTCGAAGAGTTGTAGTCTTCTGGAATCATATCACTCGCTTCGCGATGATATTTCCACCACAGTTATTATCTTGAGTTAGTAGTTTGCCACCCTATCCGCCGTCTTGTTTTAGCGGCGTGCATGTAATAAATTGTTGGGCAGTCTCTGCTCAACCTTGTATTATATTTAGTACTCCTGGTATTTTTCTTCTATGACCAAGATATTGTCTACCAGTGAGAAGGAATTCTTCCTTGCTGGTCCGTAAAAGGGATTGGTCTCTCAATAATTATTTTATTGAAAAACCGGTCGTGACACCATTTTGCCATCAATTGAGATCAGTTTGCTCACACTCCGATCCCACATGTCAGTGATATGCCAAGAGGAGGTGCATTGACCGACTGGCCATACGCGTACTTGGTTTTGCACCTTCATACTCCTCCTCCCCCCGTCACAGTTTACAGGGCGCGCTTCATTATGATGCATTTCCCTCAATGCATTTCCACCACCAGAGAGACTTTAGACGCGTTTGGCTTAATGCTCAATTAATTAGGGCATGGTAACCGCAATTTTCTCTCGATGTAGTACTACGGAGTGGAGTAAGTGCATGCATGTGTGTACCCGGGGTGGAAGCACTCCATGCATGTGTGTACGCATTATTTCCTCTAGTAATAGACGCCGTGCTATAACTACCAATGCTATTTTTCAGGCCGATCGCTAGTCGCCTTGGTCCCAGAAATTTTCTCTTTTTCTGAAGCGCGCTGTATAAATAGTGACAGATGGAGTAGTATGAGCGGATTCAAAGAAGAGCGTATTGATGGTTGCTTCTCCCGAGCAACTTACAGTGGGAATGGTGGGGCTTATGATTTGACTGCTCATTACTCACTATTAATGCGGCGCAACGACCGGTCTGAGTCTCCCATGCGGCTGTGCACTGCCCCCTCGGTTCTTAAATATACTCTGGAGTATTTGTCTTTCTAGAGATTTCAACGATTGACTACTCAAATATTTGTCTTTTTAGAGATTCAAATGGACTACTACATACGGATGTATATAGACATATTTTAGAGTGTAGATTCACTCATTTTGCTCCATATGTAGTCACTTGTTGAAATCTCTAGAAAGACAAATATTTAGGAACGGAGGGAGTACACATACGAAGAATAATGAGTGAATCTACACTCTAAAATCTGCCCATTTGAAATTTGTAAAAAGACAAATATGTAGGGACGAAGGAGTATAATTTTGTGCATGGCACGTGGACCTGGATGCCGAAGAGGCTTCTGGCAATGCTATCAAGCTTCCAGCATTTGTTTACATAATTGACGTACTATACAAATATTTTTCCAGTGACATGAAATTGTACAATGGTGTGAGCTTTCAGCTTTTGTTTCGTGTGTCTTTCCTTCGATGCTCTTTCGGAAACAATAAAAAACTAACTTCCTTACTAATCAGAGCTAATATTTACATCACAACTGAAGACAAAGTTGTGAGAAGTTGTTAAATGAAAATTGATCCATGCTTTCATTGGCAGCAACGTCCCCCCAGCTCTGTCTAAATCAACAAGGCATGTTGGGAAAAAAATAGCTGTCTGGAGCATGCAACATTCTGATCATTTTGTGCAGTTCCACTAAAATCCCTGTTCCAAAGATATTAAGTGTGATTACGATAATAGAGGACTGCTGATGAAATAATAAACACACAAATAGAAGTCGGTCACCTTCGCAGTCTCTCTTAAGACTAACTAGTTGGAGAAGATTAGGCTCGGAGTTGGATCAGGAGGATAGAGCAAAATCAATCTCCCTTTGTGCAGTCGCACTGAAATTTAGAGACGTTACCCGTGTGACATTTTGGTAGAACTGCACAAAACACTCTTAAGAAAAAAGTGATTTGTGCAGTTCACCAAAAGGTTGCAATAGCAACGAGATGGATAGCCATGTTTGCAAAAAAGAGGTAGAAAGGAAACAATTACTGGCCAGTAACAGTTGATGACACATGCGACGACAAAAAAGAAGCATATTCCTTGTCCTAAGGGAAGATAACAACACGGTTGTGTTTGTCTAAAACGGTGTGAGGACGAGACTGCAATATGGAAAGTATGCCGGACGAGATACATTTTGGGCAAGGAACTATGCAAGATACACATGAAGCGACGTGGGAAGACGGGAAGTGGAGCAAGGCCGGAGGGGATACCTGGAGGTCATCGGGATGTAACTAGGTGAGCGGCGGCAGGCGGAATCTGCCTTAACTGCGGCATCAAGCAGGTGGCGTAGGCCCTACCACGCCGGAGCTTGGTTAGAGAGAACGACGTGTACCGTAGATCGCGACGTGCTGCGTCGGCACCATCGAACGGACAAACGATGCACGTCCTCCCTTTCCGCCGGCGGACGGGATGCGGCCGGATCAGTGACCAACGGAGAGAGAGAGAGAGGCCACCGCAGCCTTGTGTGAGATACTCTGAAGAGAGACAAACCAGGCAAGCAGGCTCCATTGTATATAGTGGAGCGGAGTACCTTTTTCTCCCTAAAAATCGTTTTATATTCTGTGTACGTGCCATTGAGCGATATAACTTTATTTAAAAATAACGCGCCAACGCATCAAGTCGACCTTTGTTTCGTGCACGCGTGGTACACGACCTCCGTAGGTAAACAACCGCTACACGCGTTCAAATTAGCACGCGGGCTGCCATTTCGTACAGAAATGACCTCCGCCGTGTACCCGCGCGGGTGTGGCTGGGCACGAAGCGTGAGTACGTGCACGGTGCACCTATTCTCTTCTTGTATACGTACACCACCTACGTGGGGTTGTGTGAGAAAGATACAAACGTAGAGAGATATAGTGCGTGGGTTCGTGATAGTTTTTTTTGGGGGGGGGGTCAATCAAAAAATGAAACATATGCAATGTGTGTGAAATAGAGTCCTGGATATATCATATATATATATAGAGGGGGCGATCCACGAGAAGAGAGTGGAGGTATCATCGGCTTGAGGTGTCCATAGAATCAAAGAGAGGGATGATGTGTGTGTGTGCGCACGCGCGATTGATAAAGAGTGCCATCGAATTAATGTGTGCCCACGTCAAAGATATAGAGTGGCTTGCCTACTGGAACATGAGAGGGGACAGGTGCAGTTTGTCTCTGTTGCATGGATACCTACCTACAATGCTCGACTATCGGTGTGTGGTGGGGGGGGGGCGGAAGGGAGGCCTAATTAACTATAGAGGTACAATGGCTGGTATATGTGTAGAGGAGGAGAGAGGCATACCTCATGTATTAAGGGAGATCGATCTACCTCATGTATTAAGGGAGATTGATCGACATCCATGCATATGTGTAGGAGAGGAATAAGGTTGGGAGAGAGACGGAGCTAGAGTGTTGGAGGGGGTGGTAGTGGAGTTGCTTCTAACAAATGGTGGGATAGGCTTGCTAGACAACCGGAGGGCACACCTGCAATATCAATAAGGGAGGGGATGGCTGCCTGTCTATGCACGTTCGTGTGAGAGACGGGTCGGGAGGCATGCACGAATGATGGGGGGGGGCGATATGGCTTTGGTAAGCAGACATAACTACATAGGAAGATCAATCGTCCTTTGTCAGAGAAAGGAGAGACATAACTTGTGAGGTACGTCGATCGATGGGGGGGGGGAATAGTTAAAGTCGACCTAGGTATATGTTGGGAGCTCGATCGGTATACATGCATGTGTGTGTTAGAAGCAAATGAGGCACTGGGAGAACGATAGAGAGAGAGGGATGTATTTAGGAGGTGGTGCGCGAGTCATACTATATCAAGGGAGGAGGAGTGTGCGAGTACGAGATCGATGAAAAGAGTGGTGGGAGTGAGGCATGGACGGTGATAAGAGAAGAGGGGAAGCTTGTGTTTTGTGCTAGGCACACCTGGCTAGAGAGGCATATCGATCGATGTGTGCCGTAAAGAAGGAGCTGGGGGGCCTACACTCACCGTGGGTGAACGACCTAAAGTGAAAAGACAAATTTGCGCGATGGAGCTAGAGAATGCTGAGGGAGGGTGAGAGGGATGCGGGCGTCTGCATGCACGAGTGAAAGTTAGCGCTAGCTAGCTACAAAGATAAGAGGATTGTGTGGGTGTAAAAGACGATTAGAGATCATACTTCATTATAAAAAGCGAATTCGGATATTTGAAGAATTTATCATAGTGTTTTAAACCGACGCATGTGTGAATATATATAACGGTGATACACATGGTGTGGTTATGAACATGTTATACTACATATAATATATTTTATCCCTACTCTTATAAAAAATGGAGTTGTTGATGATGGTGCCATCCTGCAATATAGGCCGTCCGATTTATATCTGACGGATAGGAAGGAAACTAGGGCAATTTTGAAAAAAGATACCCACACCCCTCTCCATATTTGCAAATTAGGCCTCCCCTTGGTCATGTTGATGTTCTGTGGAACGCATGGGCATCTTGCTAGTACTACGTATAACATATAGAACATTGATCATAATTTGGGTTAATGTGTGGCTTTTGCAGCTCAGGTCTAAATACTTGTCATAATGTAGGGGGCGGGGCACTATACTATGTGTGATAAACACGGTGTACACGTATGGAACATGGTTTAGATTATGAATATATAGTTAGTACATCAAATGTACTATTATTTGGAATCAACATCAAGTGTATTCAAAAAATAGAATTCGAGTTCATGTAGTACACATAGTTCATATCTATCTCTATAGTAATCATGTGGTGTGTTATTAAGGTAATACACGAATGATGGTTTAATTTGGCAACAATCATGATTGTAGATTCTTATTGAAATAGAGAAACAAATTCTAATTCAGTTCGAATTGCAGCGTTAGTATAGACATTTGGAATGCACTAAAATGTTGGTATGAGTAGGTTACATGCATTATACAGCAAGCGAAAAAATTTAATTGGAAATAACATGGATTCATACTGCCTCCTTCCATCTATATAGGGCGTAATGCGTTTTTTTAGACCGCCTTTGACTGTTGACAAGATTAATAGTACATGACATGCACAATGTGAAAATTATATCATTGGAAGAACCTTTCACAGACGAATTTAACGGTGTGCTTTGTGTAAGTTGCATGTCATATATTATTGCTCTAATATTTGGTCAAAGTTAGCATCGAAAAACGCATTAGGACCTATATAGATGGAAGGAGGGAGTAGCTTTGAATAGCATTTTTATAGTAAAATGGGGCAAGACTCTCTCTTTGTGTGGTGTGAATAGTTTTATTTTTTCGTTTTCTTTTTGGTTGAGGGAAGTGCGAATTGATTTGGTACGTACAAGTACAATATTACATGTTAGGCTTGTCCCTAAAATTCAACCCGCGCCTTGTTATATCCCGAAAATTCAGATATCGTGCTCCCAAAACTGGCGCCTTCACATCCCACGCCTTGCTATCCCTAAATTACAACGCGTGCGAAAACTCCCTCCAACTGCCAAATCCCGACACGCGAAATCCCCCTTCTAACCCTGAGCCGAAAGGGCGCTAGTTCAAATCGGTGGGGGGTACTTCTGTAACACACCCTACATTTTGGACAAGCGCGTCCCTAAGTCATGGTTCACCCCCTCCCATCGCCTTCTTTTTGCCATTCGAAATCCTAGGCCGCCATAACCTCTCTGCTCCAGCCGCGAAACCCCACCCTCCTCCGTCCGCCACCTCACCGCTGCCCAGCCGAAGCCTCTTCCCCGACGACGTCGTCCACCGCAACAGGTCGACGTCCCTCGTCCACCTCCCCGGATTTGGATCCGTCGTCCATCTCGTCGTCCCGCCGGTTTAGCCGCCCCGTCCTCCACCACCAAGGAGCTGCTTCGACGATCGCCTCGTCTGTCATGGCTGCTCCATCCCCACAGCGCCGCCTTAACCTGCTCCACCAGAACCGCAGCATCCTCACCGACTCCTCGGACGAAGCCGAGGCCTACTCGGCGCCACCAAAGAGGGTGTACACTCATCGCATCTCACGTTCTCCTTAGCTCGACCTCCCGGCGCCGACGGTGCTACATCCCGCACCCCCATGGAGCGTCTACCTTGAAGCCGGCGCCGCGGGTGACATCTCCATGGCGGCTCTCCCCCAGTGTGAGGCCCCTTCGGCGGCGGCGGCCATACCAGCCGGATCTGCTGCTGCTGCTCCGGCTCTCGCTCGCTCGCTCGCGCTGCTGCTGCTGCTCTCCCCCTCACTCGTGCTGCTACTCTGCTCTGATTTAGCTACACTTCAGTCGATTGAATCGACTTTTTGCTCAGTCAATTTTCAGGGGGTGGGGGGCTCGTCGGAGTTAAGGAAGAACCACCCGCAGCAGGGACGAGGGCTCGCCGGAGAGGTACCCCACTATCTTTCTTAGGGTTCAGGGTGGGGGGCGGGGGGCCTATAGGTCTGGCCGGGGCGGTGGCGAACCGACAGTGGGGAGTTGTTTCGGGGCGGCGAGGCGGCGCTGGGGCCGGCGGTTTGGCCGGTGGTGGCTGGCGGCTTAGTGGGGTGCAGGTTGAAGATGAACTGCAGGCCCTCCCTAAACTATATGTAAAGTGCCTCTCTGCTACCGTTCCGTTCAGTTTCCGCAGTAACATTCAGATTCCATAGTAAATTTCAGTTTCGACAGTTAAGTTCAGAGTCAACAGTTTTTACCTCATCTGTTGTAGTCAGGTGGTTTTTGGTGATGTAAATTTTACATCTATTTTACATCATCTATTGGAGATGCTATTAGAATCGCACCTGAGATTGACGATGTTTGTCTTGTGCTGCTTCAGCCTTGACGTCTTACGGCTCAGCATGGCTGCTCCAACGACAGAACGATCCATCACAACAGAGCAGTGCCCTGGACGCCGTCTACAGATTCCTCAGATCTTCCTCCACACCTCCGACAGCCACCTCTGCCTCAACTGCTTCAGCGACCAACCCAATGATGCTGAGGTCGACACGGCTACGGCAAAGAGGTTGTACACTTGTTGCATCACTTATTACTATACATTCATGTCAATCCATTAGGGCTATTTTGGTTCGACGGAAAAACATAGCAATAGGGAATTTTCCAATGGCACTCTACTATTCAATTATTCATGCATTTTGTTGAAAGGAATGAAGCAAAACATCCACCTGGACCCACTTTTCAAAATCCTATGCATGTAAACAAGATCAAGTGCATTAGTTGTAGAATAACATTCTAACTGTACACGCTTTCACATGGTTTCAATTTATTTTGGCCATGTTTCTTTGCATTCCTCTGCTCCTCCAATTCTTGTAACCCAAACACCCATGTTGATAGAAATCCTGTGTTTACAAATGCTCTGTTTACCATGTGCATTCCTATCCTATTCCGGTGTTTTTCCTATCCCTGCGTTTTTAGAGTCATGCAAGCCAAATGAGCCCTTACAGAATTACTTCAGTTACAGGTAGGTGTCATAGGGAACTTTGTGTGGTTTGTCTTGCTCCTGCCGCGACGTCGTCCAGCTCACCTGAGGTGCTCCATCGATAGAAACATCCACCAAACCAGACATCACGACTCCCGACCGTCTTTCGCCGCCTCAGATCTCCTTCCCTGCCGTCGGCACCCACCGCAATGACATCACCATCATCGACTCAGCAGATGAACCTGAGGAGTACACGGGTCCACAAGAGAGGTTGCACTCTTTTGATTCTGCTTATGTTATGCATTGCTTAAAATTACCTGCTACTTTATCATCCTGTTCACCTCTTGGACTCCAAGTCAGGTCCAAATTAATGTTCAAACTTGAGTTCTAAATTAGTTGTGGGGCACATATCGAGGAAGCAATGAATAGTATCTCTGTCTAATATCTGGTTCACCTAGGGTATGCCTATGTTGTTCATCTTGGGTGGGAAACAAATAGTAAAGCAATCATCATCTGTCTTTTTATTAAATTAAAGCAATCTCAGCCTGCTATCATTATTTTTGGATCCATCCACTGGTTGTTACCATCACTCTAAATTTCTGCATGCTCTCCTTACATAATCTCACCAAATTTTTTTGTATGCATGTCAAATATTGTACACAGTCAAGCTGAACATGTAGAGAAAAAGAGAAGAGTTTTGTGCGGCAATACAATGTCATGCAGACATCGCTCCATGGTGGGTTCAATGGCAAACCCTCCCTACCCCTCTCCAGATTGTAATCCAGAGGAAGATATCTGTTCTGAGGCGGATTCAGATGCCGCTGACCACTCCTATTTACCCCCAAGGTGTTTGCTCTACCTTGGCATGATGATGTTAGTCATATCATGCATATGTTGTCTTGCAGTGCCTACTTTTGACATCATATATGTCATCTTCTTAGTTTAGACATGTTCTGTCGCCACCTGTTTAGTTTCAATATCATATATGGGAATTATGCAGTCTCATGTCTTTTAGCCAGCCATAATATATGTGAAATGTGCAATGCCATCCTGTTTAACCAGGCATCATATATTTGAATGATATCTTGCCCATCCTTTTCTTCATTACATTTCCATTTGTCGACAATGTTTGTACATTAAACTACTCTTCCTATGAATCAGCCATTTGGGTGGGAGATTGAAAAATCTGGAGTGAAAACAAGGCCCTCAGAGCAGACAGTACTACCTGTCGAAGCAGATCTCTTGTTGGGTCCCAATAGCTCCTCACAGATGGATTCAGAGACAGATGACCAGCCCTACTCCCCCACCGAGGTGTATGCTCTAACTTGGCATGGCGTTTTAGTTATTCATCATATCTTTGAATTATGTTATGCTATGCTATCCTGTTTAGATAGACATCATATATGTGAAATTATGTCATGCTATCTGTTTTAGGTAAATAATATACATGTCAACTATTTCATGTCCTCTTTTTTCCACACTATCTATTGCATCTGTCTCTCATACAATGTTTGTGCATTCAACTATGTTTCCTGTTTATCAACCATTTGAATTGGAGCGGGTGATGCTAGCATCTAGCAGACTAAAAACACGGTCTTCAAATAAAATAGTGCTAACTCTTGGTGGAGATAGCACCCCGGTTGTACATGCACGAGAACCAGCCCTACCGCACATAACCAAAACTCTCGCAGACTGTACCCGTACTGCGATGGACAGAGAACCAGCTTCACCCAATCTAATCCGAACCCTAGCAGATAGTAACCCAGTTCCCGTTGACACAGCACCATCTCCACCACAGAGCTCCCAAACAAGAGCAGTTAGTAAGGCAGCTCCAGTGCCCAAAGGGCCAGTACTAGCACGGCGAACCCCAACTCCACCAGTTAGTACGCCCATTCCTGTGGAGGAAGCACAACCAGCTAGTCGTAGTTTAGCATCTATCGCATTTGATGTTGTTAAATCGTATGTGCGTATCTTCCCATCTTGGAAAATGCCAGTTGCAGGTGTTTGTCCAGGAGTTATGTGTAAGTAATGTTATTCATGGCAATTACCTTGCTTTGTCCCATACATCCTACCTCCATGATCGTTATAATACAACAAATTTTCCCATTTTTCTCTATAGAGAAGGACCGATTTGGAAACTCAGGATGAGGTAACCTGTGCTAATACCTCTGCTATCTTCAAGAATGCTTGGTGGCAGTATCGGAATTACCTGAAGAAAACGTACTTCACCGGCAAAGAAACTCATCAAATTCCCTTACGTTCTCCTGAGACACATTGACTGGACGATGACTGGGAACGCCTTGTTCTGTACTGGTCCTGAACCAAGAATGTGGTAAGGTCTATGAGCTCATTTTCTATTTTTAAGTACTATATTCTTGCGTCTTACTGTACTCTGTTCATGTAGAACAAGTGCCTAAACCTGAAGAACAAATGTTCTAATTTAAGATTCCATTGCTATCATAGTTCCAAAAAGCGCTAGGCGTTAATTGTGCGTTTTGCCACCGCCTTGCGCTTTACTGACCAAAGCACATGCTTATGCGTAGTTATGGACAGATTAAGCGTAGTTATGCGCAATGCGTTTCGCCAACGCATAGAGCCTAGGCGCGCTTAAGCGCTCGCTTAGGCGCTCCTTTTTTAACTATGATTGCTATCGTGCATACTACTTTGATCTTGTATCATTATATTTACTCATACAAACATATTTTTAAATTGAAGGATCCAATCGAAACTCCAATGCCACAACAAGTATGTTCACGCATGTTTCTTTAACACGCTTGCTCTTATCAATAGCTCTGTTAATTTCAATTTCAATTGTGTATACAGTTGACTTCTCATATCATGCCCATTACTAGCATCACAACACAGCAAATAGTGTTGTTGTACATGTAGACCCGTGGTACCCATCTGAAATCTTGTTGTGCCGTGTAGTTTCCCACGCTTTGTATTCTTTCACTGCTGCTTTGTCTTGAACTGATATGATTTGAACCATGTCTCTATTTTGATATGGCAAGACAATGCAGTGACCATAGGACATAGATATATGTTTGTTTGATGCTTTTATTATGTACTAGTACTTGGCAATAGAAGACTTGGTAGTTTAATCCTGTCCACCTTACTAATGAACTGGTTCACCGAAATCAGTTTCATATACTAGTACATGCTAAACATGTTATGTGTCTGCTTGTTTCTTCTTTTAGAATGCTGACAGAATATTGGGGAAGAGTTCCTTATTAAGCAATGGTAAAGGAAGTAATGCAGATAAGGTTCGGGATAGTGACACATCCTTGTTGGTCTCCAACAAAGCTGATAAAACAGCTAAGGAAGACTATCTAGATGACAGTGAGACAACCCCAAAGTCCTGTCTTGGTTTAGTGTTCGAGTTACTGGCCACTACTGCTTGCACAAGCTATTCAAACTCACTGTCTGAATCAGTTCGGTTTCTTGAGTCTCAACTACAAGCTGAAAGACATCGATCAGCTGTGCTGCGACAAGAAGCGGAAGGACTGGAGGATTCAGATGCATACTTTCTGGTGCAATAGCAAGCATTGGAGGATTTTAGCGCCAAACAGGACAAAGCTAATAAGCTTGCTAAGCTTATTGCCAGCATGGTGGATACCACGTTTCTTGAGCTCTTCTGAAGTTGTTTCAGTTATGCTCTTGTTTTGCTGCTGCGTTTATTTGCACTGGTGGCCAATTTTGACAGTCAGTGTATGTAATATGCTGCTTTGTTCCCTATATTTGCACTGGTGGCGAACTTTGATGCCCAGTGGATGTAATATGTGTAATAGCGGTAATAGGCTAGCGTTAATTGCTTGCTTATTTATTTCCTTATTGTCACTACAGTTCTTTTTCTGTGTTTTTCTAGTGGCCACAATAACCTATCTTTGGAAACTAGGCCAAAATAATCATGGCAACACACAGACTGTTGTAACCACAGTCCTGCGAGCCGTATGATCCATGGGCCTTCTACGGGCCGTAGGATCCATTGGCCTTCTATATGGGCCGTAGGATCCATGGGCCTTCTACAGGGCGTATCATCATTTCGCCAATCATGGGTCGTACTATTCGTGGACAATAACGGGCCGTTAATAGGCCGTATTTGATAACTCTATGAAAACATCCCACCGGTTTTTTTTTGACATGAAAATGGCCCAATGTATTAACGAGCCACAAACGGTCCGACTGGAACCACGGGCTGAATTTGGCCCACAAGCAGAAAATGACAGTAACGGGCCATAAGTAAACGAATGTGGAAATGAGCCCAAGAATAAATGGGCCCCGAGAAGGCCGAAAGATAACATGGCTGGAAACGGCCCAACGGAATAATGGGCCGTTAATGGGTATAAAGTGATACACTGTTCATTACATCCCAGTTTCACCACGTGCCGTTAATGGATATAAAATGATACACTGTTCATTACGGGCCAGTTTTACCACGGGCCGTTAATGGGCCGAGAGTAATAAGGGCCTCATATGGGCCGAAAGACGTCATGGGCCATACATGGGCCAGAAGTTAAAACGGGCTGGGATTATATTGGAGGGCCCAGATGACGCAGCTGGGCCTAATTCGGATAGGCCATAAATGGGCCCTGGGTTAGCGGGCTGTAAATGGGCTATATGCGAACATGCCGTTCACAGGCTTGCCGTGGGCTGGCCCACCACCCTTTGACCAAGTCAAACGGGTCGGTATTTTCACAGGAATGGGCCTCTGTTGGGCCGTGCCACATGTCGATGTATCATAGGCGCTTTGGGTCCAATGAGTGGATGACATCTGTCCCAACGGTGAGCTGACACATGTTTCCTCCAGCTAATGATGATTTTACACATGGAAAATCCCCATCGGTCGGGGCTGTTAACGGGTTATCAGATCCAAAACCGGACCCGATAGCTTAACGACATTCCGTTACGGTGGGTGCCACGTGTCTGTCACCCTTGACGAAAGCACTTCTGTGACGCGCGATTTATCGTCATGGAACTGGACGCTTCCGTGATGATAATTTTGGTAATGTCATGGAACACTTCTACGATAGCACAGGTATGACTATCTTGATTCTGTCATAAATTTGTCATGGATGTACATGCATGACAGAAAACGTGACCTACTGTGACAAACACGTATCATCACGGAAGTGTATTTTTTTTGTAGTGCTACGAGGGTACGTGGACAACACTCTCCCCTCTCGTTGCTATGCATCACCATGATCTTCTGTGTGCGTAGGAAATTTTTGAAATTACTACGTTTCCCAACAGTGGTATCAGAGCCAGGTCTATGCGTAGATGTTATATGCACAAGTAGAACACAAGTGAGTTGTGGGCGATAATAGTCATACTGCTTACCAGCATGCCATACTTTGATTTGGCGGTATTGTTGGATGAAGCGGCCCGAACCGACATTACGCATACGCTTACGCGAGACTGGTTCTACCGACGTGCTTCGCACACAGGTGTCTGGCAAGGGTCAGTTTCTCCAACTTTAGTTGAATCGAGTGTGGCTATGCCCGGTCCTTGTTGAAGGTTAAAACAGCACATACTTGACGAAAAATCGTTGTGGTTTTGATGCATAGGTAATAACGGTTCTTGCTCGGCCCGTAGCAGCCACGTAATACTTGCAACAACAAAGTAGAGGACGTCTAACTTGTTTTTGAAGGGCATGTTGTGATGTGATATGGTCAAGACATGATGGTAAATTTTATTGTATGAGATGGTCATGTTTTGTAACAGAGTTATAGGCAACTGGCAGGAGCCATATGGTTGTCGCTTTATTGTATGAAATGCAATTGCCATGTAATTACTTTACTTTATCACTAAGCGGTAGCGATAGTCGTAGAAGCAATAGTTGGCGAGACGACAACGATGCTACGATGGAGATCAAGGTGTCACGCCGGTGACAATGGTGATCATGACGGTGCTTTGGAGATGGGGATCAAAGGCACAAGATGATGATGGCCATATCATATCACTTATATTGATTGCATGTGATGTTTATCCTTTATGCATCTTATTTTTCTTAGTTTGACAGTAGTATTATAAGATGCCCCCTCACTAAATTTCAAGGTACAACTGTTCTCCCTTAGTATGTACCATTGCGAAAGTTCGTCGTGCCGAGACACCACGTGATGATCGGGTGTGATAAGTTGTACGTTCACATACAACGGGTGCAAGCCAGGTTTGCACACGCGGAATACTTGGGTTAAACTTGACGAGCCTAGCATATGCAGATATGGCCTCGGAAAACTGGAGACCGAAAGTTCGAGTGTGAATCATATAGTAGATATGATCAACATACTGACGTTCACCATTAAAAACTACTCCATCTCACGTGATGATCAGACATATTTTAGTTGATATGGATCACGTGATCACTTAGATGATTAGAGGGATGTCTATCTAAGTGGGAGTTCTTATGTAATATGATTAATTGAACTTAGTCCTGGTAGTATTAGCATATCTATGTTGTAGAACAATAGCTCGCGATGTAGCTCCCCATTTATTTTTTATATGTTCCTAGAGAAATATAAGTTGAAAGATGATAGTAGCAATGATGCGGACTTGGTACGTGATCTGAGGATTTTCCTCATTGCTGCACAGAATATGTCCTTGATGCGCCGCTAGGTGATAGAACTATTGCAGGAGTAGATGCAGACGTTATGAACGTTTTGACGAGCTTGGTGTGATGACTACTTGATAGTTTAGTGCACCATGCTTTACGTCTTAGAACAAGGACTTCGGAAATGTTATGAACGCCACGGAGCATACAAGATGTTCCAAGAGATGAAATTGGAATTTCATGCTCATGCCCATGTCAAGAGGTATGAGACCTCTAACAGTACTTTGCCTACAAGATGGAGGAGAATAGCTCAACTAGTGAGCATGTGCTCAGATTGTCCGAGTACTACAATCGCTTGAATCAAGTGGGAGTTAATCTTCCAGATAAAATAGTGATTAACAGAGTTCTCTAGTCACTATCACAAAGTTTCTAGAACTTTGTGATGAACCATAATATGCAAGGGATAACGAAAACGATTCCCGAGTTCTTCATGATGCTGAAATCGACGAAGGTAGAAATCGAGAAAAGCACTTCAAGAAGAATGTAAAAAGATGAAGGTAACAAGACCACTAGTTTCAAGTAAAAGGAAAGGGAAAGAAAGGGAACTTCAAGAAGAATGGCAAGCAAGTTGCCACTCCCATGAAGAAGCCCAAACTTAGACCCAAGCCTGAAACTGAGTGCTTCTACTGCAAAGGAAATGGTCACTTGAAGCGGAACTGCCCCAAATACTTGGGGGATAAGAAGGATGGAAAGGTTACAAAAGTATATATGATATACATGTTATTGATGTGTACTTTACTAGTGTTCATAATAGCCCCTGGGTATTTGATACTAGTTCAGTTGCTGTGATTAGTAACTCGAAACAAGAGTTACAAAATGAACAAAGACTAGTTGAGGGCAAGGTGACGATGTGTGTTGGGAGAGATTCCAAGGTTGATAAGATCACCATCGCTCACTCCCTTTACTTTGGGGATTAGTGTTGAACCTATAATAGATGTTATTTGGTGTTTGCGTTGAGCATAATAAGATTGGATCATGTTTTTTTTATTTTTTTGACTGTACACAGTAGGGCAAAGCCCCACTGCAATTTTTATAAATTAAAAAGAGCAGAGTCTTACAAGGCTTGAGCTAAGCCAAAAAGAAGAAAAAGGCTAAAACTAAAAAAAGAAAGAAGAAGAAACAAAAGAGAAAAGGGAAAAAAGAGTAAAAAACTAAAACTAAAAGAAAAAGGAAAATTACAACATATTGTCCAGCCAAGAATTGAAACCAGGTGCATGCTTCTGTTTGATTCTATATATGAGCCATTTCAATCCCTCAAATAAAATATGCTTCCAATTCTGGAAGGATGGTTGCACTCGTTGAAAGATGAGATTATTCCTTGAGATCCATATTGCCCATGCAGCCAAAATCACAATATCCATGAAGAAAGGTACTCTAAGCTTTTGTCTCATGTCATTTACTGCCTCCAAGACTGAGGTGGGATTGTCTCTTGATGGACAAACAAAGTTCCAGCATCTTATAGCAAATGGGAAGCCCCAGAACAGATGAAAGACATTTTCCTCATGCTGACAGGCCATTAGAGCACAATTATAATTTTCCAGAAAGAAAGTTTTCCTCCTCAGGAGCTTTCTTGTGTTTACTCTATGATGGAGAAGCATCCAGAAGAAAATTTTGTGCTTTGGTTGACAAGAAGAGTTCCAAATCCATTGAAATTGTTGGGGTACTACATTAATCCCTATCATCACTGTATAAGCTTTTGCAACACTAAATTTATCAGACCCCCAGATGTAGGACCATGTATTTGTGTGATTGTTGAACTCAGAGCTTCTCATGTTTTCACACATAGTCTCAAGTTGCATGAACTGGTCATAGGCTTGTATTGAAAGTGGCAAGTGAAAAATGTCCTCTAAATATTCAGTTTGAAGGGTCTCATGGACTGAGATCATAGTGTTTCTGGCAAAGGAGAACAGGTGGGGAAACTGTGGTGTAAACAATTGGTGTGCCAAAGGTCAGTCCATAGAAGAGCAGATTTTCCATCCCCTAGATTGCATTTTGCCATTGACTTGTATTGATCCAACAATTTCAAATTTGCCTTCCACCAAAAAGACCCACATAATTGTTAACCAGGCAGCTGTCCTTGGGAGTAGTAAGTCCCCCAAATCAATTTTACCCATGGAATATTAAGCCTGTTAAAGAATTTATGGAGGTTTTTGAGTAGCAAAGCTTTATTTTGAACAGAGATATGTATCTTTGACACCAAGGCCACCCTGAATTTTTGGCCTGCAAACAACTGTCCATTTTACCATGGTTGGTCTGTGATCCTCTGGGTCTGGGCTTCTCCATAAACAGTGTGTAAGATATTTCCTGATTTGCTTCTTGATAGTCTCAGGCAATTCCAAGCAACACATGAAAAAAACTGGGATAGAGTCCATAATTGATTTTACCAATAGAAGTCTGCCAGCTTGTGTCATAAAAGTAGTCAGGCCCATCAACTTATTAGCCATTCTTCTCACTAAAGGCATGCATTGTTCAACTGTAGGCTTATATAATCCCAGGGGTAGGCCCAAGTACTTAAAATGAAAAACTTCTCTTCTGCAGTTCAAAGTATTTATGAGGATCTGTATCTTTTGCTCATTGAGATTGATAGGAATCAAGCTTGACTTGTTGTAATTAACTTTCAAACCAGTAGCATCTTCAAAAGTATTGAGTATTGATTTAAGGAACACTAATTCTTTAGCATCTCCTCTCATTAGCACTAATGTGTCATTAGCATACTAGACTATTGGGAAGTCTAGACAAGATGTTGATTGTATTGGTGGAGTTAACAGTCCTTGGATCATAGCTTTGTTCAAAATGGTCTGAAGTAGGTCTACAGCAATAACAAAGAGGAGAGGGGATAAGGGATCTCCCTGCGTGACTCCCTTTTTGCAATAAAACTTTTTGCCTGGAACTCCATTAAGTAAAACAACAGAAGATGCTGAAGTATATAAGAGTTTCATCCACATGATCAATCTTGCACCAAAACCTTTTGCTTTTAGAATTGTGATGATTGCATCATATTCAATTGAATCAAAAGCTTTTTCGAAATCAAGCTTAAGGATGACTGATTCCTCCCTTGATCTATGACACTGGTGTAGATATTCATATGCCCAACCTAAGCACTCCTGAATTGGTCTTTCTTGTAAGAAACCATACTGATTTATGTGAACCAGGCGCAGAGTTATTTTTTGCAATCTGTTGGCCAATAAATTTTTTATTAGATTTAAGCAGCTATTGAGCAAAGAAATTGGCCTGTAGTCATTTGCGGTGAGAGGAGTTGCTGTCTTTGGGATCAGTGTAATATAAGAGGAGTTGATACTCTGAAGATTAACTTTCCCTTCATCAAAGTCATGCATCAGTTTTCTAATATCAGATCCAATGATGTCCCAACAGGCTTTAAAA
Source organism: Aegilops tauschii subsp. strangulata (assembly GCF_002575655.3). Lineage (NCBI taxonomy): Eukaryota > Viridiplantae > Streptophyta > Magnoliopsida > Poales > Poaceae > Aegilops > Aegilops tauschii. Next base: position 60,736,969 of record NC_053041.3, on the reverse strand, counting down.
AATTCATTATTGAAACCATCAGGTCCAGGTGACTTGTCTGAAGGAAGCTCTTTGACCACATCATTAATTTCTTGATATGTGAAAGATTTCTCAAGTTCTGACATCATATCATGATTATTTATTGGGCCATATAGATTTCCAGATCAAAATGCATGCAGGTTTCATTAGATGTACCCAATCTTCTTTTAAAGGACTCCCATGAAATTGCTGCTTTACTTTCATGATCTGTGAATTCCATCTAATCCTCATTTTGCAGCATTGCTATATGATTATGTCTATGATTAATAGTGGCCTTAGTGTGGAAAAACATTGTGTTTTCATCACCAAACTTTACCCCCTTAATCTTGCCTCTCTGTTTCCAATAAATCTTCTGGTTTTCCGGAGAATTAGCAATTCCTCTTTCAGAATATTCCTGAATTCCATTACAAATTGTTCAATTGTCTAAACTCCTCAAAAAGATCCAAGGTTAAGATTGCCTCATTCAACTTGTTTATTCTTGTTTTAAGACAAGAGAGATCCTTTGTCCAATGCTTCAGAGCCCTTCTGAGGTTCTTCAGTTTAGCATTGATACATTTAGCTGAATCAGTAAACCCCACTGGTATGTTCCAAGCATTAGCCACAATATCCTTGAAGTCACTGTGCCCCATCCAGTAGTTTTGAAATCTAAAAAACTTAGCTCTTGGGATTGAAGTACCAATCTTGACAACACATGGGATGTGATTAGATATAAGTCTTGAAAGCGGTAGAGCCAAGCAGGTGAAGTAAAATACCAATCCAATTTTTCCAGTAATGTATTTTCTTGCATATTACTCCAACTGTACTTTCTACCTTTGAGTGGTAATTCCACCATTCCCAGACTGTTGATTGCCTCATTAAAAATGAGCATTTCATTTACATCTCCACCTGGCCAGTTTCTATTAGAGGGGTCTCTAATGAAGTTAAACTCACCCATGACTATCCATTCCACATTAGAAGGCATGTGAATATGTTTGAACCAATTAATAAAGTCTGCTTTGCCACTATGATCACAGGGCCCATAAATGTTTGTGAGAATCCAGCTTTTGAGAGAGATTTTACAAGTGAACTGAATAGAAAGAGAGTAGTTATTCTGAAACATAGTTTCACCTTCAAAAAGGGCACCATTCCAAGCAACCAAAATGCCACCAGAAGCACCAACTGAGGGTATATAATCAAATTTATTAATTCCGCTGGGACAAAAGTTTCTTAAATAAGTGAGATCAAAACCCTCTCTCTTGGTTTCTTGCAGGCAAACAACAACACTACAACTCTCTTCAATCTTTTGGTTTATAGCAAGCCATTTACCTGGGAGTTAATCCCTCTAATAGTCAAGTTTATGATATTCCAATTTCTGTTGTGACTCATACATAAACCATGCATAGAGTCTCAGGACAGACAAGTACCAACACTTGTCAGAAGCAAAAGTAAACATCCCAGGCTTACAAAGGTGCATTATAGTACAACACAGCAACATATTACATAGACCAATTATTATCTGGAAAGATGAACCACTGGCTCTAAAAAGCACAGAGCCTCTTTCTTCCATACAGCCACCTTGCATGTGCTTCATTTGGCAACTTCTGAAGGTCCTTCTTTTCCCTTAGCCAAAGGCACTTTGGCCATGTCTTCCTGAAATTTTCTCCTCTGCTTCTCAATTAGTCAGCTTCCCTTCCAAGTCCTCCTCAGGAATCTTGCAAAAGGATTTTGTGAAAGATTTAGCAACAAGTTTTGACATAAGAGGAGGGATAGTAGTACAATGCAGGCAGTTATTATTGGCACAAGACCCTCTTCTATAACTATCATTTTCTTTACTGATTTTGTCACTCCTTCATACCTCAGATTCAACCAGTGGAGTTTTTCCCCCTCTCCTTTTTCTAGCATTTTCCTCTCCAAAGGGCAGGAGGAGAACTTGCTCCTGCCTTGCAACCTCCATGTTCCATCACCTTCATTTTCCTTTTTTTGCTTGTTTGATGGATTGGCCAAGCAAACTGGAGCTTGAGAGACCTGACATTTATCAGGTATATGAAAGGTGATTGACTCATCAGGTTTATCAGGTGAGGACAACAACTCCCAAAGGGGAGATTTAAGCATATGTATAGTCCATCCAAATCTATCAGGAGTCATTAAGAGGTGCATTATAAAATTAAACCAACTCACTGGCACTTGCACTGTGAGGACACCCTGAGTGAAGTCTGGCTTTGCAACAAAATGTTGATTCCATAGGAGCAGCTCTTCCTCTGAAAGAATAGTATCAAAGGTTTTAGAAGCCATAAGCTAAATATTTTTTAGGACTAACAGAGAAGCTCCATGTGAAGAGTTTGCATAGTGTAAATCCACAAGGTGTTTCCAAGTAAGAGATGAACTAGTTTCCAAGTTACCTCCTTTGTTCTCAGCAATGATATTCTCTTTGTGAGTAGCTACACTTCCAGTTTCCTTTGCCTCTACCAGATTGACATCTTCAGCAATATTTCCTTGCAAATTTTCCAAAGCATCTGACACAGGAGTTTCTGCAAAACCTTTCCCATTGCGAAAACTTTGCTCAGCATCTATGGAGAGTGATGCATTAGTAGCCTCTCCCTGAACTGCAACATCTTCAGAGACTGCAACTTGTTGCAAAGCATTGTCCAAGGCAGGAACATGGTCATCAGCAGCATTTTGCTCTGCAGCTAGAGTGTCTGACATATTTGCATCAACTTGTAGAATTGCAACATCTCCAAGGGCTGCCATGAGCTGTGCAGAATTGTTCCCAGCAACAGGCAGATCAATTTGCACCTCCTCAACAGCAATAGGTAGTGGCAGCTCCTCTTCATCAGGGTAGGCCTCTATGAGATTAATCATACCTATTCACAAACCCTGAGCTCTGTTCTATTGCAAGACAACCTGGATAACTTCTTCAGCAGAGTGTTGTCCCAAAACTAGGGCATTGTTGGAAAAATCCCCATCTGATATTGAAACAGTAGTAGTAATACTACTATTTCCATCATGAACTGGCAACATGTTGATGATATCTTGGGCCAGCAGCTCTGCTTCTTGTAGATTGTTTATGTTTCCTTGTTGATTTTGAGGCTATTGCAAAGCCCAGTGACCATCATTCTCCCAATCCTCTTCTTCCATATCCTCATCTTCATTGTTGAGATTGTCATCTCCAAGCTGCTCATTGAAAGGCTGCATTGGTGGCGGGTGTGGGTCCACACTTGGTGGTAGAATAGGATCTTCATCCGCAGTCCCACCACCAAGAAGTTCTTGGTGTATGATTTCAACAGAGTTGGACCAACCATCTTCCTCAAAATCTCCCCTTCTAACCATCTGATAGTCCTTGGAATGTCAATCAGATCAGTGACCCTAACTTTAGCAATAATCCTGCCTATCTCTCTAGGATCATTTTCCCAAGCAATCACTTTTCCCCATTTACTAACAGCAGTAGCCAGATCATTAGTAGTATGATAATCTAGAGGAACGCGCAGAATCAAGATCAAGCAGAGCCTATTAAAATAAACCCTCTTCCAATTTCTGCCTTCATTGTGCTTGACAAAAGTGATTGAAATATCTCCATAAACATGCGGCCTATCACTGACCAACTTATCTCTATCTCTGACATGCTGAAACTGAACAAATGCTTCACCTATGGGGCATCTCTGGATTGACCTGACCCCAACATGTTTGACTACATCCAAAATTTTCCTCAAGCTCCTCGCGGACATTAGGGAACTATACCTGGTCAGGTAGAGGATGGATTATCGCAATGGCCACATCTTCATGTTGTGGGTTTCGCCGAGGAAAAATGGCTCTTGAGACCGCAGTTCTTCCCTCGACGTGAATCACTTCAAATCCATGCGGGACAAATGGCTCAGGATCAAAAGGAATGTTCGCCATCTGACAATCTTGTGGAGAAGTGGTGAAGAGGGAAGCGGTGGAGACAGGGATGAGCGACGAGCTCGAGGTTTGAACAGTAGAGCCAGTAATTGGATCAAGTTTATTGCAATACGGTTATTCATTTAAATCAAAGAATAATTGTTATTCTGTTTACCTTCTGTGGTCATACACCCACGGTGAATGGTTTATTGAATCTCGATCGTAGTGATACACATATTCATAATATTGATGGCAAAAGATGCAAAGTTGATAATGATAGCGCAACATATTTGTGGCACTGCCGTTTAGGTCACATTGGTGTAAAGCGCATGAAGAAACTCTATGCTGGTGGGCTTTTGGAATCACTTCATTATGAATCACTTGTTGGAAATAATACATACTGATGTATGCGGTCCGATGAGTGTTGATGCTCGTGGCGGGTATCGTTATTTTCTTGCCTTCACAGATGATTTGAGCAGATATAGGTATATCTACTTGATGAAACATAAGTCTGAAACATTTGAAAAGTTCAAAGAATTTCAGAGTGAAGTGGAAAATCATCGTAACAAGAAAATAAAGTTTCTACGATCTGATCGTGGAGGAGAATATTTGAGTTACGAGTTTGGTGTTCATTTGAAACAATGCGGAATAGTTTCGCAACTCACGCCACCTGGAACACCACAGCGTAATGGTGTGTCCGAAAGTCGTAGCCATACTTTATTAGATATGGTGCGATCTATGATGTCTCTTACTGATTTACCACTATCTTTTTGGGGTTATGCATTAGAGGCAGCTGCATTCACGTTAAATAGGGCATCGTCTAAAATCCGTTGACACGACACCGTATGAACTGTGGTTTAGCAAGAAACCTAAGTTGTCGTTTCCTAAAGTTTGGGGTTGTGATGCTTATGTGAAAAAGTTTTTTCCTGATAAGCTCAAACCCAAATCCGAAAAGTGCGTCTTCATAAGGATACCCAAATGAAACTCTTGGGTACACCTTCTATCACAGATCCGAAGGCAAGATCTTTGTTGCTAAGAGTGGATCCTTTCTAGAGAAGGAGTTTCTCTCGAGGGAAGTGAGTGGGAGGAAAGTAGAACTTGATGAGGTAATTGTACCTACTCCCGAATTGGAATGTAGTTCATCACAGAAATCAGTTCCAGTGATGCCTACACCAACTACTGAGGAAGCTAATGATAATGATCATGAAACTTCGGATCAAGTTACTACCAAACCTCATAGGTAAACCAGAGCACATTTCACACCAAAGTGGTACGGTAGTCCTGTTCTAGAAGTCATGTTACTAGACCATGACAAACCTACGAACTATGAGGAAGCGATGATGAGCCCAGATTCCGCAAAATCGCTTGAGGCCATGAAATCTGAGATGGGATCCATGTATGAGAACAAAGTGTGGACTTTGGTTGAGTTGCCCGATGATCGGCAAGCCATAGAAAATAAATGGATCTTCAAGAGGAAGACGGACGCTGATAGTAGTGTTACTATCTACAAAGCTAGACTTGTCGAAAAAGGTTTTTTACAAAGTTCAAGGTGTTGACTACGATGAGATTTTCTCACTCGTAGCGATACTTAAGTCTGTCCGAGTCATGTTAGCAAATTGCCACATTTTATGAAATCTGGCAAATGGATGTCAAAAACTACATTCCTTATTGTATTTCTTAAAGAAGAGTTGTATATGATGCAACCAGAAGGTTTTGTTGATCCTAAAGGTGCTAACAAAATGTGCAAACTCCAGCGATCCATCTATGGACTGGAGCAAGCATCTCGGAGTTGGAATATACGCTTTGATAAGTTGATCAAAGCATATAGTTTTATACGGACTTGCGGTGAAGCCTGTATTTACAAGAAAGTGAGTGGGAGCACTACAACATTCCTGATAAGTATATGTGAATGACATATTGTTGATCAGAAATAATTTAGAGTTTTTCTGGAAAGCATAAAGGAGTTTCTGGAAGGAGTTTTTCAAAGAATGACCTCGGTGAAGCTGCTTACATATTGAGCATGAAGATCTATAGAGATAGATAAAGAAGCTTGATAAGTTTTTCCAATGAGTACATACCTTGACAATATTTTGAAGTAGTTCAAAATGGAACAGTCAAAGAAGGAGTTCTTGCCTGTGTTGCAAGGTCTAAAATTGAGTAAGACTCAAAGCCCGACCACGGTAGAAGATAGAAAGAGAATGAAAGTCATTCCCTATGCCTCAGCCATAGGTTCTATAAAGTATGCCATGCTGTGTACCAGATCTATTGTATACCCAACACTAAGTTTGGCAAGGGAGTACAATAGTGATCGAGGAGTAGATCACTGGACAGCGGTCAAAATATTCCTTAGTGGAATAAGGATATATTTCTCGATTATGGAGGTGACAAAAGGTTCGTCGTAAAGGGTTACGTCGATGCAAGTTTTGACACTGATCCAGATGACTCTAAGTCGCATTCTGGATACATATTGAAAGTGGGAGCAATTAGCTAGAGTAGCTCCATGCAGAGCATTGTTGACATAGAAATTTGTAAAATACATACAGATCTGAATATGGCAGACCCGTTGATTAAACTTCAATCACAAGCAAAACATGATCACACCTTATTACTCTTTGGGTGTTAATCACATGGTGATGTGAACTAAGATTACTGACTCTAGTAAACCCATTGAGTGTTGGTCACATGGTGATGTGAACTATGGGTGTTAATCACATAGTGATGTGAACTATTGGTGTTAAATCACATGGTGATGTGAACTAGATTATTGACTCTAGTGCATGTGGGAGACTGAAGGAAATATGTCCTAGAGGCAATCATAAAGCTATTACTTATTTCCTTATTTCATGATAAATGTTTATTATTCATGCTAGAATTGTATTAACCGGAAACTTAGTACATGTGTGAATACATAGACAAAACAAAGATTCCCTAGTATGCCTCTACTTGACTAGCTCGTTTATCAAAGATGGTTATGTTTCCTAACCATAGACATGTGTTTTCATTTGGTGAACGGGATCACATCAGTAGGAGAATGATGTGATGGACAAGACCCATTCGTTAGCTTAGCATTATGATCGTTACAGTTTCATTGCTACTACTTTCTTCATGACTTATACATGTTCCTCAGACTATGAGATTATGCAACTCCCGAATACCGGAGGAACACCTTGTGTGCTATCAAACGTCACAACGTAACTGGGTGATTATAAAGATGCTCTACAGGTGTCTCTGATTTTTTTTTGAGTTGGCATAGATCGGGATTAGGATTTGTCACTCCGTGTATCGGAGAGGTATCTCTGGGCCCTCTCGGTAATGCACATCACTAATGAGTTAGTTGCGGGATGATGCATTATGGAACAAGTAAAGAGACTTGCCGGTAACAAGATTGAACTAGATGTTGAGATACCGACGATCGAATCTCGGGCAAGTAACATACCGATGACAAAGGGAACAACGTATGTTGTTATGAGATTTGACCGATAATGATCTTCGTAGAATATGTGGGAGCCAATTTGATCATCCAGGTTCCGATATTGGTTATGGACCGGAGACGTGTCTCGGTCATGTCTACATAGTTCTCGAACCCGTAGGGTCCGCACGCTTAACGTTCGGTGACGATCGGTATTATGAGTTTATGTGTTTTGATGTACCAAAGATAGTTCAGAGTCCCAGATGTGATCACGGACATGACGAGGAGTCTCGAAATGGTCGAGACATAAAGATTGTTATATTGCACGGCTATATTCGGACACCGGAAGTGTTCTGGGTGATTTCGGAGAAAACCGGAGTGACGGAGGGTTACCGGAACCCCCCGGGAGAACTAATGGGCCACATGGGCCTTAGTGGAGAGGTAGAGAGAGGGCCGGCCAGGGCAGGCTGCGCGCCCCTCCCCCTCTGGTCCGAATTGGACTAGGGAAGGGGGGCAGCGCCCCCCTTTCCTTCTCCCTCTCCTCCTTCCTTTCCCCCTACTAGTAGGAGTAGGAAAGGGGAGTGTCGGTGTCAAAACCGGCAGATCTCAGGTAGGGGGACCCGAACTGTGCGCAGGTCGATGGTAACAACAGACGGGGGACACGATGTTTACCCAGGTTCGGGCCCTCTCTATGGAGGTAATACCCTACTTCCTGCTTGATTGATCTTGATGAATATGAGTATTACAAGAGTTGATCTACCACGAGATCGTAATGGCTAAACCCTAGAGGCATAGCTTGTATGACTATGATAATGAGTATTCGCCTATCCGGACCATGCTCTCTGGTTTATATAGACACCGGAGAGATCTAGGGTTACATGGATTCGGTTACATAAAAAGGAACCTACATGGTTGATCGCCCTAGCTTGCCTTCCACGCCAAGGAGAGTCCTGTCCGGACACGGGTGCAGTCTTCGGTCTTCGTATCTTCACAGCCCATCAGTCCGGCCCTTGGCTAATAGGTCGGACGCCCGAGGACCCCTTAGTCCAGGACTCCCTCAGTAGCCCCTGAACCTGGCTTCAATGACGAGGAGTACGACGCGCAGATTCGTCTTCGGCATTGCAAGGTGGGTTCTCCTTTTCCAAACTCCAAAATAGTCTTTGGACATAATGAGTATATCTGGACCTGTGTACACAACAATAGAGAATATAATATTTCACTAATCCAATCCACTGACAATCTTTTGGTAACATGACGTCATGTCTGCCCGGACATTATTTTTGAACCGTTGGCTAGCCCGCCGTCCGACGTCTCGAGACACGGTTTTATTGGCACGTCTTGTCGAAGCAGAGATCGTGTCCCCTTATCACGGGATTTTCATCAATACGGGCGTGGGTAACCTGACCGTCCGCCGGGTACAACTCCTTGGGGATAGGTATGTTTTGAGGCCCAGGAGGGGACGCTTGATATTCGTGGTCTTTATATAGGGATACAGACCCGTCTCTTTCTTTCACGCTTGCTTCTTCCTTAATCCTTGCCACCTCGAGTTCCAACATTGGGTTTCAATCACCACCAGCTCCAATCAGGTCCGGATCCAACCGTCAAGGCCGGTGGGTGGCTTCTTCTGTCACAGAGGAGGATATTGCGAAGCTTCACGCGGCGAGGTATCTGACCTAAGAAATCCTCCATCGGCTTCCTCCTGAGGGGCAGGTTATTCCAACCCCTAGATCTAGCGAGAGGGTAGTATTCGTGTCCCACTTCCTCTGCGGGTTAGGGTTCGCGCTTAACCCTTTCGTACGGGGGCTCATGTTCTATTATGGGTTGGATTTTCACGACCTGGCCCCGGACTCCATTCTTCTCATCTCGACATTTATCGTCACGTGTGAGGCATTCCTCCGGACTCCTCCGCACTTTGGTTTATGGCTCAGTGATGTGAGGCCGCAGGTGACAGAGGGGGAACAGGCAGAGTGCGGCAGCGCCACAATAGGCAAGCTTGCTAGCGCTGTTTGGCTCAAAGGATATTTCGCAGAATCATCCGAACTATGGCAGCAGGGGTGGTTCTATATCAACGAGCCGCGTGGCTCCAGGTGGGCGGTTGCACCTGCGTTCCAACCCGGCCCTCCATTTTGGCTTGCTTCATAGATCAATAAGGGATTGGACTGGGAATCAGTGGATGAAGTGCGAGCTCTGCAGAGTCGCATCCGAAGCCTTGCCGAGAAGGGCGTCGATCTTGTCGACGTTGTTCGAGTAATGCTAGTCCGCTGGACCCTGCCATGCCAGCGGCGGCCTCTTCGTATGTGGGAGTTTAATATAGAAGGACGGCAGACTCTTCAACACTTCTTTGGCAGTACGCACGAAGGAATGTGGGAATTATATTTCGGGAAACGAGAGCAATGGCCGAACACCACCGAAGATATTGGTCTTGACTGTAATCATCCGGACACCTCGGTAAGTATTCAATTTCCGAACACCTTTTATTCAAGCATCCTTTGACAAGATACTGAACAAACCGTCCCCTATACAGGACTGGATAAAGAAAGCGGTACTAATCTGGTGTCCGGCCCCCTTTCCCGAAGACTCAGCAAATGCCCTGCTGACGAGGATGCTGGCTCCGACACCGTACCAGGTGTCTGCGGAGGAGGGAGAGAACAAGCAGACTAGAGGTGACCTCTGCCCCAGAAATAGATCGGATGCCGTGTTCGGAGAAAACGAAACTCCTTGGCCCGAGGGAAAGGGTGCGGAAGAAGTGAACATCTCATTTTCTCATGGGAAGAAGAGGGCCGCCTCCGAAGATCAGGAGGGGAAGTCTCCTAAGAGAGGTGAAATGCCATCGTCGGGCAACTTGGGCCGGGCAAGTGATGTCGCCGTATAACTCTATGATGAGGACGAGCCTCCGGTCAAACCGTAAGTGAAGCGGGGTGCTTTAAGCACACCTTACTCTGTTCATGTTATCGAAGTAACATCTAATATATGTACATCCCCGCAGTTCGACGTCCAGTGTTCCTTAGCCATCCTCTTCCTCGGGAGATCTTCTTCCGGAGATGATGGAGAGTGGTACGCCTTCTCCAGCCTCCTCGCCCAACAGGGCGGACGACTTTGAGGTATCGTCCCGGAGGGCTCCTCCCGATCGAATAGTAGCACGTGTAACGGAGAAGGCGTTACCCGAAGGTGGTGCTTCTGACGCTCAGGGTTCAGGGGTCAAAAATGACGGCCCTGAACTGTCCGGTTTACAGCCAGAGACGATTCTGAAGGCAAGTAAGCGGATTCCTTCAAAGGAAGACCGTACCCCTGCGGCGGCTTCTGAAGACCCGGGAGTGCCGGAAATGCTGTCGGACATGCTACGACAAGCGTCCATCTCGGAGGAACACCGTGCCTTGATGGTTATGGTGGTCGAGAAGGTTCTATCTGCGAAGAGCGGATTGAACGAGGCTTTCACGAGCCTACTAAGAGGTTTCGAGTTTTGTGATGTAAATTTTCCAACTGTAATTTACTTGCAGAATGCACCTTTGTATAGATAGTAGCCCCGGAGACTCGGATTGCATTCCCAAGGAAGCGATCAGAGGATCAAAAAGATATTCTCAGGCACTGATCCTGATTTAATGTGAATACAGGCTGCCTCCCCCCTGGCGGCTACCCGAACTATGGAGGTTGCCGAACTGCAGCGAAAGCTGGATATTGCAGGGGATGACATTGCGTTGATCAACCGGCGTCTTGACGACTCGCAAGGTATATACTTCGAGCATTCCTTATGCCGACGCGCTTATAATGTAAGCCTGACGCTGAAAACATTGTGTATGGAATATGCATGAATGCAGATGGTGCTGTCGCCGTTGAAGTTCTTTGGGCGGAGCTAGCCCGGGCCAAGGACCAGGCCCGATGTAGTAATGCGGCTGCCGAAAAGGTATTGGCTGAGCTAGGAGCGAACAAACAGCTTGGTGCCAGGATGAGGAGAAGGTATCCGCACTAGCGCTCGAATTAAAAAATGCTGCCAGCCGCTGTGAATGTCTTGAGAGGGAAAATGAAGCCAAGACAGCTGAACTTGATAAGGCCTTACGAGAGGCGAGTGAAGCGCGGTCTGAATCCAGGGCATCTCGTGAGGAGATTCGGCAGGCTGAGGAGATAGCGGCCGTTAAGCCCTTTTTGCTTCAGACTAAGTTCGGTGATCCGGACTATGGTCAGCTGAACCAAATGTGGAGTTCTCCGGACGAGTTTTTAGACTTGCCGAAGAGTTCTTCAGATGCGGTGTAGTTTTACCAAGCGCGAGAAGGGTATGCAATGGAGAAGCTTTTCTTGTCACAATTTGGCGCATCAAAGCGCCCTCTGTTGCTGAATGAACAGATGTGTCAATGGGACGAGCTTCATAGGATATCCGGCAACGCCATGAAGAACGTCATAGTTCGGTTGTGGCCAACTAAGCCTATTCCGAAGAGCTACTTCAGCTTGGTGCAGTGTCTTGTTGATGCAGTGCCACGTATCGACGCTGTGAAGCGATCGGCGTGCATTGAAGGTGCATGGATGGCCTTGGCCCGAGTCAAGACATTCTGGGGGAAGATGAAGGCCATCGATGTTGCGGCGAAGAGTCCACCCAAGGGCAAGGACCGTAATGAGTCCGAGTATTATTTTAAGGATGTCCTGGAAGCCGCCCGCTTGGTAGAGGGTCAATGCTCGAAAAACATAATGTTCGAGTGAGGTGTATGAGAATTGTAAAAGACAATTATATAATTAATATATGTTGATGCTTTGCGTAATAGCTTGTGCTCCTCCTGTGCGGCCGTTTTTAATAGAACTGAAAGTTTTCCAGTCGTCGGCTTCAGCCCCCTCGTAGGAAGTACGGGGGTGTTCGGAAAAGCATTTAATCACTCTTGATCCAACGTCTTGGTCCGTAAAGGAGGTGGTAATGCGGCGAACCAGGCAATCAGACTATAGGGCGTTAACACTTTCACTTAGCCATAGGAGTTTTATAGGTGGGGCAACGATATATCCCCTGGTATGTGTGCGGCTTATTCCGATATGGCGCGTTACATATATGACCTGAAAAGGAGGTCCTTCATTTTATACGGAGGAATCACGAAAGATTCCAATAAGTCATCGACTGGTTGACCAGCTCGCGAAACATCATGACAGTCGGTTTTTGGCTTTCTCTACTGAGGTGCTTGACTAGATGAACCAGAAGCACAATCGCAGTAGTTCTCCCTTTACTACCCTAGATGATAGAGCAGAACATAGGGTAGCAAACACAGGAGCCGGGAAACCCAATCATTGACCCAAGACATGATTCGGAGCTGATGCATATAAGGCCAAATTCGCGACGCCGAAGTACGCTATAGAGCTGTTTGGACTTTGCTGGCGACTCATCTGTTCCCATACCGAGCCCCTGGCTATGGCGAGGTGCATCTGTAAAATAGCCGTTAGGGCCGTACTCGTTGTTGAAAGAATATGAAAGATTAGTTCAGATGATGTTTACTGGGGGCGGAGCGATATGCCAATGATAAATTTATATTTATAAAAGCCATAACCCCGGCTATTTGACGTGCTCGGGGTCGGGAATGGAGGAAAATGGCATATTACAGTCTCGAAATGAAGAGTGCGGTCTACAAAAAGTTATTTTAGACCTCCTGTCGCACGTCTGTGCCGCCTGTCCTCGGGGAGGGGGAATCCTTTACGAAAGTAGCCCCTAGGTGAGTGTACGGATCCGAACTCCGATAGAGTCAGTTTTAGATGTTGTCCTTTTCGTCACCTGTTTTTAAGAGATAATGAAGAAAGAAATAAAAAGAAAACAGATAAAAATGTTACGGGAATGCTTGCAGGGTTGTCCGTATTGTGCTTCCGCCGATGCCCATGGTATCTTGAGTGCGTAGTGATGTATGCGCGGTATAAACTTTGCCAGTATATGAGGTGGGCGGCGGAAGCCGAACTGCTATTTCCGTTCCGGGAGTGATCGATGTTTGGGGGGAAGTTGCCTCTGACCCCTGGTGTTTGTTTGATGAGCCGCTTCATCGTCCTTGTCGCCTGGCGGCCTCCTACCCTTGTGTTCGGCGTTGAGCTTGCCGGCCTGCTTGAAGACCCAACAGCTTCTGTTGGTATGATTAGATGCCTTATCAGGGTAGCCGTGGATGATCCGTCTAGGTTTGCCTTAAATGGCTTCTTCCGTTGATCGGGTTTGGGATCGCTAAATCCGGCGTTGACCGCTGTGTCGCGTGATCCTTCATTGTTATTGCGATTGTTGTGTTTGCTTTGTCGTGGTTTGCCGTTGCCGTCTCGGATTTCGGAAGTGCCCGGGTCGCTGGTGTTGTTGCTTCTAGGAGCGAGCCAGCTGTCTTCTCCCGCGCAAAAGCGAGTCATAAAGGCGGTAAGGGTTGTCATGGATTTGGATGCTTCCTGACCGAGGTGGCGTCCTAGCCATTCATCCTAGACGCTGTGTTTGAAAGCCGCAAGAGCTTCCGCGTCCGAACAGTCGACAATTTGGTTCTTTTTAACTAAGAACCAAATCCAAAGTGCCCTGGCTGACTCCCCGAGCTGCTGGACAATGTGACTTAAGTCATCGGCATCCGGTGCCCGGACATATGTTCCTTGGAAGTTGCCTCGAAAGGCGTCTTCCAAATCTTCCCAGCTGCCAATAGAATTTTCTGCCAGACTGTTTAGACAGTGCTGCGCTGGCCCTTTGAGCTTTAGGGGTAGGTATTTAATGGCATGAAGGTCATCTCCGTGAGCCTTGTGAATATGGAGGAGGAAATCCTCAATCCATACTACGGGATCTGTTGTTCCATCGTATGATTCGATGTTCATGGGTTTGAACCCGTCTGGAAATTCGTGCTCCATTACGTTGTTAGTGAAACAGAGAGGGTGTGCGGCTCCTCTGTGTTGGGCCACGTTGTGATATATGTCCGGAGGATTCCATTTGCTGTTTTTGGCCCGGGCGTGGCTGGGTCTGCTACGTCCGAATAGGTAGTCGTCGTCGTCTGTCGAGGCGTGTCCCGACGATCCGTAGATCAATCTTGCGTGTCCTGCTCTGCCATCCCAGTCTTGAGTATGCCCCCGTGCTGTCTTGTTCTTGCTTGTACGGTGAGGTGGGGTGGTACGGTGTTCGGCTTGAGTTGCTGCCTTATCCGGGGCGGGTTGTGGTCGAGCTGCCGCGTTGTGCGATGATGGTACGGGCTCCAGTGCCTTGCCATCGCACTGAGGTAGCCACCTACACTTCGGGTATCTTTTGGTTGGGCCAATAAGGCCCTATTCTTCGGTGGCCAGGACCTCGGTCCATCTATCATTGAGCAATTCTTGGCTCACTTGAAGCTGCAGCTGCTTCTTTCTTAGGCTCCTTGAAGTGGCTATTGGCCGGCGTTTGAAGCGCTCCTGCTCGAGAGGGTCCTCAGGCACGATAAAATCTTCGTTGCCAAGGTTCTCCTCTTCCTCGGAGAGAGGAAGATAATTACTATCCTCCGAGTCTCCATACATGGCTTGTTCCTTAGGGCTAACTTGCCCGCTTTCCTTTTCCTCCTGTTCGGATTCTACCTTAACAGGGTCTTCATTGTTTTCGGCCTCGTCCGGAGTGGTATCTTCTCCGGTGCCGGTATTGTTTTCTCCTGAGCGACGTGACTTAGAGCGGCGCCTATGGCGCCGTCTTTTGGACTGTGCCCCAGGAGGTTTATCCTCAGCTGGATCCTCTTTGTCATCGTTATGAGCTTCTTTGGGTGTATCTGTCATACAAATGTTGTACCCGGAGGTGGTCGTCCAGCGTTTAGTGGATGGCGGGTTTTAACCTTGTTCGGCATCGTCGTCCATACCGTCGATGTCTTCGGAGTCGTAATCAAGCGTGTCGGTTGGGTCCTCGATGGTGGCTATCAAGTGGGTGGCGGGTGGGAAGCAAAATTCTCTACCATCAGCCGCTAGTTTGAACCTGACATAGTTCGGCGGCAAGTCACCCGCCATGGATAGGTTTTTTAATGAGTTTAGGACATCGCCTATGGGCGAGTGCTGGAAGATGTCTACGGCGCTGAATTCGAAGATCGATAACCGATCAAGTTCGGTATATGCGGACTCGCAGGGTTCAGAACTTATCGCCGGAGACGAGTCCGGAGTTCCGGTGATGCAGATATCACATGAAGTTGAATCTGTGTGCAGATCCAACGCTGCAGGATCGGCGGCCTTCCGTGGCGGGGTTGAGCTTCCCGTCCTCGGACGGCGCTATCTGCTCTAAATCTAAGGCCAGAGCTGTCACAGGAGCTATCTCCTGGATGTGGTCTGACGAGAGGTTTGAGCCATGTTCGTCGAAGCGAAGTGGAGCGGTTGCCGCGGTCTCGAATCCGTCGAAGATCAAGTCTCCACGGACGTCCGCGACGTAGTTCAAACTCCCGAATCTGACCTGATGGCCAGGGGCATAGCTATCGATCTGCTCCAGATGGCCAAGCGAGTTCGTCCGTAGTATGAAGCCGCCGAACACAAAAATCTGCCCGGGGAGGGAAGTTCCCTCTTGGACAGCGTCGCTATGGACGATTGAAGGAGCCATTAACCTCTTAAGGACGACAGAGTGGAACTCTCAATGAAAGCACCAATATCGGTGTCAAAACCGACGGATCTCGGGTAGGGTGTCCCGAACTGTGCGTCTAAGTTCGATGGTAACAGGAGACGGGGGACACGACGTTTACCCAGGTTCGGGCCCTCTCTATGGAGGTAATACCCTACTTCCTGCTTGATTGATCTTGATGAATATGAGTATTACAAGAGTTGATCTACCATGAGATCGTAATGGCTAAACCCTAGAGGCCTAGCTTGTATGACTATGATACTGAGTATCCGCCTATCTGGACCATGCTCTCCGGTTTATATAGACACCGGAGAGATCTAGGGTTACATGGAATCGGTCACATAAAAAGGAATCTACATGGTTGATCGCCGTAGCTTGCCTTCCACACCAAGGAGAGTCTTGTCCGGACACGGGTGCAATCTTCGGTCTTCGTATCTTCACAACCCATCAGTCCGGCCCATGGCTAACTGGCCGGACGCCCGAGGACCCCTTAGCCCAGGACTCCCTCAGGGAGTCCTACTCCTACTAGGAGGAGGACTCCTCGTCTCCTGGCGCACCCCATGGGCCAGCCGGCCTCCCCCTTGCTCCGTTATATACGGGGGTAGGGGGGTGCCCTAGAACACACAAGTTTATTGTTTCCAGCCGTGTGCGTTGCCCCCCTCCACCATAATCCACCTAGGTCATACTGGCGTAGTGCTTAGGCGAAGCCCTGTGCCGGTAGCTTCACCATCACCGTCATCACACCGTCGTGCTAACGAAACTCTCCCTCGACACTCTGCTGGATCGTGAGTTCATGGGACGTCACCGAGCTGAACGTGTGCAGATCACGAAGGTGCCGTACTTTCGGTACTAGGATCGGTCGATCATGAAGACGTACGACTACATCAACTGCGTTGTCATAACACTTCTGCTTAAGGTCTACGAGGGTACATGGACCACACTCTCCCCTCTCGTTGCTATGCATCACCATGATCTTGCGTGTGCGTTGGAAAATTTTGAAATTACTACGTTTCCCAACAGTGGTATCAGAGCCGAGTCTATGCGTAGATATTATATGCACGAGTAGAACACAAGTGAGTTGTGGGAGATAATAGTCATACTGCTTACCAGCATGCCATACTTTGATTCGGCGGTATTGTTGGATGAAGCGGGCCGGACCGACATTACGCATACGCTTACGCGAGACTGGTTCTACCGACGTGTTTCGCACACAGGTGGCTGGCGGGTGTCAATTTCTTCAACTTTAGTTGAATCGAGTGTGTCTATGTCCGGTCCTTGTTGAAGGTTAAAATAGCACATACTTGACGAAAAATCGTTGTGGTTTTGATGCGTAGGTAAGAACGGTTCTTGCTCAGCCCGTAGTAGCCACGTAATACTTGCAACAACAAAGTATAAGACATCTAACTTGTTTTTGCAGGGCATGTTGTGATGTGATTTGGTCAAGACATGATGCTAAATTTTATTGTATGAGATGATCATGTTTTGTAACAGAGTTATCAGCAACTGGCAGGAGCCATATGGTTGTTGCTTTATTGTATGAAATGCAATCGCCATGTAATTGCTTTACTTTATCACTAAGTGGTAGCGATAGTCGTAGAAGCAATAGTTGGCGAGATGACAACGATGCTACGATGGATATCAATGTGTCGCGCCGGTGATGATGGTGATCATGACGGTGCTTTGGAGATGGAGATCAAAGGCACAAGATGATGATGGCCATATCATATCACTTATATTGATTGCATGTGATGTTTATCCTTTATGCATCTTATTTTGCTTAGTTCGACGGTAGCATTATAAGATGATCTCTCACTAAATTTCAAGGTACAGGTGTTCTCCCTGAGTATGCACCATTGCGAAAGTTCATCGTGCCGAGACACCACGTGATGATCGGGTGTGATAAGCTCTACGTTCACATACAATGGGTGCAAGCCAGTTTTGCACACGCGGAATACTCGAGTTAAACTTGACGAGCCTAGCATATGCAGATATGGCCTCGGAACACTGGAGACCGAAAGGTCGAGCGTGATTCATATAGTAGATATGATCAACATAGTGATGTTCACCATTGAAAACTACTCCATCTCACGTGATGATCGGACAAGGTTTAGTTGATTTGGATCACAAGATCACTTAGATGATTAGAGTTCTTAAGTAATATGATTAATTGAACTTTAATTTATTCTGAACTTAGTCCTGGTAGTATTAGCATATCTATGTTGTAGATCAATAGCTCGCGATGTAGCTCCCCATTTATTTTTTATATGTTCCTAGAGAAATATAAGTTGAAAGATTATAGTAGCAATCATGCAGACTTGGTCCGTGATCTGAGGATTTTCCTCATTGTTGCACAGAAAAATTATGTCCTTGATGCACCGCTAGGTGACAGAACTATTGCAGGAGCACATGCAGACGTTATGAACGTTTTGACAAGCTCGGTATGATGACTACATGATAGTTTAGTGCACCATGCTTTACGTCTTAGAACCGGGACTTCAAAAATGTTTTGAACGCCACGGAGCATATAAGATGTTCCAAGAGTTGAAATTGGTATTTCATACTCATGCCCGTGTCAAGAGGTATGAGACCTCTGACAGTACTTTGCCTACAAGTTGGAGGAGAATAGCTCAACCAGTGAGCATGTGCTCAGATTGTCTGAGTACTACAATCGCTTGAATCAAGTGGGAGTTAATCTTCCAGATAAAATGGTGATTGACAGAGTTCAATAGTCACTATCACCAAGTTACTAGAACTTCGTGATGAACTATAATATGCAAGGGATAACGAAAATGATTCCCGAGCTCTTCGTGATGCTGAAATCGACGAACGTAGAAATCAAGAAAAGCATCAAATGTTGATGGTTGACATGACCACTAGTTTCAAGTAAAAGGGAAAGGGAAAGAAAGGGAACTTCAAGAAGAATGGCAAGCAAGTTTCCACTCCCATGAAGAAGCCCAAAGCTAGACCCAAGCCTGAAACTGAGTGCTTCTACTGCAAAGGAAATGGTCACTGAAAGCGGAGCTGCCCCAAATACTTGGCGTATAAGAAGGATGGCAAAGTGAACAAAAGTATATATGATATACATGTTATTAATATGTACTTTACTAGTGTTCATAATAGCCCCTGGGTATTTGATACTGGTTCAGTTGCTATCACTACTAGGGAAAACCCTAGCAATAGCGCGGGAATAATGCCTATCAGTAGCGTCGGGTAGGGCGCTACTAGTAAGGCGCTACAGCTAAAGGTAAGTAGTACCGTCTGTTAACCCAGCTACTGCTATATCGACTTAGTAGTAGCGCTTTCACTGAAGAGCGCTACTGGTAATTACTAGTAGCGCTTCCCCCAGTCCGTGCTACTAATATTATTCCGTATTTCACTTTTATTTCATGTTGTATTCATACACCTTTATACAAGTTTTCATACAACAACAATTTAGAGATTGCTTTTACATCATAATGAGTTATTGCATCACAGGGTGAAAGTGGACTAGTTTCAAGTGGATGGACATACACTTGAAACTAATCCGCGGTTCTTTCACCCAATAATATAATAAAAATCATCGTCGTCATACCATTAACAACTTATCATCATAATACATCATTGTCATATAAAACCTCCTCATGATCATCGTTTTCATCAATGAGACATCACATAGCAAGTTGGTCACTAGTCATAATCACAACTACTCCTCATCACCAACTCTAACACATTGTACCACATAATAAACATATGGTACCTCATAGGACCTACTACATTCTCTTCGGACCTACTATATTCTCTAAGGTAAAATAGCAAAAAAAAAGATAGCCCCTGACTCTGCATTATGGAGAATGGAGATTATCCTGTCTCCAATTCTTGCCTTTCGCAATGTTGCTTCCAAGAAACTCCTTACGACTGTCTAAACATTTTTTCCATTCTTTGATTAGCATGTGTTCACCGGTTTTAGAAATCCGATATGCACAAGTGAGATCCGAAGGATGACCTGGCTGTATGTTCAGAACCTCAAGGTGACCATTCTGATACATCAGATGAGGCACACAATCCATTGGGATTTTCTATTGAAAAACATAGTAACAACTTCGTAGTTAGCAATGATGTACTAGTTTTAGAAGTATGCAAAAGATGCATGGATGTCGTAATAGTAGAAAATCTTACCAGGGTATCTCCATAGAAGTTACCGTGGTTCAACACGTGCACTAGTGGCACGTATTCACCATAATTTGGAGGTGTTCGATAATAGGTATTGTAATTCTCAAGATCAGTACAAAATGCGATCAGATGATTTTTCTCCATATAAGTTAATTCGGAGCCATCGGTGTAGTGGGTTTTGTCTACCATCTTCCGCACATTCTTTGAAGAATGAAAATAATCTGTCAACTATTTTGAAATAAACAATAGAAATTAGTTAATAACTATGTTTGAGAAACTCAAATAGCGGGAGAATCAGAAGCATATTAACAAGGACCCAAATGTCCATATTGTTTTGCTCGACGTCAGGATCACCAAGATCCATGGTAACAAGCATACCCTCATAAAAACCACACATCTTGCAAAGTGCTTCCCAATTTTGGCAACCAAAATGGGTTACGCTCTGAGAATTATACATATTTACTTCAAAATCCATATCATGATTGGTCCTTAGGTGTATTTTCTTTGTTTCCATACTTTCATGGTCTTCAAACCCATCCTCTCCAAGACATAGCGTCTTGCATAGCACGGGATAAGCTAGTCGAATTGCAAAAGATGAAAAGTACACGTTGAAATAGTTGAAGTCGTGCTTAATTACGAAAAAAACACTTGTCATCGTTGCGTACCGTTTCAACATCGAAGGTCTCCTCGAGCTTAATGCTGAAGCGCCGATCTCTGTCTAGGTCAAGGAACCTGTCGCACATTCCTCGGTCGTCGTGGCACCAGTCTTTCTCCCCAGGGAGACATTCGTCGTCCGAGTATGACATTTCCTACGCTCGTAATTGAAAGATTAAACTTGTACAATTAAATATATGTACTAAAAAACCTAAATTAGATCATTATTATTCATCACGGGTTGACTACCGGTCTGTCGAAATGTCGTTTAATTATTTTTCGAGAAAATCCAGGCCACTCGATATTTCCTACATATTCTAGCACAAGTCATGCCAAAATTCACGGAAAAATCTGGCATGAACTTTGCTAAAAAGGACATATCAAGCGCCTGAAATTTGTTGGAATGGAAATTAATCAACACTCCGGCAAAACATAGGCCACTCGGAGGTGTAACCTGAACATGACCGGCCACTTGGGCAACCACATATCCTATTTGAGCAACACAAGATATACATGTTTTTATCTACATCATATCTTATAGGACTCATATTGACATGCAGATTTGGCTGGTCTCACCTCGAGGTCGGAGGGGGTCGGTGACGGGGACGACGGCGGGGAAGATGGAGGGGCTCCTTGATTTCTGCAAAAACAAAAACCCTATAAGTTATCACTAATACATCCCGAATAATTACTTAAACTAAAAAAATAACAACAAATATGACATGTTCAACTAGTTCTATTAATTCAACTAGTTCTTACTAAACATAAACTTACTATAAATAGAAAAATACTAGTTCTTTCTAAAGATAAACTAGTTCAACTAGTTATATTAATTTTCTTACTAAAAATACATTAGTTCTATTAATTCAACTAGTTCAACTAGTTATTAATTTACTTACTAAACTAGTTCAACTAAAACTAAACTAGTTCAACTAGTTTATTAATTTACTTACTAATTATTTTAAACACTTACTAAAAACAGTAAAAAAAACTACATTATACAGTAGTAAAAAACATCTACTATTAACCATACTGTCCTAGTTAACTAGTACCATCACTACTCCTAATTAACATCTACTACTACTAAAAATCATTATCTATGAACCCTAAATTAACATCTACTACTACTAAAAAACATCTACTAACTAAGCAGAGAGAGAGGGGGTGGGGGAGGGGTGGCGGGCTTACAGAGAAGGGAGAGACGGTGGCGGGGAGGTGCTCGGCGACGGAGAGGTAGGGGCGGCGAGGGCGGACTCGGGATCAGGAGGCGGCGGTCCTGGGCGGGCTCGAGCGGTGGCGGTGAGGTCGAGGGCGGCGACGGTGAGGTCGAGAGCGGCGGCGGGCGGCGGTGGTGAGGGCAGGCTCGGGCGGCGGCGACAGAGGAGTAGGGGGACAGGCGGGGGGAAGGAGGACTTAGCAAAATTTTTAGCCCGCGGGTGGTTACGTCGAACTAGCAGTAGCACACTTTAGGAAACGCGCGTTTTAGGGAAAAACGCTACTGCTAAGTCTAAGCACACATCAAAAATATACATTGGTCATCGTTGATCTTTTTGTGTAGGATCTAAATAGTCAACATGAATCCTCACAGTACCTGTATAGGCACTGGTGAAGATTCATATTGCAGCCACAAATCCTACACATATAGTTCAATGAAGACTTGGTGCTCAACATAGTTTGAGAAGTAACATATTTAAGGTGGTAAACACCTTGTTGCCTTAGCAGTATGGGACTAAACTTAATTAGGTGCAATACTTAGCAGCAACGAGTTTTGAAGAAAAACGCTGCTAGTAAGTACTTTAGCAGTAGCGCGTCCTGGGAAGGGCGCTACTACTATATCTATCCTGGAGACAACGCCGTGAGAATTATAGTAGTAGCGCTTGTTTCACCTAGAGCGCTACTGCTACTGGGTTATTAGTAGCGCGGTTTCCTGAAGCTCGCTACTGCTAATTAGCAGTAGTGTTTGTTTTTAAACCGTGCTGCTGCTAAGATTCTATGTATAAGGTTTTCCATAGTAGTGTATGATTAGTAACTCGAAATAGGAGTTACAAAATGAACAAAGACTAGTTGAGGGCAAGGTGACGATGTGTGTTGCAAGAGATTCCAAGGTTGATAAGATCACCATCGCACACTCCCTTTACCTTCGGGATTAGTGTTGAACCTAAATAAATGTTATTTGGTGTTTGCGTTAAGCATAATATGATTGGATCATGTTTATTGCAATACAGTTATTCATTTAAATCAAAGAATAATTGTTATTCTGTTTACATGAATAAAACCTTCTGTGGTCATACACCCAAGGTGAATGGTTTATTGAATCTCGATCGTAGTGATAAACATATTCATAATATTGATGCAAAAAGATGCAAAGTTGATAATAATAGTGCAACATATTTGTGGCACTGCCGTTTAGGTCATATTGGTGTAAAGCGCGTGAAGAAAGTCCATGCTGATGGGCTTTTGGAATCACTTCATTATGAATCTCTTGATGCTTGCGAACCATGCCTCATGGGCAAGATGACTAAGACTCCGTTCTCCGGAACAATGGAGCGAGCAACAGACTTGTTGAAAATAATACATACTGATGTATGCGGTCCGACGAGTGTTGATGCTCGCGGCGGGTATCGTTATTTTCTTACCTTCATAGATGATTTGAGCAGATATGGGTATATCTACTTGATGAAACATAAGTCTGAAACATTTGAAAAGTTCAAAGAATTTCAGAGTGAAGTCGAAAATCATCGTAATAAGAAAATAAAGTTTCTACGATCTGATTGTGGAGGAGAATATTTGAGTTACGAGATTGGACTTCATTTGAAACAATGCAGAGTAGTTTTGCAACTCACGCCACCTGGAACACCACAGCGTAATGGTGTGTACGAACGTCGTAGCCGTACTTTATTAGATATGTCTCTTACCGATTTACCACTATCGTTTTGGGGTTATACATTAGAGACAGCTGCATTCACGTTAAATAGGGCATCGTCCAAAATCCGTTGAGATGACACCGTTTGAACTGTGGTTTAGCGTGAAACCTAAGTTGTCATTTCTTAAAGTTTGGGTTTGCGATGCTTATGTGAAAAAGTTTCAGCCTGATAAACTCAGACCCAAATCGGAAAAGTGTGTCTTCATAAGGATACCCAAAATAAACTGTTGGGTACACCTTCTATCACAGATCCGAAGGCAAGATCTTTGTTGCTAAGAGTGGATCCTTTCTAGAGAAGGAGTTTCTCTCGAAAGAAGTGAGTGGGAGGAAAGTAGAACTTGATGAGGTAATTGTACCAACTCCCGAATTGGAAAGTGGTTCATCATAGAAATTAGTTCAAGTGATGCCTACACCAACTAGTGACGAAGCTAATGATAATGATCGTGAAACTTCGGATCAAGTTACAACCAAACCTCGTAGGTAAACCAGAGCACGTTCCGCACCAAAGTGGTACGGTAGTCCTGTTCTAGAAGTCATGTTACTAGACCATGACAAACCTGCGAACTATGAGGAATCGATGATGAGCCCAGATTCCGCGAAATGGCTTGAGGCCATGAAATCTGAGAACAAAGTATGGACTTTGGTTGAGTTGCCCGATGATCGGCAAGTCATAGAAAATAAATGGATCTTCAAGAGGAAGACGGATGCTGATAGTAGTGTTACTATCTACAGAGCTAGACTTGTCGAAAAAGGTTTTTGATAAAGTTCAAGGTGTTGACTACGATGAGATTTTCTCACTCGTACCGATGCTTAAGTCTGTCTGAATCATGTTAGCAAATTGCCACATTTTATGAAATCTAGCAAATGGATGTCAAAAACTACATTCCTTAATGGATTTCTTAAAGAAAGTTGTATATGATGCAACCAGAAGGTTTTTTCGATCCTAAAGGTGCTAACAAAATGTGCAAACTCCAGCGATCCATCTATGGACTGGAGAAAGCATCTCGGAGTTGGAATATACGCTTTGATAAGTTGATCAAAGCATATAGTTTTATACGGACTTGCAGTGAAGCCTATATTTACAAGAAAGTGAGTGGGAGCACTACAACATTTCTGATAAGTATATGTGAATGACATATTGTTGATTGGAAATAATGTAGAATTTTTCTGGAAAGCATAAAGGAGTTTTTGAAAGGAGTTTTTCAAAGAAAGACCTCGGTGAAGCTACTTACATATTGAGCATCAAGATCTATAGAGTTAGATCAAGACGCTAGATAAGTTTTTTCAATGAGTACATACCTTCACAAGATTTTGAAGTAGTTCAAAATGGAACATTCAAAGAAGGAGTTCTTGCCTGTGTTGCAAGGTCTTAAATTGAGTAAGACTCAAAGCCCGACCATGACAGAAGATAGAAAGAGAATGAAAGTCATTCCTTATGCCTCGGCCATAGGTTCTATAAAGTATGCCATGCTGTGTAACAGATCTATTGTATACCATACACTAAGTTTGGCAAGGGAGTACAATAGTGATCTAGGAGTAGATCACTGGACAGCGGTCAAAATTATCCTTAGTGGAATAAGGATAAGTTTCATGATTATGGAGGTGACAAAAGGTTCGTCATAAAGGGTTATGTCGATGCAAGTTTTGACACTGATCCAGATGACTCTAAGTCTCAATCTGGATACATATTGAAAGTGGGAGCAATTAGCAAGAGTAGCTCCGCGCAGAGCATTGTTGACATTGAAATTTGCAAAATACATACGGATCTGAATATGGCAGACCCGTTGACTAAACTTCTCTCACAAGCAAAACATGATTACAACTTAGTACACTTTGGGTGTTAATCACATGGCGATGTGAACTAAGATTACTGACTCTAGTAAACCATTTGAGTGTTGGTCACATGGTGATGTGAACTATGGGTGTTAATCACATAGTCATGTGAACTATTTGTGTTAAATCACATGGTGATGTGAACTAGATTATTGACTCTAGTGCAAGTGGGAGACTGAAGGAAATATGCCCTAGAAACAATAATAAAGTTATTATTTATTTCCTTATTTCATGATAAACTTTTATTATTCATGCTAGAATTGTATTAACCGGAAACTTAGTACATGTGTGAATACATAGACAAAACAAAGTGTCCCTAGTATGCCTCTACTTGACTAGCTCGTTTATTAAAGATGGTTATGTTTCCTAACCATAGACATGTGTGTTGTCATTTGATGAGCGGGATCACATCATTAGGCGCAGGATGTGATGGACAAGAACCATTCGTT
This sequence comes from Aegilops tauschii subsp. strangulata, assembly GCF_002575655.3. Taxonomy (NCBI): domain Eukaryota; kingdom Viridiplantae; phylum Streptophyta; class Magnoliopsida; order Poales; family Poaceae; genus Aegilops; species Aegilops tauschii. The sequence continues at coordinate 60,711,161 of NC_053041.3, read as the reverse complement.
AGCTTAGCATTATGATCGTTACAGTTTCATTGCTACTACTTTCTTCATGACTTATACATGTTCCTCAGACTATGAGATTATGCAGCTCCCGAATAGCGGAGCAACACCTTGTGTGTTATCAAACGTCACAACGTAACTGGGTGATTATAAAGATGCTCTAGAGGTGTCTCCGATGGTTTTTGTTGAGTTGGCATAGATCGAGATTAGGATTTGTCACTCCGTTTATCGGAGAGGTATGTCTGGGCCCTCTCGGTAATGCACATCACTATAAGCCTTGCAAGCAATATGAATAATGAGTTAGTTGCGGGATGATGCAATATGGAATGAGTAAAGAGACTTGCTGGTAACGAGATTGAACTAGGTATTGAGATACCGACGATCGAATCTCGGGCAAGTAACATACCGATGACAAAGGGAACAACGTATGTTGTTATGCGGTTTGATCGATAAAGATCTTCGTAGAATATGTGGGAGCCAATATGAACATCCAGGTTCCTCTATTGGTTATTGACCGGAGACATGTCTCGGTCATGTCTACATAGTTCTCGAACCCGTAGGGTCCGCATGCTTAACGTTCCGTGACGATCGATATTATGAGTTTATGTGTTTATTAGCTATACAATTTCACCCGTGGGTGGGGCTGTTCCGAAGATAATTCAGAGTCCCGGATGTGATCACGGACATGACGAGGAGTCTTGAAATGGTCGAGACATAAAGATTGATATATTGGACGGCTATATTCGGACACCGGAAGTGTTCCGGGTCATTTTGGAGAAAATCGGAGTGCCGGAGTGTTACCGGAACCCCCCCCCCCCCGGAGAACTAATGGGCCACATGGGCCTTAGTGGAGAGAGAGAGGGCCGGCCAGGGCAGGCCGCGCGCCCCCTCCCCCTCTGGTCCGAATTGGACTATGGAAGGGGGGCCCTTTCCTTCTCCCTCTCCTCCTTCCTTTTCCCCTCCTAGTAGGAGTAGGAAAGGGGAGTCCTACTCCTACTTGGAGAAGGACTCCTCCTCTCCTAGCGAGCCCCAAGGGCCGGCTGGCCTCCCCCCTTGCCCCTTTATATACAGGGGCAGGGGGCACCCTAGAACACACAAGTTGACTGTTTCCATCCGTGTGCGGTGCCCCTCTCCACCATAATCCACCTTGGTCATATCGTCGTAGTTCTTAGGCAAAGCCCTGCCCCGGTAGCTTCATCATCACCGTCATCACGCCATCGTGCTGACGAAACTCTCCCTTGACACTCTGCTAGATCATGAGTTTGTGGGACGTCACCGAGCTGAACGTGTGCCGATCGCGGAGGTGCCGTACTTTCGGTACTAGGATCGGTCGATCGTGAAGATATAAGACTACACAACTGCGTTGTCATAACGCTTCCGCTTATGGTCTACGAGGGTACATGGACAACTCTCACTCTCGTTTCTATGCATCACCATGATCTTGCGTGTGCGTAGATTTTTTTTGAAATTACGACGTTTCCCAACAGTTTTATCACTAGTTTAGTTTATAAAAGAAAACTACAAAAAAAATTGAATTGAGGGTGCCTCATATGCTTCATCTTTTTAATATCTTTCGTGAAAATAATGGAAAGGAAAATTGTGCTCAAGTGCTAGAAGAAGAATGCATTAGAATGTTTGGCACTAAATCTTTGTATGATGAGCATGATTGCAATGTTGTTAGGATGAATTCCTTGAATATCCATGATGCTAATGATATGCAAAGCCACAAGCTTGGGGATGCTATGTTTGATGAAGATGATATTTTTAGTCCCCCAAGTTTTGATGAGAATATTTATTTTGATGATAGCATGCCTCCTATTTATGATGAGTATATTTCTGAAAGTGGGTTTGGAAGAGTGTCATCTTTAGGAAGTAATGATTCCACTATTTTGGAGGGTGTTGAATCTTATAGTGATAATTATGAAAGTGGATTTGAAGAGGTCATGACTTTATTTAGTGATGAATCCACTATTTCGGAAGAGGTTCCAATTGATTATGAGAACAAAGTTGCTACCTATGATGATGATTGTGATGACATGTATGCTATAAAGAACAATGATAACCATGAAACTTGTCATCATGATTTTAATTTTCAATTGGATTATGCCTCACATGGTAGTTATTTTGTTGATTTTGCTCCCACTACTATTCATGAGAAGAAATTTGCTTATGTGGCGAGTAATAAAAATTCTATGCTTGTAGATCATGAAAAGATTGCTTTATGTGATCGTTATATTGTTGAATTCATTCATGATGCTACTGAAAATTATTATGAGGGAGGAATATATGCTTGTTGGAATTGCAATAATATCAAGTTTCCTCTCTATGTTCTTAAAATCTTGAAGTTATGCTTGTTTTGCTTTCCTATGCTAGTTGATTCTTGTTCCCATAAATTGTTTGCTCACAAAATCCCTATGCATAGGAAGTGGGTTAGAATTAAATGTTCTAGTCATATCCCTCAAGATTCTCTCTTTATGTTTCAATTCTTACCTTTTATGTGAGCATCATTGAAATCTTATGCCTAGCTAGGGGCATAAAAGTATAGCACTTGTTGGGAGGCAACCCAATGAATAAAATTTATTTTTTCTTTTTACTTTCTGTTCTTGTGTGTTTACACAGTTATGCTACTGTTATGCTTGTGTTTCTTATGTTTTAATTAGTGTTTGTGCCAAGTAGAACCAATAGGATCTTCTTGGGTGATAGCTATTTGATCTCGCTGAAAAAGACAGAAACTTTGTGCTCACGAAAATAATTGTTAAAAATCACCAGCACGTGATAAAATGCCAATTCTTTTATGCCAATTCTTTTTCCAGAAGATCAATATACAAATTATCCAGGTGTTCCTAGTTTTTCAGAATTTTTGGAGTTCCGAAAGTATTCGAACAAATCAGATTGCTACAGACTGTTCTGTTTTTGACAGATTCTGTTTTCTATGTGTTGTTTGCTTATTTTGATGAATCTATGAGTAGTATAGGAGGGTATGAACCATAGAGAAGTTTGAATACAGTATATATTACACCAATATAAATATAGAATGATTTAACAACAGTATCAAAAGTGGTGATTTATTTTCTTATACTAACAGAGCTCACGAGTTTTCTGTTAAGTTTTGTGTTGTGAAGTTTTCAAGTTTTTGGTAAAGATTTGATGGACTATGGAATAAGGAGTGGCAAGAGCCTAAGATTGGGGATGCCCAAGGCACCCCAAGGTAATATTCAAGGACAACCAAGAGCCTAATATTGGGGTTTCCCCGGAAGGCATCCCCTCTTTCGTCTTCGTTCATCGGTAACCTTACTTGGAGCTATATTTTGATTCACCACATGATATGTGTTTTGCTTGGAGCGTCATTTTATTTTCTTTTGTTTTGCTTGCTGTTTGAATAAAATACCAAGGTCTGAAATTCTTAAATGTTAGAGACTCTTCACATAGTTACATAATTATTCGACTACTCATTGATCTTCACTTATATCTTTTGGAGTAGTTTGTCATTTGCTGTAGTGCTTCACTTAAATCTTTTAAGAGCACGACGGTGGTTTTATTTTGAATAAATAGATGAACTCTAATGCTTAAATTATATTATTTTGAGAGTCTTAAACATCATGGTAATTTGCGTAGGTTATGAATTTAGTCCCAATATGATAGGCATCCAAGAGGGATATAATAAAAACTTTCGTATAAAGTGCGTTGAATACTATGAGAAGTTTGATTATTTATGATTGTTTTCAGATATGAAGATGGTGATATTAGAGTCATGCTAGTAGATAATTGTGAATTTGAGTAATACTTGCGTTGAGGTTTGCATGTCCCGTAGCATGCACGTATGGTAACCGTTGTGTAAAAATTTTGAAGCATGAGGTGTTTCTTTGATTGTCTTCCTTATGAGTTGCGGTCGGGGATGAGCGATGGTCTTTTCCTACCAATAATCTATCCCCCTAGGAGCATGCGCGTAGTGCTTGGTTTTGATGACTTGTAGATTTTTGCAATAAGTATGTGAGTTCTGTATGACTAATGTTGATTCCATGGATTATACGCACTCTCACCCTTCCACCATTGCTAGCCTCTCTTGTGCTGCGCAAATTTCGTCGGTACCATACACCCACCATATACCTTCCTCAAAACAAGCACCATACCTACCTATGGCATTTCCATAGCCATTCTGAGATATATTGCCATGCAACTGTCCACCGTTCTGTCTATTATGACACGCTCCATCGTTGTCATATTGCCTTGCATGATCATGTAGTTGACATCGTATTTGTGGCAAAGCCACCATTCATAATTTTTTCTTACATGTCACTCTTAATTCATTGCACATCCCGGTACACCGCCGGAGGCACTCATATAGAGTCATATTTTGTTCTAAGTATCGATTTGTAATCCTTGAGTTGTAAATAAATAGAAGTGTGATGATCATCATTATTAGAGCATTGTCCCGTGTGAGGAAATAAAAAAAGAGAGGCCAAATAAGCCAATGAAAAAAAAGAGTCCAAAGAAGCCAAAAAAATGAGAGAGAAAAAGAGAGAAGGGACAATGCTACTATCCTTTTACCACACTTGTGCTTCAAGTTGCACCATGATCTTCATGATAGAGAGCCTCTTATTTTGTCACTTTCATATACTAGTGGGAATTTTCGTTATAGCACTTGGCTTGTATATTCCAACAACGGGCTTCCTCAAAATGCCCTAGGTCTTCGTGAGCAAGCAAGTTGGATGCACGCCCACTTAGTTTCTTTTGTTGAGCTTCCATACTTTTATAGCTCTAGTGCATCCGTTGCATGGCAATCCCTACTCACTCACATTCATATCTATTGATGGGCATCTCCATAGCCCATTAATACGCCTAGTTCATGTGAGACCATCTTCCTCCTTTTTTCCTTCTCCACAACCACCATTCTATTCCACATATAGTGCTATGTCCATGGCTCACGCTCATGTATTGCGTGAAAGTAGAAAAAGTTTGAGAATACTAAAGTATGAAACGATTGCTCGGCTTGTCATCGAGGTTGTGCATGATTTGAACATTTTGTGTGACGAAGATGGAGCATAGCCAAACTATATGATTTTGTAGGGATGAACTTTCTTTGGCCATGTTATTTTGAGAAGACATGATTACTTTGTTAGTATGCTTGAAGTATTATTATTTTGATGTCAATATTAAACTTTTGTCTTGAATCCTTCGAATCTGAATATTCTTGCCATAATAAAGAAGATTACATTGATAAATATGTTAGGTAGCATTACACATCAAAAATTCTGTTTTTATCATTTACCTACTCGAGGACGAGCAGGAATTAAGCTTGGGGATGCTTGATACGTCTCCAACGTATCTATAATTTTTGATTGTTCCATGCTATTATATTATCCATCTAGGATGTTTTATATGCATTTATATGCTATTTTATATGAATTTTTGGACTAACCTCTTAACCTAGAGCCCAGTGCCAGTTTTTGTTTTTTCCTTGTTTTTGAGTTTTACAGAAAAGGAATACCAAACGGAGTCCAATTGACGTGACAATTTTTGATGATTTTTTATGGACCAAAAGAAGCCCCGGAGTATAATAGTTGGGCCAGAAGAGTCCCGAGCCGTCCACGAAGGTGGAGGGCGCGCCCTACCCCCCTGGGCACGTCCCCCTGCCTTGTGGACGACTCGAAGATCCCCCTGACGTGAGACGGACGCAAAACTTCCTATAAATACAGAAACCTCCAGAACATAACCTAGATCGGGAGTTCCGCTGCCGCAAGCCTCTCTAGCCACCAAAAACCAATCGGCACCCTGTTCCGGCACCCTGCCGAAGGGGGGTCCATCACCAGTGGCCATCTTCATCATCCCGACGCTCTCCATGACGAGGAGGGAGTAGTTCACCCTCGGGGCTGAGGGTATGTACCAGTAGTTATTTGTTTGATCTCTCTCTCTCTCGTGTTCTTGATCTGGCACGATCTTGATGTACCGCGAGCTTTGCTATTATAGTTGGATCTTATGATGTTTCTCCCCCTCTATCTCTTTTAATGGATTGAGTTTTCCCTTTGAAGTTATCTTATCGGATCGAGCCTATAAGGATTTGAGAACACTTGATGTATGTCTTGCATGTGCTTATCTGTGGTGACAATGGGATATTCACGTGATCTACTTGATGTATGTTTCGGTGATCAACTTGCGGGTTCAGTGACCTTGTGAACTAATGCATAGGGGTTGGCACACGTTTTTGTCTTGACTCTCCGGTAGAAACTTTGGGCACTCTTTGAAGTACTTTGTGTTGGTTTGAATAGATGAATTTGAGATTGTGTGATGCATATTGTATAATCATACCCACGGATACTTGAGGTGACATTGTAGTATTTATGTGACATTAGGGTTTTGGTTTGATTTGTGTCTTAAGGTGTTATTCTACTACGAACTCTAGGATAGATCGAACGGAAAGAATAGCTTCGTGTTATTTTACTACGGACTCTTGAATAGATTGATTAGAAAGGATAACTTTGAGGTGGTTTCGTACCCTACAATAATCTCTTCGTTTGTTCTCCGCTATTAGTGACTTTGGAGTGACTCTTTGGTGCATGTTGAGGGATAGTTATATGATCCACTTATGTTATTATTGTTGAGAGAACTTGCACTGGTGAAAGTATGAACCCTAGGCCTTGTTTCAGCGCATTGCAATAACATTTTCGCTCACTTTTATCATTAGTTACCTTGCTGTTTTTATAATTTCAGATTATAAAAACCTATATCTACCATCCATATTGCACTTGTATCACCATCTCTTCGCTAAACTAGTGCACCTATTGAAGGAAATATGCCCTAGAGGCAATAATAAAGTTATATTTATTTCCTTATTTCATGATAAATGTTTATTATTCATGCTAGAATTGTATTAACCGGAAACATAATACATGTGTGGATACATAGACAAACAGAGTGTCACTAGTATGACTCTACTTGACTAGCTCGTTAATCAAAGATGGTTAAGTTTCCTAGCCATAGACATGAGTTGTCATTTGATAAACGGGATCACATCATTAGGAGAATGATGTGATTGACTTGACCCATTCCGTTAGATTAGCATTTGATCGTTTAGTATATTGCTATTGCTTTCTTCACGACTTATACATGTTCGTATGACTATGAGATAATGCAACTCCCGATTACCGGCGGAACACTTTGTGTGCTACCAAACATCACAACGTAACTGGGTGATTATAAAGGTGTTCTACAGGTGTCTCTGATGGTACTTGCTGAGTTGGCATAGATCGAGATTAGGATTTGTCACTCCGATTGTCGGAGAGGTATCTCTGGGCCCTCTCGGTAATGCACATCACTATAAGCCTTGCAAGCAATGTGACTAATGAGTTAGTTGCGGGATGATGCATTACGTAACGAGTAAAGAGACTTGCAGATAACGAGATTGAACTTGGTATTGAGATACCGACGATCGAATCTCGGGCAAGTAACATGACGGTGACAAAGGAAACAACGTATGTTGTTATGCGGTTTGACCGATAAAGTTCTTCGTAGAATATGTAGAAGCCAATATGTGCATCCAGGTTCCCCTATTGGTTATTGACTGGAGACGTGTCTCGGTCATGTCTACATAGTTCTCGAACCCGTAGGGTCCCCATGCTTAAAGTTCTGTGACGATCGATATTATGAGTTTTTGTGTTGTGATGTACCAAAGGTAGTTCGAAGTCCCAGATATAATGACGGACATGAGGAGGAGTCTCGAAATGGTCGAGACATAAAGACTGAGATATTGGACGACTATGTTCGGACACCGGAAAGGTTTCGGACATATACCGGAGTATCGGGGGGTTACCGGAACCCCCCGGGGAGTATATTGGGCCTAATGGGCCTTAGTGGGAGAAGAGGAGGGGCGGCCAGGGCAGCCACGCGCCCCCTCCCCCTCTAGTCCGAATTGGACAAGGAGGGGGGCGCCCCCCTTTTTCCTTCTCTTCCTCTCTCCCTTCCTTCCCTCCTCTTACTCCTACTAGGAAAGGTGGAGTCCTACTCCTGGTGGGAGTAGGACTCCCCCCCTTGGCGCGCCCTCCTTCTGGCCGGCCGCCTCCCCCCTAGATCCTTTATATACGGGGGCTTGGGCACCCCAGAGACACAACAATTGATCATTTTTCTCTTAGCCATGTGCGGTGCCCCCCTCCACCATAATCCACCTCGGTCATATCGTAGCGGTGCTTAGGCGAAGCCCTGCGTCGGTAGCATCATCATCACCGTCACCACACCGTCATGCTGACGAAACTCTCCCTCGAGCTCTCTTGGATCGTGAGATCGCGGGACGTCACCGAGCTGAACGTGTGCTGAACGCGGAGGTGTCGTACGTTCGGTACTGAGGATCGGTCGATCGTGAAGACGTACGGCTACATCAACCACGTTGTCACAACGCATCCGCTTAACGGTCTACGAGGGTACATGGACGACACTCTCCCCTCTCGTTGTTATGCATCACCATGATCTTGCGTGTGCGTAGGAATTTTTTTGAAATCACTACGTTCCCCAGCAGTGGCATCCGAGCCAGGTTTATGCGTAGATGCTATATGCACGAGTAGCACACAAGTGAGTTGTGGGCGATACAAGTCATACTGCTTACGAGCATGTCATACTTTGTTTCGGCGGTATTGTTGGATGAAGCGGCCCAGACCGACATTACGCGTACACTTACGCGAGATTGGTTCTACCGACGTGCTTTGCACACAGGTGGCTGGCGGGTGTCTGCTGTTGGGAATCGTAGCATAATTTTAAAATTTTCCTACGTTCACCAAGATGCATCTATGGAGTATACTAGCAACGAGGGGAAGGGAGTGCATATACATACCCTTGTAGATCGCGAGCGGAAGCGTTCCAATGAACGTGGATGACGAGTCGTACTCGTCGTGATCCAAATCACCGATGACCGAGTGTCGAACGGACGGCACCTCCGCGTTCAACACACGTACGGTGGAGGGACGTCTCCTCCTTCTTGATCCAGCAAGGGGGAAGGAGAGGTTGATGGAGATCCAACAGCACGACGGCGTGGTGGTGGATGTAGCGGGTCTCCGCAGGGCTACGACGAAATTCTGTGAGAGAGAGAGAGAGGTGTTGCAGGGGAGGAGGGAGGCGCCCAAGGTTGTTGTGTGCTGCCCTCCCTCCCCCCCTTTATATAGGCCCCCTGGGGGGGGCGCCGGCCCTAAGAGATGAGATCTCAAGGGGGCGCGGCGGCCACAAGGGGGAAAGGGGTTGCTTTGCCCCCAAAGGCAAGGGGGGGCGGCGGCCACAAGGGGGAAAGGGGTTGCCTTGCCCCCAAAGGCAAGGGGGAACTCCCCCCCCAGGGTTCCCAACCCTAGGCGCATGGGGGGAGGCCCAAGGGGGGCGCCCCAGCCCACTATGGGCTGGTTCCCTTCCACTTTCAGCCCACGGGGCCCTCCGGGATAGGTGGCCCCACCCGGTGGACCATCGGGACCCTTCCGGTGGTCCCGGTACAATACCGGTAACCCCCGAAACTTTCCCGGTGGCCGAAACTGGACTTCCTATATATAATTCTTCACCTCCGGACCATTCCGGAACCTCTCATGACGTCCGGGATCTCATCCGGGACTCCGAACAACTTTCGGGTTTCCGCATACATATATCTCTACAACCCTAGCGTCACCGAACCTTAAGTGTGTAGACCCTACGGGTTCGGGAGACATGCAGACATGACCGACACGCCTCTTCGGTCAATAACCAACAGCGGGATCTGGATACCCATGTTGGCTCCCACATGTTCCACGATGATCTCATCGGATGAACCACGGTGTCGAGGATTCAATCAATCCCGTATGCAATTCCCTTTGTCAATCGATATGTTACTTGCCCGAGATTCGATTGTCGGTATCCCAATACCTTGTTCAGTCTCGTTACCAGCAAGTCTCTTTACTCGTACCGCAATGCATGATCCCGTGACTAACGCCTTAGTCACATTGAGCTCATTATGATGATGCATTACCGAGTGGGCCCAGAGATACCTCTCCGTCACACGGAGTGACAAATCCCAGTCTCGATCCGTGCCAACCCAACAGACACTTTCGGAGATACCCGTAGTGCACCTTTATAGTCACCCAGTTACGTTGTGACGTTTGGCACACCCAAAGCACTCCTACAGTATCCGGGAGTTGCACGATCTCATGGTCTAAGGAAAAGATACTTGACATTGGAAAAGCTCTAGAAAACGAAACTACACGATCTTTTATGCTATGCTTAGGATTGGGTCTTGTCCATCACATCATTCTCCTAATGATGTGATCCCGTTATCAATGACATCCAATGTCCATAGTCAGGAAACCATGACTATCTGTTGATCAACGAGCTAGACAACTAGAGGCTTACTAGGGACACGTTGTGGTCTATGTATTCACACATGTATTACGATTTCCGGACAATACAATTATAGCATGAATAATAGACAATTATCATGAACAAAGAAATATAATAATAACCATTTATTATTGCCTCTAGGGCATATTTCCAACAGTCTCCCACTTGCACTAGAGTCAATAATCTAGTTACATTGTGATGAATCGAACACCCATTGCGTCCTGGTGTTGATCATGTTTTGCCCTAGGGAGAGGTTTAGTCAACGGATCTGCTACATTCAGGTCCGTGTGTACCGTACAAATATCTATGTCTCCATTTTGAACACTTTCACGAATGGAGTTGAAGCGACGCTTGATATGCCTGGTCTTCCTGTGAAACCTGGGCTCCTTCGCAAGGGCAATAGCTCCAGTGTTGTCACAGAAGAGAGTCATTGGGCCCGACGCATTGGGAATCACCCCTAGGTCGGTAATGAACTCCTTCATCCAGACTGCTTCCTGTGCTGCCTCCGAGGCTGCCATGTACTCCGCTTCACATGTAGATCCCGCCACGACGCTTTGCTTGCAACTGCACCAGCTTACTGCTCCTCCATTCAAAATATACACGTATCCGGTCTGTGACTTCGAGTCATCCAGATCTGTGTCGAAGCTAGCATCGACGTAACCCTTTACGACGAGCTCTTCGTCACCTCCATAAACGAGAAACATATCCTTAGTCCTCTTCAGGTACTTCAGGATATTCTTGACCGCTGTCCAGTGTTCCTTGTCGGCATTACTTTGGTACCTTCCTACCAAACTTACGGCAAGGTTTACATCAGGTCTGGTACACAGCATGGCATACATAATAGACCCTATGGCCGAGGCATAGGGGATGACACTCATCTCTTCTATATCTTCTGCCTTGGTCGGGCATTGAGCCGTGCTCAATTGCACACCTTGCAATACAGGCAAGAACCCCTTCTTGGACTGATCCATATTGAACTTCTTCAATATCTTGTCAAGGTATGTACTCTGTGAAAGACCAATGAGGCGTCTTGATCTATCCCTATAGATCTTGATGCCTAATATATAAGCAGCTTCTCCAAGGTCCTTCATTGAAAAACACTTATTCAACTAGGCCTTTATACTTTCCAAGAATTCTATATCATTTCCCATCAATAGTATGTCATCCACATATAATATGAGAAATGCTAGAGAGCTCCCACTCACTTTCTTGTAAACACAGGCTTCTCCATAAGTCTGTGTAAACCCAAACGCTTTGATCATCTCATCAAAGCGAATGTTTCAACTCCGAGATGCTTGCACCAGCCCATAGATTGAGCGCTGGAGCTTGCATACTTTGTTAGCATTCTTGGGATCGACAAAACCTTCCGGCTGCATCATATACAACTCTTCCTTAAGGAAGCCGTTAAAGAATGCCGTTTTGACGTCCATCTGCCATATCTCATAATCATAGTATGCGGCAATTGCTAACATGATTCGGACGGACTTCAGCTTCGCTACGGGTGAGAAAGTCTCATCGTAGTCAACCCCTTGAACTTGTCGATAACCCTTAGCGACAAGTCGAGCTTTGTAGATGGTCACATTACCATCTGCGTCCGTCTTCTTCTTAAAGATCCATTTGTTTTCTATGGCTCGCCGCTCATCGGGCAAGTCAGTCAAAGTCCATACTTTTTTTTCATACATGGATCCTATCTCGGATTTCATGGCTTCTAGCCATTTGTCGGAATCCGGGCCCGCCATCGCTTCTTCATAGTTCGAAGGTTCACCGTTGTCTAACAACATGATTTCCAGGACAGGGTTGCCGTACCACTCTGGTGCGGAACGTGTCCTTGTGGACCTACGAAGTTCAGTAACTTGATCTGAAGTTTCATGATCATCATCATTAACTTCCTCCCCAGTCGGTGTAGGCACCACAGGAACATCTTCCCGCGCTGCGCTACTTTCCAGTTCGGAAGGGGTGACTATCACCTCATCAAGTTCCACTTTCCTCCCACTCAATTCTTTCGAGAGAAACTCCTTCTCTAGAAAGGACCCGTTCTTGGCAACGAAGATCTTGCCTTCGGATCTGAGGTAGAAGGTATACCCAATAGTTTCCTTAGGGTATCCTATGAAGACGCATTTTTCCGATTTGGGTTCGAGCTTTTCAGGTTGAAGTTTCTTGACATAAGCATCGCATCGCCAAACTTTTAGAAATGACAGCTTAGGTTTCTTTCCAAACCATAATTCATACGGTGTCGTCTCAACGGATTTAGACGGTGCCCTATTTAAAGTGAATGCGGCAGTCTCTAAAGCATAACCCCAAAATGAGAGCGGTAAATCGGTAAGAGACATCATAGATCGCACCATATCCAATAGAGTGCGATTACGACGTTCGGACACACCATTTCTCTGAGGTGTTCCAGGCGGCGTGAGTTGTGAAACTATTCCACATTTCCTTAATTGTGTACCAAATTCGTGACTTAAATATTCTCCACCACGATCTGATCGTAAGAATTTTATTTTCCTGTCATGTTGATTCTCGACTTCACTCTGAAATTCCTTGAACTTTTCAAAGGTTTCAGACTTGTGTTTCATTAGGTAGACATACCCATATCTACTTAAATCATCAGTGAGAGTAGAACATAACGATATCCTCCGCGAGCCTCTACACTCATTGGACCGCACACATCGGTATGTATGATTTCCAATAAGTTGGTTGCTCGCTCCATTGTTCCGGAGAACGGAGTCTTGGTCATCTTACCCATGAGGCATGGTTCGCATGTGTCAAATGATTCGTAATCAAGAGACTCCAAAAGTCCATATGCATGGAGCTTCTTCATGCGCTTGACACCAATGTGACCAAGGCGGCAGTGCCACAAGTATGTGGGACTATCGTTATCAACTTTACATCTTTTGGTATTCACACTATGAACATGTGTAACATCACGTTCGAGATTCATCAAAAATAAACCATTGACCAGCGGGGCATGACCATAAAACATATCTCTCAAATAAATAGAACAACCATTATTCTCAGATTTAAATGAGTAGCCATCTCGAATTAAACGAGATCCAGATACAATGTTCATGCTCAAAGCTGGCACTAAATAACAATTATTGAGGTTTAAAACTAATCCCGTGGGTAGATGCAGAGGTAGCGTGCCAACGGCGATCACATCGACCTTGGAACCATTCCCGACGCGCATCGTCACCTCGTCCTTTGCCAGTCTCCGTTTATTCCGTAGTTCCTGTTTTGAGTTACAAATATGAGCAACCGCACCGGTATCAAATACCCAGGAGCTACTACGAGTACTGGTAAGGTACACATCAATTACTTGTATATCACATATACCTTGGGTGTTGCCGACCTTCTTCTTGTCCGCTAAATATTTGGGGCAGTTCCGCTTCCAGTGACCACTTCCCTTGCAATAAAAGCACTCAGTCTCGGGCTTGGGTCCATTCTTTGACTTCTTCCCGGTAAATGGCTTACCGGGCGCGGCAACTCCCTTGCCGTCCTTCTTGAAGTTCTTCTTACCCTTGCCCTTCTTGAACTTAGTGGTTTTATTCACCATCAACACTTGATGTTCTTTTCTGATCTCCCCTTCCGCTGATTTCAGCATTGAATATACCTCGGGAATGGTCTTTTCCATCCCTTGCATATTGTAGTTCATCACAAAGCTCTTATAGCTTGGTGGAAGCGACTGGAGGATTCTGTCAATGACCGCGTCATCCGGGAGATTAACTCCCAGCTGAGACAAGCGGTTGTGCAACCCAGACATTCTGAGTATTTGCTCACTAACAGAACTGTTCTCCTCCATTTTACAGCTGAAGAACTTGTCGGAGACTTTATATCTCTCGACCTGGGCATGAGCTTGAAAGACTAGTTTCAGCTCCTCGAACATCTCATATGCTCCATGTTTCTCAAAACGCTTTTGGAGACCCGGTTCTAAGTTGTAAAGCATGCCGCACTGAACGAGGGAGTAATCATCAGCACGCTGCTGCCAAGCGTTCATAACGTCTTGGTTCTCAGGGATTGGTGCTTCACCTAGCGGTGCTTCTAAGACATAATCTTTCTTGGCTACTATGAGGATGATCCTCAGGTTCCGGACCCAGTCCGTATAGTTGCTGCCATCATCTTTCAGCTTGGTTTTCTCTAGGAACGCGTTGAAATTGAGGACAACGTTGGCCATTTGATCTACAATACATAGTGTAAAGATTTTAGACTAAGTTCATGATAATTAAGTTCATATAATCAAATTATTTAATGAAATCCCACTTAGATAGACATCCCTCTAGTCATCTAAGTGAAACATGATCCGAGTCAACTAGGCCGTGTCCGATCATCACGTGAGACGGACTAGTCAAGATCGGTGAACATCTCCATGTTGATCGTATCTTCTATACGACTCATGCTCGACCTTTCGGTCCTCCGTGTTCCGAGGCCATGTCTGTACATGCTAGGCTCGTCAAGTCAACCTAAGTGTATTGCGTGTGTTCCGAGGCCATGTCTGTACATGCTAGGCTCGTCAACACCCGTTGTATTCGAACGTTAGATACTATCACACCCGATCATCACGTGGTGCTTCGAAACAACGAACCTTCGCAACGGTGCACAGTTAGGGTGAACACTTTCTTGAAATTATTATAAGGGATCATCTTACTTACTACCGTCGTTCTAAGCAAATAAGATGCAAAAACATGATAAACATCACATGCAATCAAATAGTGACATGATATGGCCAATATCATCATGCTCCTTTGATCTCCATCTTCGGGGCACCATGATCATCTTTGTCACCGGCATGACACCATGATCTCCATCATCATGATCTCCATCATTGTGTCTTCATGAAGTCGTCACGCCAACGATTACTTCTACTTGTATGGCTAACGCGTTTAGCAACAAAGTAAAGTAAGTTACATGGCGTTATTCAATGACACGCACGTCATGGAAAATAATAAAGACAACTCCTATGGCTCCTGCCGGTTGTCACACTCATCGACATGCAAGTCGTGATTCCTATTACAAGAATATGATCAATCTCATACATCACATATATCATTCATCACATCTTCTGGCCATATCATTATCACATAGCACTTGCTGCAAAAACAAGTTAGACGTCCTCTAATTGTTGTTGCAAGTTTTTACGTGGTTTGTAGGTTTCTAGCAAGAACGATTTCTTACCTACGTATGACCACAACGTGATTTGCCAATTTCTATTTACCCTTCATAAGGACCCTTTTCATCGAATCTGTTCCGACTAAAGTAGGAGAGACAGACACCCGCTAGCCACCTTATGCAACTAGTGCATGTCAGTCGGTGGAACCTGTCTCACGTAAGCGTACGTGTAAGGTCGGTCCGGGCCGCTTCATCCTACAATGCCGCCGAAACAAGAAACGACTAGTAGCGGCAAGAAGAATTGGCAAACTCAACGCCCACAACTGCTTTGTGTTCTACTCGTGCATAGTAAGTACGCATAGGCCTGGCTCATGATGCCACTGTTGGGAATCGTAGCATAATTTTAAAATTTTCCTACGTTCACCAAGATGCATCTATGGAGTATACTAGCAACGAGGGAAAGGGAGTGCATCTACATACCCTTGTAGATCGCGAGCGGAAGCGTTCCAATGAACGTGGATGACGGAGTCGTACTCGCCGTGATCCAAATCACCGATGACCGAGTGCCGAACGGACGGCACCTCCGCGTTCAACACACGTATGGTGCAGCGATGTCTCCTCCTTCTTGATCCAGCAAGGGGGAAGGAGAGGTTGATGGAGATCCAACAGCACGACGGCGTGGTGGTGGATGTAGCGGGTCTCCGCAGGGCTACGACGAGCTTCTGCGAGAGAGAGAGAGAGAGAGAGGTGTTGCGGGGGAGGAGGGAGGCGCCCAAGGCTGTTGTGTGCTGCCCTCCCTCCCCCCCCTTTATATAGGCCCCCTGGGGGGCGCCGGCCCCAAGAGATGAGATCTCAAGGGGGGCGGCGGCCACAAGGGGGAAAGGGGTTGCCTTGCCCCCAAAGGCAAGGGGGAACTCCCCCCCCTAGGCTTCCCAACCCTAGGCGCATGGGGGGAGGCCCAAGGGGGGCGCCCCAGCCCACTATGGGCTGGTTTCCTTCCACTTTCAGCCCACGGGGCCCTCCGGGATAGGTGGCTCCACCCGGTGGACCCCCGGGACCCTTCCGGTGGTCCCGGTACAATACCGGTAACCCCCGAAACTTTCCCGGTGGCCGAAACTGGACTTCCTATATATAATTCTTCACCTCCGGACCATTCCGGAACCTCTCATGACGTCCGGGATCTCATCCGGGACTCCGAACAACTTTTGGGTTTCCGCATACATATATCTCTACAACCCTAGCGTCACCGAACCTTAAGTGTGTAGACCCTACGGGTTCGGGAGACATGCAGACATGACGGAGACGCCTCTTCGGTCAATAACCAACAGCGGGATCTGGATACCCATGTTGGCTCCCACATGTTCCACGATGATCTCATCGGATGAACCACGGTGTCGAGGATTCAATCAATCCCGTATGCAATTCCCTTGTCAATCGGTATGTTACTTGCCCGAGATTCGATCGTCGGTATCCCAATACCTTGTTCAATCTCGTTACCGGCAAGTCTCTTTACTCGTACCGCAATGCATGATACCATGACTAACGCCTTAGTCACATTGAGCTCATTATGATGATGCATTACCGAGTGGGCCTAGAGATACCTCTCCGTCACACGGAGTGACAAATCCCAGTCTCGATCCGTGCCAACCCAACAGACACTTTCGGAGATACCCGTAGTGCACCTTTATAGTCACCCAGTTACGTTGTGACGTTTGGCACACCCAAAGCACTCCTACGGTATCCGGGAGTTGCACGATCTCATGGTCTAAGGAAAAGATACTTGACATTGGAAAAGCTCTAGCAAAGGAAACTACACGATCTTTTATGCTATGCTTAGGATTGGGTCTTGTCCATCACATCATTCTCCTAATGATGTGATCCCGTTATCAATGACATCCAATGTCCATAGTCAGGAAACCATGACTATCTGTTGATCAACGAGCTAGACAACTAGAGGCTTACTAGGGATACGTTGTGGTCTATGTATTCACACATGTATTACGATTTCCGGACAATACAATTATAGCATGAATAATAGACAATTATCATGAACAAAGAAATATAATAATAACCATTTATTATTGCCTCTAGGGCATAATTCCAACATCTGCTTCTCCAACTTTAGTTGAACCGAGTGGGACTACGCCCGGTCCTTGAGAAGGTTAAAACATCACTAACTTGACAAACTATCGTTGTGGTTTTGATGCGTAGGTAGGAACAGTTCTTGCTCAGCCCATAGCAGCCACGTAAAACTTGCAACAACAAAGTAGAGGATGTCTAACTTATTTTTGCAGCGCATGCTGTGATGTGATATGGTCAAGACATGATGTTAAATTTATTGTACGAGATGATCATATTTTGTAACCGAGTTATCGGCAACTCGCAGGAGTCATATGGTTGTCGCTTTATTGTATGAAATGCAATTGCCATGTAACTGCTTTACTTTATCACTAAGCGGTAGCGATAGTCGTAGAAGCAATAGTTGGTGAGACGACAACGATGCTACGATGGAGATCAAGGTGTCGCGCCGGTGACTATGGTGATCATGACGGTGCTTTGGAGATGGAGATCAAAGGAACAAGATGATGATGGCCATATCATATCACTTATATTGATTGCATTTGATGTTTATCCTTTATGCATCTTATTCGGCTTTGTTTGACGGTAGCATTATAAGATGATCTCTCACTAAATTTGAAGGTAAAAGTGTTCTCCCTGAGTATGCACCGTTGCCAAAGTTCCTCGTGTCAAGACACCACGTGATGATCGGGTGTGATAAGCTCAACGTTCATCTAAACCGGGTATAAGACAGTTTTGCACACGCAGAATACTCGGGTTAAACTTGACGAGCCTAGCATATGCAGATATGGCCTCGGAACACTGAGGCCGAAAGGTCGAGAGTGAATCATATAGTAGATATGATCAACATAGTGATGTTCACCATTGAAAACTTCTCCATCTCACGTGATGATCGGTTATGGTTTAGTCGATATGGATCATGTGATCACTTAGATGATTAGAGGGATGTCTATCTAAGTGGGAGTTCTTAAGTAATATGATTAATTAAACTTTAATTTATCATGAACTTAGTCCTGGTAGTATTAGCATGTCTATGTTGTAGATCAATAGCTCGCTTTAGCTCCCCTGTTTTATTTTCTATATGTTCCTAGAGAAAACTAAGTTGAAGGATGTTAGTAGCAATTATGCGGATTGGATCTGTGATCTGAGGATTATCCTCATTGCTGCACAGAAAAATTATGTCCTTAATGCACCACTAGGTGACAGACCGATTGCAGGAGCAGATGCACACGTTATGAACATTTGGCAAGCTCGATATGATGACTACTTGATAGTTCAGTGCACCATGCTTTACGACTTAGAATCGGGGCTTCAAAGACGTTTTGAACGCCACGGAGCATATGAGATGTTCCAAGAGTTGAAATTAGTATTTCAGACTCATGCCCATGTCGAAAGATATGAGACCTTTGACAAGCACTTTGCCTACAAGATGGAGGAGAATTGCTGAGCTAGTGAGCATGTTCTCAGAATGACTGGGTACTACAATCACTTGAATCAAGTGGGAGTTAATCTTCGAGATAAGATAGTGATTTACAGAGTTCTCTAGTCACTATCACCAAGTTACTAGAACTTCGTGACGAACTATAATATGCAAGGGATAATGGAAACGATTCCCAAGCTCTTCGTGATGCTGAAAGCGGCGAAGGTAGAAATCAAGAAAAGCATCAAGTGTTGATGGTTGACAAGACCACTAGTTTCAAGAAAAGGGCAAATGGAAGAAGGGGAACTTCAGGAAGAACGGCAAGCAAGTTGCTGCTCAAATGAAGAAGCCCAAGTCTGGACCTAAGCCTGAGACTAAGTGCTTCTACTTCAAAGGGACTGGTCACTGGAAGCGGAACTGCCCCAAGTATTTGGTGGATAAGAAGGATGGCAAAGTGAACAAAGGTATATTGGATATACATATTATTGATGTGTACTTTACTAGTGTTTATAGCACCCCCTCGGCATTTGGTACTGGTTTAGTTGCTAAGAGTAGTAACTCGAAACGGGAGTTGCAGAATGAACAGAAACTAGTTAAAGGCGAGGTGAAAATGTGTGTTGGAAGTAGTTCCAAGATTGATATGATCATCATCGCACACTCCCTATACTTTCGGGATTAGTGTTGAACCTAAATAAGTGTTATTTGGTGTTTGCGTTGAGCATGAATATGATTTGATCATGTTTATTGCAATACGGTTATTCATTTAAGTTAGAGAATAATTGTTGTTCTGTTTACATGAATAAAACCTTCTATGGTCGTACACCCAATGAAAATGGTTTGTTGGATCTCGATCGTAATGATACACATATTCATAATATTGAAGCCGAAAGATGCAAAGTTAATAATGATAGTGCAACTTATTTGTGGCACTGTCGTTTACGTCATATTGGTGTAAAGCGCATGAAGAAACTCCATGCTGATGGGATTTTGGAATCACTTGATTATGAATCACTTGATGCTTGCAAACCATGCCTTATGGGCAAGATGACTAAGACTCCGTTCTCCGGAACAATGGAGCGAGCAACTGACTTATTGGAAATCATACATACTGATGTATGCGATCCGATGAGTGTTAAGGCTCGCAGCGGGTATCATTATTTTCTGACCTTCACAGATGATTTGAGCAGATATGGGTATATCTACTCGATGAAACATAAGTCTGAAACATTTGAAAAGTTCAAAGAATTTTAGAGTGACGTAGAAAATCATCGTAACAAGAAAATAAAGGTTCTACGATCTGATCGTGGAGGAGAATATTTGAGTTACGAGTTTGGTCTTAATTTGAAACAATACCGAATAGTTTCGCAACTTACGCCACCCGAACACCATAGCGTAATGGTGTGTCCAAACATCGTAACCGTACTTTACTAGATATGGTGCAATCTATGATGTCTCATACCAATTTACCACTATCGTCTTGGGGTTATGCATTAGAGACAGCTGCATTCACGTTAAATAGGGCACCATCTAAATCCGTTGAGACGACACCATATGAACTGTGGTTTGGCAAGAAACCAAAGTTGTCGTTTCTTAAAGTTTGGGTCTGCGATGCTTATGCGAAAAAGCTTCAACCTGATAAGCTCGGACCCAAATCGGAGAAATGTATCTTCATAGGATACCCAAAGGAGACAGTTGGGTACACCTTCTATCACAGATCCAAAGGCAAGACATTCCTTTCTAAGAATGGATCCTTTCTAGAGAAGGAGTTTCTCTCGAAAGAAATAAGTGGGAGGAAAGTAGAACTTGATGAGGTAATTATACCTGCTCCCTTATTGGAAAGTAGTTCATCATAGAAATCTGTTCCTGTGACTCCTACACCAATTAGGGAGGAAGATAATGATGATGATCATGTAACTTCAGATCAAGTTAGTACCGAACCTCGTAGGTCAACCAGAGTAAGATCCGCACCAGAGTGGTACGGTAATCCTGTTCTGGAGGTCATTTTACTTGACCTTGACGAACCTACAAACTATGAGGAAGCGATGATGAGCCCAGATTCCGCGAAATGGTTTGAGGCCATGAAATCTGAGATGGGATCCATGTATGATAACAAAGTATGGACTTTGGTTGACTTCCCGATGATCGGCAAGCTATAGAGAATAAATGGATCTTCAAGAAGAAGACTAACGCTGACGGTAATGTTACTCTCTACAAAGCTCGACTTGTTGCAAAAGGTTTTTGATAAGTTCAAGGGGTTGACTACGATGAGACTTTCTCACCCGTAGCGACGCTTAAGTCTGTTCGAATCATGTTAGCAATTGCCGCATTTTATGAAATCTGGCAAATGGATAACAAAACTGCAATCCTTAATGGATTTATTAAAGAAGAGTTGTATATGATGCAACCAGAAGGTTTTGTCAATCCTAAAGGTGCTAACAAAATGTGCAAGCTCCAGCGATCCATCTATGGACTGGTGCAAGCATCTTGGAGTTGGAATATACGCTTTGATGAGTTGATTAAAGCATATAGTTTTATACAGACTTGCGGTGAAGCCTATATTTACAAGAAAGTGAGTGGGAGCACTACAGCCTTTCTGATAAGTATATGTAAATGTCATATTGTTGGTCATAAATGATGTAGAATTTTCTGGAAAGCATAAAGGAGTATTTGAAACAAGTTCTTCAAAGAAAGACCTCGGTGAAGCTGCTTACAAATTGAGCATCAAGATCTATAGAAATAGATCAAGACGCTTGATAAGATTTTCAATGAGTATGTACCTTGACAAGATTTTGAATTAGTTCAAGATGGAACAGTCAAAGAAGGAGTTCTTGTCTGTGTGGCAAAGGTGTGAAGTTGAGTAAACACTCAAAACCCGACCACAGCAGAAAATAGAAAGAGACACTAGTAGATAAAGGGCCTTCAGTCCCGGTTCATAAGGGCCTTTAGTCCCGATTCTTGAACCGGGACTAAAGGGTCGTTACTAATGCCCTAACCCTTTAGTCCCGGTTCTTACATGAACCGGGACTAAAGGCCGTCCACGTGGCCGGCGCGGGGAGCCCAGGCAGGAGGGCCTTTGGTCCCGGTTGGTGGCACCAACCGGGACCAATAGGCATCCACTTATCAGCATTTCAGTGGCTGGGGTTTTTGTTTTTTCTGAAAGGGGGGTGGATTTGGGGGTTTTGTATGGTTAATTATGATGTTTCATATATTGTGTTAGTTAGCTAATTAATTAATAGAGAGAAAAGTGTCCTCTCTTATCTCCGTGCTTGGTCGACGCTACGTACTATACGTATAGAGAGGCCCTCGACACGCTAGCTAGTAAGAAAATGAAGGAAACCATTAAGTACAGAAGTTCGTCGTGCATACCGAGAGAAGTGATCGACCTCTCCTTCTCCGAGAGATTGGTCGAATAACAAGTTTTCGTATTATCTATCCTACTACTGGCTACATACATATACAATATGTAAGATCTATACAATCCCCTAGCATTTGAAGTCAACTTCCACATGGTATTCTCCGGCTTTATTGATGACGTGGTCAAGAAAGAATCCCGCCAGTTCCTCTTGAATTGCTTTAATGCGATCTTGTGGTAGGAGTTCGTTCTGCATCTCCCACGTCTAATTTGAAGAAGGGGGTTAATACATATATATGAATGAAACTCAACAGAAATGATGGTATAATAAAATGAAATTGTGAATATTATTGCTTACGCACTTCATATTGTCTTTTAGAGTAGCCCCGCTTATCTTTGCAAGTCGCGTTCTAGATGAACTCGCACACGTAGTATCCACAGTAATCATTCCCTTGTTCCTCTCACAAGCACTTTACGAGAAATAGAGGTCAATCAAACTGATAATGAAGCATTATAAATGGCATTGAT
Organism: Aegilops tauschii subsp. strangulata; assembly: GCF_002575655.3. NCBI lineage: Eukaryota > Viridiplantae > Streptophyta > Magnoliopsida > Poales > Poaceae > Aegilops > Aegilops tauschii. The sequence continues at coordinate 60,688,350 of NC_053041.3, read as the reverse complement.
GAAACTAGCTAGAATCAACGGGAGATGCGCGCAACTAGCTAGCTAGTAGTACTTACTTTCGGGTATGTATATCGCAAGTCCTTCGGCAGTCCCGGAGCTTGTGCGGTGAACTGTTTCCAAACCCTGCAAGACAAAGAAAATAATTATTACTTGTGATATCAGGAAATGAACAAAAAGTTGCCGATATGGTGCGATAATGATCGATTGAACTTACATGTTGAGAATTTTAGTCATGTCCGCATAGGTCTCGGGATCTTTTCGTCTCGAGTCTAAGACGGTTACTAATCCCCGCTCAAGCTTAATGTCCAGGAGAATATAGTGGAAGCTGCGCACGCATGCATAACTCATCAATTACATAACTATAACCTCGCTCGAGTAATAAGGGAAACCGAATATGCACACGACAGTAACACTCACCTGGAGTTGTAAGGAAAGAGTATTAAATCTTTGTTTTGATTTATTACAAATGATTTGAGCAAGTTGGCCTCGGCCTCGGCGGCGTCCTGTTTAATCTGAAAATGATCTATGAGATTGGTGTTAATGAACCCAATATCATACATTTCTGCTTTTCTGCAGTCGACGATCTTCAATCTGCATAATATAGTGAGGATAATCATATATACATGCAATGAAAGAGCTGAGCTATATATAGAGACTTAATGACAGAAGTAGTACTTACAGACAGTAGCAAGTGACCGTTAATTTATCGAGGGCCTTCTGATTGAACCACTGGAAGAACTCCTCAAATGCAACAGGCAACAGATCACCGGAGACAAGGTCGTGCTCCTCTTTAATTCTCAGATACAAAGTATTCGTCCCCCCGACTCTCTGCACGTTTTCATGTACCATTTATGGAATCTTCTCATCATCGTTGTTAGAGATTTTTCATCTTTGACGAGAGGCTTCCCGTACTCGTATCTGTGTTCGTCCACCTCCAACAAATCATAATGTACATCGTCGGGCAGGTAATCTCCAGGATTGCCATAACCGGGCACCATCCCCGGAGCATTAGCGACGATGTCGCTAGACACATTGAGCGGGGGGCACGATTGGTTTGCTTGTTCGCCGAGCTGGGCAATTTTTTTCCCAGCTCGTCGGTCTTTTAACCTTTGATCACTGACAGTACTTCCCGACTGCGACGCTTCGAGATATGCCTTTTCAGTAATGCGCTCAAAGTTGGTTTTCGGCGGAGACTTTGGTGGTTTCCTCAGGGCATCGATATTGCGCTTTGCTTTCACCGGATCTACCTTCTCCTCCGGAGGTGGATTTCTCTGTGCTTTCAACCCTTGAAAGAAGTCCTTCACCTCGGTCTGCACAATCTTCGCAGTTTCCTCCGGGGTCCTCTCGTACGGTAACTTCTCTAGGGGCTTGGGCGGTGGACTGTATCTGTATTGCCTCCCGCCTCTGCCTGTACTGCTAGACGCCGGAGCAGACGGGGCGGCTGCGGCTGTCTTCTTTCGTGCTTGCTTACGAGGCGGAGGAGAAGGAGTACGACGCGCCGGAGCAGCCGTGGCGGCGGCGGGTCTCTTCCGCCCTTGCTGGCGAGGCGGAGAAGGAGGAGGCTGCTGCTTGGGCTCGCCGGCGCAGGCATAGAAGGAGGCGGTGTGCCGCCACGCGCCGGAGAAGGAGGCTGAGTGCCCTGATCGTCACTCACCGAAGGAGGAGGCGGTGGAGGAGGCAGAGTGCCCTTACTCGGCGCCGGAGGAGGAGGAGGCGGAGGCCTCCAGTTCGGAAGGTTGATGAGATCCTTCCGCCATAGGCATGGAGTCCTCAGACAAGAACCCAGCCGAGTCTCCCCTTCACCCGTAGGGTGGTCAAGCTGGAGGTCCTCAAATCCTTCTGTGATTTCGTCCACCATCACCCTAGCATATCCTTCTGGAATCGGCCGGCAGTGAAAAGTTGCGCCATGTTGAGGAGGTGCAACAGAGCCAACAGCCGCCTTGACTTTCAATTGCATCCACTGCGTCATAAGGTGGCAATTCTGAGACTCCGTGATAGAATCTATGGGGTAGCTAGCAGCAGGAGCCGTGAAGACAGGCTGAACCAGCTCGGTGGAAGCCTGGCTGCTTCTCCGCTGAGATGGCGGGGTAGCTTCGGGGGTAGTTTTGGCAGGTCGCTTGCTGCGATTTACTTCTCGCTCCTCTATCGCTTGCACCCTTGTGTGCAGCGCCTGCAGTTGGTCATGCTCCAATTTCTTCCTCCTCTCCTGGCTTTTGTAACCGCCTGCGTCCGGAAAACCAGCCTTCCACGGAAGGGAGCCTGGCGTGCCTCGTGTCCGTCCAGGGTGCTCAGGATTCCCGACGGCCATTGTGAGCTCGTCGTTCTCCCTGTCTGGAACGAACGTCCCTTCCTGCGCTGCATCGATATAGTACTTATGCTTCTTGACGGGTATTGCAAGTTGTTCGTCCGTCCAACGGCACTTCCCTATTACAGGGTCCAACATTCCGGCAGCCCCGAAGAACCATGTCTGGCAACGGTCTGGCCAATTCATTGTCTCTGGTTCGATCCCTTTATCAAGCAGATCCCTCTCAGCCTTGGCCCACTTAGGCCGGGCTTTGAGGTAGCCACCTGACCCCGTGCGATGGTGAAGCTTCTTCTTCGCAGCATTTTGCTTGTTTGTCGCCGACATCTTCTTACTCTTTTCCGATGTCTTGTGGGCCACAAATGCGGGCCATTGATCTTTGATCTTCTCATATTTGCCGATGAATTCTGGTGTCTCTTCTTTGTCGACAAACCTTTTCAGCTCATTCTTCCACCACTTGAATAGGTCTGCCATCTTCTTAAGAGCATGAGACTTGATTAATTGCTCTATAACTGGCTTCTCCGGATCCTCCTCTGGCGGTAGGGTGAAATTTGCCTTCAGCTCGGTCCAAAGATCATCTTTCTGCATATCATTCACATAAGACACCTCAGGGTCTTCTTTCTTAGGCTTATACCATTGGTGGATGCTGATCGGGATCTTGTCCCTAACAAGAACCCCGCACTGAACAGAAAAGGCTTCCTTTGTCCGGATGGGTTCAATCGGTTGGCCGTCGCGCGCGATTGATGTTATCTCAAACCTTTCATCCGCGTGCAACTTTTTCTTCAGGCCTCGTCTCTTAACCGAAGTTGTGCTCGATCCGGAGGGCTAGAAAAAAGAAGAAAGACGAGAGTTAACTAATATGTGTACATACCAAAACAATGAATGCATCAATTACTAGTCAGCACAGGCTTAACTAATATATTTACCTGGCCGGACTCTATTAGGTCACCGGAGCCGTCAACACGGGCTCCTTCTTGCACCAGCATTAGGTCACCGGAGCCATCATCATCATGTGTTTCCTCCTCCATTCTTCGATCATCGTAACCTGCTTCTTCACCCTGTTCTTCCAGACCATCATTGTCGTTAAGATACGACGAGATGACATCACCTCCGGCTAAGATTATGTCCCCCAACACCTCTTCTGCTTCCTCGTCTCGTCTGTGCTCCATTGTTTCTGCAAATATTACAACATGGCAATTATTACACAAACATGACATTGGTGGCAAACGTAGACCTAGCTTATTCCGGGTTTGGGGTGGCCTCGGCAATGCTTCAAGGGTAGGGGCGCGGCGGGAGGGGGTAGGAGACCGACATCGTTTTTTTCTAGGGTTTGGGTGTCCTCGAGAGTTTTGGTCGAGCGAGAGGGTCGGGGGGTGCTCCCGTGGTATATATCGACCGCCCCTCATGTCGAAGTTATCCGGGAGGGGGTAATATCGACAACGACGACATACTTACATGGGGAAAAATGTTATCGGGGAGGGGGTATATCGATCCTCTCCTCTATTCCTTTCTTCTTCTCCTCTTCTTTTTCTTGTTTTTTCCTCTTCTTATTTATTTCTCCTCTTCTTCTTTCCTGTCCTTCTTTTTCTTCTTCTTCTTCTTCTTTTTTCTTTTTCTTGTTTTTTGCCATAGGCGGTACTACCGGTTATGGCCATAGGCGGTACTACCGCTTATGGCCATAGGCGGTACTACCGCTTATGGCCATAGGCGGTACTACCGCTTTGCATATACATAGTCATATATGTGAACAAAAACTTTCCTCTTCTTATTTTATTCCTCTCCTATCCTTCTTTTTCTTCTTCTTCTCAATTCCCTTCCTAGTCATACATAAAAACTTTCTATATATGAACAAAAAACTTACTATGAACAACAAAACATTTTTGACATATATATTCATACATTTTGAACATCTACATACATACAATTTTTTTTTTCACATAAACATATAGCCACATACATATACACATATACATTATATATATAGATATATGAAAAAATAAATTAAACTAATAAAAAACAAAAAAACAGAGCCGGGGCGGCGGCTCTCACAGCGGGGGCGGCTAGGACGATGGCGCCGGCGGGGGCGGCGAGGGCGGGACGGGGCGGGGGCGGCGAGGGCGCCGGCCGGCGAGCACGCGCGGGCCGGGCAGGGGGCTCGGGGCGCCAGGGCGGCGCGCGCGCGCGAGCAGGGGAGACGGCGACGAGGAGCACGCGCGGGGCGACGACGACCACGCGCGGGGCGACGGCTATCACGCGCGGGGCTACGGCGACGAGGAGCGGGCGGCGACGGCGATTTGGGCAGCCTGGCGGCGTCGGGGGCAAACTGGCGAGGGAGATGTGAAAATTTCCTAAGTGCTGGCTTATATAGCGAAGGCTTTGGTCCCGGTTCATGGCACCAACCGGGACCAATGCCCCCTTTAGTCCCGGTTGGTGGCACCAACCGGGACCAAAGGTCCCTTTTCAGCAGCCCAAAGGGTGGGAAGCGGTGGCCTTTGGTCCCGGTTGGTGGCGCCAACTGGGACTAAAGGGTGGGCATTGGTCCCGGTTGGTGCCACGAACCGGTACCAATGCCCCCTTTAGTCCCGGTTGGTGGCCCCAACCGGGACCAAAGGCCTTGCGCTGCCCGCGGCCAAAAGTTTAGTCACACCTCGCTAGTTGAGAGGGGCTCGGAGTGGTTTATAAGCCCCGGTGCGGCTTCCCTCTCGAGCTCCTCTCAACTGCAGGCTTACGGGCCTATTTCACACTGTGCTGTCGGTGGGCCTATTGGGCCTTCTGCGGGCCCGAATCCAGGCCCAGGTTGGGTTTCTAGTCGTATTTAGGCCGTGGTGGCCCAATAGGAGGCAGCTTTTTTATTTTTCTTTCCAGTTTTCTGGTTTTGTTTTCTGCATTATTTATTTTCTTTTGTTTTTTGCCATAGGCGGTACTACCACTTATGGCCATAGGCGGTACTACCGCTTTATTTTTTTTCCAGTTTTGTTTTCTGCATTATTTATTTTCTTTTGTTTTTTGCTTTATTTTTTAATTATTTTTGCTTTTAGGTCATAAAAATTATAAACTTTCTGTTAGTGCCATTAGTTTTCAAATTTGAATTCTATGAAATTTGTGTGAATCATAAGTTTGAGATTAACTTTACTATAAAAATAGTTTTTTTTTCAGTTTTTTTGTTTTGTTTTTTGCATTATTTATTATCTTTTGTTTTTTGCTTTATTTTTTAATTCTTTTTGCTTTTAGGTCAGAAAAATTATAAACTTTCTTTTAGTGCAATTAGTTTTCAAATTTGAATTCTTTGAAATTTGTGTGAATCATAAGTTTGTGATTAACTTTACTATAAAAATAGTTTTTTTTCAGTTTTTTTTTGTTTTTTGTATTTTTTTTTCTTTTCTTTTTGCTTTATTTTTTAATTCTTTTTGCTTTAAGGTCAACAAAATTATAAACTTTCTGTTAGTGCCATTAGTTTTAGAAAAAATATAAACTTTCTATTAGTGCCATTAGTTTTCAAATTTGAATAGTTAAAATTTGAATTATTTGAAATTTGTCTGAGCCACAAGTTTGTGATTAACTTTACTAAAAAAATGAGCATAGATGCGCCTATAGAGAAAATTAAACCTAAATTCATAATAAATTTCTATGAATTTCAGAGAAATTCACTATGAATTTAGGTCAAATTCCCTCTACAAGGGCATCTATTCTCACTTTGAGAGGAGCTCAACAAGGCAGAGAGGGACGGGCTTATAAACTGGTGTGAGCGCCCTTCGGTTGGCGAGGTGGGACTAAACTCTGACCGCAACGAGGACCAACCCTTTAGTCCCGGTTCGTGGCACCAACCGGTACCAATGCCCACCCTTTAGTCCCGCTTCCCGCCCTTTGGGCTGCTGAAAAGGGACCTTTGGTCCCGGTTGGTGGCACGAACCGGGACTAAAGGGGGGCATTGGTCCCGGTTGGTGCCACGAACCATGCATAAGACATTAAAGCATTTCAAATGAACTCTGAAAAAGTTGAAAGTTTGCATGATATCATAATTTCACCCACATACCATGTGAATGTACAAAACGGACAATGGTATCATACTCGTCTGTTACAAAGTTGGCATGGTATCATCATAATAGTTGCGGGAGAAAGTCTTCACATTTTCATCGCTTGTGTCATTTGCTTATTGCGACGTAACCATGGATAATCTTCATCGTTTATCAGGATGCTTGGGTCAACCTTGACTTTGAAGGGAGGGATTTCTTGAAACTTTTCATAATCTTCAGACATGTCTGTCTTGCCCTCCACTCCCACGATGTCCCTTTTTCCTGAAAGAACAATGTGGCGATTTGGCTCATTGTATGATGTATTCGCTTCCTTATCTTTTCTTTTTCTCGGTTTGGTAGACATGTCCTTCACATAGATAACCTGTGCCACATCATTGGCTAGGACGAACGGTTCGTCGGTGTACCCAAGATTTTTCAGATCCACTGTTGTCATTCTGTACTGTGGGTCTACCTGTACCCCGCCTCCTGACAGATTGACCCATTTGCACTTAAACAAAGGGACCTTAAGATCATGTCCGTAGTCAAGTTCCCATATGTCCACTATGTAACCATAATATGTGTCCTTTCCCCTCTCGGTTGCTGCATCAAAGCGGACACCGCTGTTTTGGTTGGTGCTCTTTTGATCTTGGGCGATCGTGTAAAATGTATTCTCATTTAGCTCATATCCTTTATAAGTCAATACAGTTGAAGATGGTCCCCTGGACAACTAGTACAGCTCATCACAAACACTGTTGTCACCTCTGAGACGTGTTTCCCACCAACTGCCAAAAGTCCTGATGTGTTCACATGTAATCCAGTCGTCACACTGCTCCGGGTGTTTGGAGCGCAGACTGTTCTTGTGTTCATCGACATATGGGGTCACCAAGGTAGAGTTCTGTAGAACTGTGTATGTATACGACCTTCTTTGCTGCATATGTACTGTCGGGCAATTCGTTATCCTTTGGAAGCTTCTTCTTCAATATTTTCAATAGCTTCTCAAATCCTTTGTCAGGCACAGCATTCTCTGCCTTCCACTGCAGCAATTCCAGTACGGTACCGATCTTTGTGTTGCCATCTTCGCAATTGGGGTACAACCCTTTTTTTGTGATCCTCTAACATGCGACCGAACTTCAGCTTCTCCTTTTGACTTTCGCATTGCGTCCTTGCATCGACAATGACCCGACGGAGATCATCATCATCGGGCATATCGTCTGGTTCGTCTTGATCTGCAGCAGCTTCACCCGTTGCAGCATCATTGGGCACATCGTCTGGTTCCTCTTGATCTTCAGCAGCTCCCGCCGTTGCAGCATCACCGTATTCAGGGGGCACATAGTTGTCATCATACTCTTCTTCTTCGCCGTCTTCCATCATAACCCCTATTTCTCTGTGCCTCGTCCAAACATTATAGTGTGGCATGAAACCCTTGTAAAGTAGGTGGGTGTGAAGGATTTTCCGGTCAGAGTAAGACTTCGTATTCCCACAATTAGTGCATGGACAACACATAAAACCATTCTGCTTGTTTGCCTCAGCCGCTTTGAGAAACTCATGCACGCCCTTAATGTACTCGAAGGTGTGTCTGTCACCGTACATCCATTGCCGGTTCATCTGCGTGCATTATATATAATTAAGTGTGTCAAAAACCATTACAGAACATCATGAATAGATAATTAAGTTACCAAATTAATAGAAGTTCATCATCAAATTAAAACCAAAGTACATACATAGTTCTCATCTAATAACATATAGCTCTCCAGAGCATCTAATTAACTAAACCATACATTGAAACTATGTAAAACATTTCAATGCGAAAACAAGTGCGATCATAATCGCAACCAAGGTAACAATTGATCCAACGGCATAATGATACCAAGCCTCGGTATGAATGGCATATTTTCTAATCTTTCTAATCTTCAAGCGCATTGCATCCATCTTGATTTTGTGATCATCGACGACATCTGCAACATGCAACTCCAATATCATCTTCTCCTCCTCATTTTTTTAATTTTTCCTTCAATAAATTGTTTTCTTCTTCAACTAAATTTAACCTCTCGACAATAGGGTCGGTTGGAGTTTCCGGTTCACATACCTCCTAGATAAATAAAATCTATGTCACGTTGGTCGGCATAATGTTCATAAACAATAATGAACCAATAGTTATAAAGATAATATATACCACATCCGAATCATAGACAGGACGAGGGCCGACGGGGGCGGATACCAAAACCATCGCACTATATCAGATGCAATAATAAAAGTAAGAAAATAATACAAGTATCTAACTAAACATACAAGTAAGAATATTTTTCCTTTCAGAAAGAAGATAAGAACAAGAGGCTCACCATGGTGGTGCCGGCGATGAGATCGACGCGGGTGATCGATGGCGGTGAAGACGGGGACGGGGCGCGACGGACCGCTAAACCTAGACAAATATTGAGGAAAATGGAGCTTGGAGAGGAGAAAGCTTAAGTAGTGTGGCTCGGGCATTCCATCGAACACCTTGTGTGCATAGGAGGTGAGAGCTAGAGCATCACCAAGCCCTCTCCCCCTCGGCGGCAAAAAAACAGAGCAGTGTGCTCTGCTCTTATGCGAGGGGTATATATAGGCACCTCATTGGTCCCGGTTGGTGGCATGAACCGAGACTAAAGAGGAGCCTTTGGTCCTGGTTCAAGCCACCAACCCGGACCAATGGTGGTGGGCCAGGAGCCTGACCCATTGGTCCCGGTTCGTCCCACCAACCGGGACCAAAAGGTCCAGACGAACCGAGACCAATGCCCACGAGGCCCCGGCCGGCCCCTTGGGCTCACGAACCGTGACCAATGCCCCCATGGGTCCCGGTTCGTGACTGAACCGGGACTAATGGGCTTGCCCTGCCCGAAACAAAGCCCTGTTTTCTACTAGTGAGAATGAAAAGTCATTCCCTCAGTCATAGGTTCTATAAAGTATGCGATGCTATGTACGAGACCTATTGTGTACCTCACCAAGAGTTTGGCAAGAGGGTACAATAATGATCTAGTAGTAGATCACTGGGCAGCGGTGAAAATTATCCTTAGTGGAATAAGGAAATATTTCTCGATTATGGAGGTGATAAAGAGTTTGTTGTAAAGAGTTACGTCGAATACAAGCTTTGACACTGATCTTGATGACTCTAAGTCTCGATCTAGATACATATTGAAATTGGGAACTATTAGCTAGAGTAGCTCCGTGCAGAGCATTATAGACATAGAAATTTGCAAAATACTTGCGGATCTGAATGTGACAGACCCATTGACTAAAATTATCTCACAAGCAAAACATGATTACACCTTAGTACTCTTTCGGTGTTAATCACATAGCGATGTGAACTCGATTACTGACTCTAGTAAACCCTTTGGGTGTTGGTCACATGTCGATGTGAACTATGGGTGTTAACCACATAAAGATGTGAACTATTGATGTTAAATCACATGGCGTTGTGAACTAGATTATTGACTCTAGTGCAAGTGGGAGACTGAAGGAAATATGCCCTAGAGGCAATAATAAAGTTATTATTTATTTCCTTGTTTCATGATAAATGTTTATTATTCATGCTAGAATTGTATTAACCGGAAACATAATACATGTGTGGATACATAGAGAAACAGAGTGTCACTAGTATGCCTCTACTTGACTAGCTCGTTTATGAAACATGGTTAAGTTTCCTAGCCATAGACATGAGTTGCCATTTGATAGACGGGATCACATCATCAGGAGAATGATGTGATTGACTTGACCCATTCTGTTAGCTTAGCATTTGATTGTTTAGTATATTGCTATTGCTTTCTTCATGACTTACACATGTTCCTATGACTATGAGATTATGCAACTCCCGATTACCGGAGGAACACTTTGTTTGCTACCAAACATCACAACGTAACTGGGTGATTATAAAGGCGATCTACAGGTGTCTCCGATGGTACTTGTTGAGTTGGCATAGATCGAGATTAGGATTTGTCACTCCGATTGTCGGAGAGGTATCTCTGGGCCCTCTCGGTAATGCACATCACTAAAAGCCTTGCAAGAAATGTGACTAAAGAGTTAGTTGCGGGATGATGCATACGTAATGAGTAAAGAGACTTGCCGATAACGAGATTGAACTAGGTATTGAGATACCGACGATTGAATCTCGGGCAAGTAACATGCCGATGACAAAGGGAACAACGTATGTTGTTATGCGGTTTGACCGATCAAGATCTTTGTAAGATATGTAGGAGCCGATATGAGCATCCAGGTTCCGCTATTGGTTATTGACCGGAGATGTGTCTTGGTCATGTCTACATAGTTCTCGAACCAGTAGGGTCCGCACGCTTAAAGTTCTGTGACGATCGGTATTATGAGTTTTTGTGTTTTGATGTACCAAAGGTAGTTCGGAGTCCCGGATACGATCACGGACATGACGAGGAGTCTCTAAATGGTCGAGATGTATAGGTCGATATATTGGACGACTATGTTCGGGCACCGGAAAGGTTTCGGGAGGTTTCGGACATATACCGCAGTACAGGGGGGTTACCGGAACTGTTGGAGATATAACTACTAGTGTAACCCGCCCAGGAGGGGCCGGGTTATGCTAGAAAACGATTCGTCATATAAGTCCAAGACAATGTCTGAAGACAGCGGTTTAGTAAAGGGCCCAAGGCCCAAGGGCGGCTTAAAGTCGGTAGTGATAAACCGCCATGCTCATATAACTTGTGTTGTAAGGAATATGTAATTGATCTCCGAGCTGGACACGTTATGAGCCGGCCGGGACTTTGTAGGCTGTAGGGCGTCCACCCGTGTATATAAGGGGATGACCCCACGGCGGCTTAGGGCAAGTAACATCAGATTGAGAGCGAGGTCAAGCGGATTCGCTCCTTGGTAATCGAAACCCTAGCAATACCACCCTCAACTGGACTAGGTTTTCACCTTCACCGCAAGGGGCCAAACCAGTATAAACCTCGTGTCCTTTGTCCCGATTAACCCCTTCTTGCTTCCTAGTTGCGATGGCTCTATGACTAAGTCCTTTTGCTAGGACATCTGCCGCGACAAATCCACGACAGTTGGCGCCCACTCTGGGGCCTGCGCACGATGGATTTGAGTTCTTGAAGGGCAGCTTCGAAGGGCTCAAGGGATACGTTGTGGGCCGGATGACCAAGAGTCGTGGCGGCAAGCTCTACATCAACGACGAAGGCTGGGGCCCCGACGCCGGCTCAGTTGAGTACGGGTACCGGGTCCCCTTCGGCGGAATCCACGTCTTCATTGGCCGGATCGGCGAGCCAGGCCCTGAGCCAGACATCTGCACCGACATCATCGAGATGGCTCAGCGTGCGAGACCTGCCCTAGCTTAGCCTGCCATGAAGCGTCCCTTCGTGGGTTGCATCCATGGAGGAGAGTTTTCTGAAGGATCCGTGGATGGCGGTGAAACAGCCATCTGCTCTGATGGTGAGTCGTCCACACGTGAGACAGATTCGTTGTATCAATTGAAAGACGGCGGGCTTAGGGGCTGTTCCTATGGAAGCAGTATTCCGGACCCCTTTGAGTCACCGAGCACGGTAGGGATCTTCATGGCTGGCACACAACCCGGTTAAAACTCTACAGCTGCGGCAGCAATAACTTTCGGGTCAGCGACAGCCGGGGCAGGAGGCCCTGTGCGCCCGCCGGCTCAGGTGCTGATAGATCTCACTGATAGGCTGACAACCCTGCTAACCGCCACAGTTAATCCGGCGGATCAGGCAGAACATGATGCAGAGGTGTCTCGGTTACGTGAGGAGATAGCACAAGCCAAGGAAACCCTGGCAGCCGAGGACACCAGATTGGCCGCAGAGCGGGCGGCTTTGGATGCTCGAGCTCACCAGCTGCAATCAGAAGCATTCCGGCTTACGATGGATTTAAACGCATCAAATGAGGTCATGAGGAGTAGGCATCAGAAGTCTCAGTCCCGTCTGCCTCCAGGTTACGATCCTAGAAATCTCTTCCGCACACCCGGCGCAGGCCCTAGTAATCCGCCGGAGATGAACCCGGCTGCGACACCCGGAGCTGGGACGCCGGTTCAGCCATGTGTGACGGAACCTCCTCGTGGGAACACTGCTCCACCACAGTATGTGCCAACACCGCCGGGTCATTATTCCAACCCGTTGGAGAACATGATTGCTGCGGCGGCACGATTGGCGGCTCTCCCGGTGGAGGGCGACTCTCCGACGGCGATTGAAACGCGAAGGGTCAGAGAACTTCTTCAGATGGCCCTGGCACAGCAGGAGGCTTACTCTTACAGTCGAGACAGGATTCATTCGACCCCTCGCCCAAGCCGGAGCCCGAGTTATAGCAGACATATGGAGTCAGGAGCCATGTCAAGCAACGCTCAGCGCCATAACCAACCAGGTGGGCATAACCCGGCACGTGGTCTGGTCGAGTAGGCGGCTGAACAAGCGGCTTACCAGCCTGTTCTGATTTACCCGACGACTTCTGTTGAGGCTGGCATCGCCACAAGGACCGGCGGTGTCCCGTGTTTGGTACCGGCTCTGCGTAATGAGCGTCTGCCCAAGGATTTCAAAGGGCCCCGAAAGGTGCCAAATTACATGGCCGATTTACAGCCTGGGGCGTGGATTGAAAGCTATGCGATGGCCATGGAATTGTTGGAGGTCAGCGACGCGGCAATGGCCAAGTACTTCACTATGATGCTGGATGGAACGGCCCGCACTTGGTTCAAGGGGCTGCCACCTAACTCCGTTGGATCCTGGGCCGAGTTAAAAGCTCGGTTTATTCAGAACTTCAAAGACACATGCAAGCAGCCCATGTCGATTGTGGACTTGACTAATTGTAAGCAAGAGGAAGGTGAATCCACGACTCATTGGGTGCGCCGGGTGAAGGAGATAATACATTCATCTGATAAGATGGATGCCAGCTCTGCAGTCTTAATGTTGGAGAAGAATTGCCGTTTTGAACCTCTGAAACAGAAGCTGGGGCGGCTCAAGCGTGATTGTAATGATATGGGTCAGCTGATGGCGGCTCTAGTCAAATACGCCGACTCTGATAGTACCAAGGATCCCGCGTCTGATGAGGAAAAGACAGGGAAGGGAAAGAAGAATGGAAATGGCAAGGGCCATCAGCATAACCCAGCGAATCAAGGAGGCAACAAACGTAAGGCGGATGGTAACCCGGAGTTTGTGGCTAACACCAATGCACAGGGCAACAATAAAGGACGTAAGGGGAGGCCCCCTCCCCGGTCTGGTGGGTTAGGTCCCACCCTTGAGCAGCTGTTAAATGAGCCCTGTCCAAGACACGACACCTGAGAGAAGCCGGCCACGCATCTATGGAAAGACTGCACAATCATGAAGGCTTTCAAGAATTCTAACATATACGATGGCAATCATGGACCGGGTGGCGGTTCAGGCGGTGGCGGTTTTCATGGCCCGGGTGGTGGTTCAAATCCCAATTTTCAAGGCCCTCAAGTTAGCCAAGGTGGTTATAATCAACACTCTGGCCAAGGAGGTCAGCAGCAGCAATCGGGGTATCAGAGTAACCCAAAGCAATTGAATAGTGGGCAGTATCACGTATTTACCACCAGCTTATGCAAAATGGATCAGAAACTTCATAAGAGGGCAGTGAACGCTGTTGAACCGGCGGTTCCACGTTATCTAAGATGGTCTGAGCAACCAATTTTATGGAGCAGAGAGGATCACCCTCCACGGGTTGACAATTCGGGTCACCTGGCCTTGGTGGTGGTACCTCAAGTTGGGGGGTACAAATTCATGAAGGTACTCATGGATGGAGGCAGCAGCATTAACATCCTTTACAATGACACCTTTCGTCGCATGGGGTTGACTGATAAAAATCTCAAGACATCCAACACTGTTTTTCATGGAGTAGTGCCCGGTAAGTCGGCGTACCCAGTGGGTAAGATTGAGCTGGAGGTCGCCTTTGGGGATGAGCATGATTCCCGGGCTGAGAAGCTAACTTTTGAAGCGGTCAAAATCCGGAGCCCGTATCACGCACTATTTGGACGCCGGCTTATGCAAAGTGCATGGCACGGCCGTGTTATGTTTACCTGCAGCTCAAGATGTCGGGTCACAAGGGCACTATCACAGTGCATGGGAGTCGGAAGATAGCCATGGAATGTGAGGAAGGTGACGCTGCTTATGCTGAATCTGTTTGTGCAGCAGGGAGTTGAAGTTCTACAAGGGCAATGTTGACCCGACAGACTTGACGTCTTTGAAAAAGCCAACTATGGAACACGAGACGGTGATGAAATTTAAGACGGCTGATGACACCAAGCTTGTTGACTTTGTTCCAGGCGACTCATCCAAGCAGTTCAGTATCAGTGCCAATCTGGATCCCAAATAGGAAAGCGCGCTCATCGAGTTCATAACTGAGAATCAGGACATTTTTGCATGGAAACCTTCTGACATGCCAGGTGTACCGAGAGAACTCGCTGAGCACACTCTTACCATTGATCCGAAATTTAAGCCGGTCAGGCAGTTTCTTCGGCGGTTTAATGAGGAAAGGCGTAAGGCTATTGGTGAGGAGGTGGCCCAGCTCTTGGCGGCCGGGTTTATTGTTGAAGTTTTTCACCCGGAGTGGTTGGCTAACCCGGTGCTCGTACTCAAGAAGAACGGCACCTCGCGTATGTGTGTGGATTACACGGACCTAAACAAGCCTTGTCCGGCTGATCCTTTTGCTCTCCCTTGTATTGATCAAATCATTGATGCTACGGCGGGTTGTGAGCGTTTGAGCTTTTTGGATGCTTATTCTGGTTATCATCAGATCAAGATGGCAGTTAAGGACCAGGAAAAGACGGCTTTCATCACTCCGTTTGGAGCCTTCTGCTATGTATCTATGCCCTTTGGGCTTAAAAGTGCCCAGGCGACTTATCAGCGATGTGTGCAGAACTGTCTCCACAAGCAGATTGGGCGTAATGTTCATGCTTATGTGGACGACATTGTGGTAAAGTCCAGAGAGAAGTAAACCTTGATAGATGATCTGAATGAAACCTTTGATAATCTCTAGGTCTACAAGATGATGCTTAACCAGGCCAAGTGTGTCTTTGGAGTGCCAGCAGGCATGCTTTTGGGTTTTTTGGTTTGTAACAGGGGCATTGAGGCTAACCCGGAGAAGATCAAGGCAATCACCTCTTTGGCTAAGCCGGCATGTTTCAATGATGTTCAACGTTTGGCGGGTCGCATTGCTGCTTTAAGCCAGTTCATAAGCCGGTTAGGTGAAAAGGCCATACCATTGTATCAGATGATGAAGAAGACAGACGATTTTGTCTGGAGTGACGCTGCTAATGCTGCCTTTGAGGATTTGAAGAGACAGCTTGCTGAGCCGCCAGTCCTTGCTGCTCCGGTTGATAAGGAGCCGTTATTGTTATACATGGCAGCCAATGCCCGAGCCGTCAGTGTGGCCATTGTGGTGGAGCGCAAGGACGCTGGCAAGGAACATCTGGTTCAATAGTGGGTTTATTACGTCAGTGAAGTGTTGATTGAGTCCAAGCAACAGTATCCACATTGGCAGAAGCTCGTTTATGGGTTGTTCATGGTGAGCCGGAAGCTTAAACAATACTTTCAGGGTCATCCCATCACTGTGGTAAGCTCTGCTCCTCTAGGAGATATCATTCAAAATAGAGAAGCTACAGGACGAGTCGCCAAGTGGGCCATTGAGCTTGGGCCTCATGGTATAAGGTATGTGCCACACACTGCTATCAAGTCTCAAGCGCTGGTGGATTTTATCAGTGATTGGACAGAGCTTCAAGTGCCTGAAGAGAAGCCAGATAACACATATTGGACTGTTCATTTTGATGGATCCAAGAATTTGGAGGGCTCGGGGGCTGGAGTTGTCTTAACTTCCCCTCGAGGTGAAATTTTTTGTTATGTGCTACGGTTGATGTTTCCCTGTACTAACAATGCAGCTGAGTATGAGGCTTTGCTCCATGGTCTTCGGATGGCTAAGGAGATGAACTTAAGCCGGGTAAGATGCTTCGGAGACTCAGATTTGGTGGCTCAACAAGTATCAGGCAAGTGGGATTCCAAAGATCCTCTCATGGCGGCTTATCGCCGCGAGGTTGATGCCATTGCTGGAGACTTCAAGGGTTATCTAGTGGAGCACATTGATCGCAGAAAGAACAAGGCGGCTAACGCCACGGCTGGGATCTCAACGTAAGCCGGTGCCGCCTAATTCTTTCTTAGATATTCTGCACAGCCCTTCTGTTAAGTTGCCTACAGAGGAAGACATGGCGGTCGCAGACCGGGAGGCACAGTTGGTGGCGGCTCTCCATGTTATCCCGGATTGGACGGTGCCATACTTGGCTTATATGACCCGGGGTGAATTACCTGAGGACGAAACCTTGGCTAGGCAGATAACCAGGCGGTCTAAGTCAATGACGATTGCCAATTGGGAATTACATCATCGCAGTGTTACAGGGGTGTTTCAACGTTGTGTCTCTCCAGAGGAGGGTCAGCAAATACTTCGTGAGATTCATGAAGGAGATTGTGGCCATCATGCCAGTTCAAAATCCCTCATGGCCAAAGCTTTTCGTCATGGTTTCTATTGGTTGACGGCTCATGCTGACGCAGAAGATCTGGTCAGTAAATGTGATGGTTGTCAGAGATTCTAACGGAGGGCTCATGTATCGGCTCAAGAGTTGAGGATGATTCCAATCACTTGGCCATTTGCGGTTTGGGGACTTGACATGGTCGGGCCTTTCAAAAGGTCGAAAGATAAAAAGACCCACCTCTTGGTGGCGGTTGATAAATCCACAAAGTGGGTTGAGGTAGAGCCGGTCAGTAAGTGTGATGCAGCCACGTCGGTTCAATTCATGAAAAAGGTGATCTTTCGCTTTGGTTTTCCACATAGCATTATAACTGACAATGGTACAAAGTTATCCAAGGGTGCCATGGAGGAGTTTTGTCAACGTGAGCATATCCGGCTTGATGTTTCATCCATAGCTCATCCCCAATCCAATGGGCAAGCTGAAAGAGCCAACAAGGAAATCTTGAAAGGCATCAAGCCCCGGCTCATGGTTCCTTTGCAACGAACACCGGGTTGCTGGGTGGAGGAGTTACCTTCTGTAATATGGAGCATCAATACTACCCCCAATAGGTGCACGGGTTACACGCCTTTTTTCATGGTTTACGGTGCAGAGGCAGTTCTGCCTAGTGACATCCGACATGACTCGCTCCGCGTGGCGGCTTACGTTGAAGCTAATAACGAAAAAGCCCGTCACGATGCACTTGACCTATTGGATGAGACCGTGACTTAGCAGCAGCCCGCTCGGCGATTTATCAACAGGACCTGCGCCGCTATCACAGCCGCCGGGTTAAGTCCATAACCTTTCAAGAAGGTGACTTGGTGCTCCGGCTCATCCAGGATCAAACGGATGCACACAAGCTATCCCCGGCTTGGGAAGGGCCCTTTGTGGTCAGCAAGAACTTGCACAACGGGTCATATTACCTCATTGATGTTCGAGGGCGCAAAGACTCACGTAAGTCAGAGGAGGAGACCCGCCGGCCGTGGAACATTGCTCATCTTCGCCCTTATTACACCTGAGCCACCGGTTCTCGTGATGTACATATTTTAGCAATGTATATATTATGATAAGTAATAAAGCAGGACCTCTGTCCTTTTCATCCTCAGCAGTCATGTGTTTTTTTATAATATTTTTTGCAGATGATCAAAATGGGGGACTGATCGTATTCGAATCTGGTTTTCCCTTTGGTCCGGCTCATGGTCGTATTCGAATCTAGCCATTAAATTGATGATCACTTGGGGGCTTCCTGTTCAAACATAGGTCATATGCGAACCAAAGAGAACATAGCTGTCGAAACCCTTTTGGTTGGCACACTGCCAAACTCACTAGGGGCTTCTTGATCGTATCCGAATCATAGCTTAACCTCTTTTGGGTCCGACTTGGATCGTATTCGAATCAGGGTCGTTAAAAACCTCTCAAGGTCATTTGGGGGCTTCCTGTTCAAACATAGGTTGTATTCGAACCAAAGAGAACATAACTGACGGTACCCGCTTGATCGGCGCAACGCCAAAGCCACTGGGGGCTATATGATCGTATTCGAATCTTAGCTCAACCCCTTTGGAATGGTTTACTGATCGTATTCAAATCAGAAAACCTCAAAAGTGTTTTTCTTACTTTTTGTTTAAAGGCTGTTTCACAAACAATCCTTGTCTTTTTTCGCTTAAGACCTTTTTCTCTCCAAATCTAAGTGTAAATCCGGTTTAAATTTAACCCGGCTTGATTATGGAAGATAAGGTGCCAGCGTTTGACAATCATTCTATGTGTGAAAGCACTGATTTTTACAAGGATGGGGTTATCACCCCTACCGGTCAAATCATTTGAACCGGCAATATAACTTCAAAATTACGGGTATATTATTACAGTTATATTTTAAAGTTATAAGTCAGATTTATGGGTTATCTTTCATTACTAACTGTTATATGAAAGATAATATGACCCGCCCTGCGGTAAGCCGCCATGGGTTCTGGGCTCTACCACTGTGTGCAGGGCAATTCAAACATTTGATGATGCATAAGGGAAACAGATGAAAGTTTTAAACGGAGAATAGCATACAATGGCGACTTAATGATATTAAGTGCCAGAAGACCTGAACGATGGCAAAGCAAAAGTCATTACTATTCTATTACATGCCTCCATGGAACAGCCAAGATCAAATTGTTTTTCAAAGAAGATCAAATTTTCGAGCCGTCGGACGGTTTATACTGCGTGGCCTTGCTACTCTGCGCCTTCAGTATCACCCTGCGTCGGCTCTTCGTCTTCTTTTGCTGGCTGAGAAGTTGATGACCAATCCGTGCCAGATAAAGCTCCAAATTCTGCCTCATCATCTATAAGCTCTGATGGCTCGACCTCAGGGGCGAAGGTGTGCTTACTGATTGGCGGGATTAATTCCTTCGCTCTGTAAGCCGGGGTTGGCATCTTCTTATTTTCTTGATCGTAAGCAGGATGATACTTGGAGAGATCTGAATCATTAGCAATAAGTGTAGCCATGGGTCGGATTTCTTTCACGCAGGCTGCGAAAGATCTTTGGTCAAAAGGTGTGCCGTCTTCTTTCAGGCTTGGGTACCTAGTAGCTACCTCTGACGGGTCAAGCTCTGGTACCCATGCCTTGGCCCGGCTCAAAGTCGTTACGGCACCGGCTCTGGCAGCAGATCGTTTGATTTCTTCAAACCTTACAGGCGGCACAGAAAGTTTCTTCAACACATTTATCAATAAAGTTTGTGCTTGACCTGCTGGTGAGATGGCGGCTAATGTGCGTTGAGTCCCCGTATATAGTTATTCAACAAGTGTATATACGGCCTTCAGCTTCACCAGCATGTTTCCATTAAGATTGCTGCTTCTAGGACCTGGATATGTATTGCAGGATGATTATATGGCGGGTTATGTAATTAGTATAAAAGGTCAGTTCTGATGTTTGATGTGCCGGCTAACCAAAGATAGCTGAAACCATCTGATTCACACGGTCTTTTAAACCGGTAAGTTCAGTGGTTCCTCCTTCAAGTGTGGCTTCTGCCTTCTCAGCACGTTGTATTAGGGCCGTCTTTTGATCCGCCCAGGTTTTCTTCTCTGCTTCAAAACCAGTCTTCAATTTTTCCATCTCTGGCACGGTAAATTCAAATTTTGATATTGCCTTCTGGGTCTCTGTTTCTTGAGTTTTCAGTCGGGTCTTTGTGTTAGTCAATTGCGACTCAAGATCAGCAGTGGCAGTCTACATACAAATACAAAATTGTTAACATTGAGGTTGTCAGATTACAAGTCCCAAGTTTTTTTTGCCAGCAATAACACTTGACACTTGGGGGCTAATGTATTTTGAAGAAATCTATTTTGCAAAACAACGGCTTTGAAAAATAAAGTCCCAAGCACTTTGCAAAGCAAGACTACTTGGCACTTGGGGGCTAATGTCTAAAGAAGGTTTTATCTAAGTGGCGGTTCATGAGAATAAGTCCCAAGCACTTTGCAAGAAAGAGTACTTTGCACTTGGGGGCTAATGCATATTGCGGTTAAATCTACAAAACGACTATTCAACTCAATTATCTAAGGGACCGGCTCATTCATATTGATTAAACCGGCCCTCGGAGGTTATGAGTTAAAGCCGGATTTCTCACACATCCGATCACAGGGTATTCTTTACACATCTATTCTCAAGTCTACAGCATACTCATCATACGCACTAGACTTGGGGGCTGGTATAGTAATGACAGTTTAGTAAAGGTAAAGAGTTCATACCTCAAATTTTTGATAAATTTGTTTCACCATATCAATTTCAAGGTCCCGACTAGAGTGGACCTGGCTGAGATAGCCGGAGAGGATTTCATTACTGAGAATAATGAGAGATATCAAATTTCTGCTTCCGTCTTTCGATGATTTCTTGTTTGGCAGTATGTTGGGCCAGAGCCACAGGATTTCCCGGCTCTACAAAGCCGGTACCAGTAATTACTACATCATCATTTGGAATTTCCTACGGCTTAGGTGGGCCTGAAGGGACGGAAGTGGAAGGATTGATAACAGGGGCATCAATGATGAGATCCGGAATTTCAGACGAAGTGGCGGTGGCAGTTTTTTCTGACTGCTTAACAGAGGCTCTAGGAACAGGAACTTGGCGCTCCGGTTCAGCAGCTTTTTCAGCCGACTTATTCATCTTGGTTTTCTTGTGGGGTGTTGCTTGCCCACTACACAGATTGTGACAAGTTAGTACACATGCGAGAGTATGAAAAATTACAGGGTAAAAAAATAAATTGTTCAAATTACTCTTACCCAGGGGCAGTCTTAAAAGCCGGCAACTCTGTTTGAGATGAGTCGCCAGAGGAAGAACGGGCAATTTCCTGCTTGAAGGGAAACCAAAAGAGTTAGAAGGTAACACGCAACCTGGTCAGCAGATAGTAAGAATAATTAAGAGAGGGTTAACAACCTCGGTTCGGTGTTTCCGAAGAGGGGTGTTTGGTAAACCGGAAGACAGCTCGTCGCCTCCACTGGTCCGGGTTTGGCGGCGGTTCTCGTGTTGCTATTGCTTCAAAGGAAAGTGAGCATCCAAATAAGCTAAAGGGTGTGAAAATCTTACTTTCCGAGTTACTCGTCGGAATTTTGGTCTTGGCAAGGGTTCTGAGCCGGAGGGAGTAGTTATTACCTCTTCCTCAATTGCTTGACTGGCTCCCGTATCATCTTGTGAGTAGTTAATGTCAATAAGATAATTGAAAAAGGAGCCAAGAGAATCAAGGGCTACCTCCGATTCAGAGGAGTCATCCAGCTTAAGCAAGTCAGAAGCACTTGGTTTCTTTTTCTTCTAGGAGGTCTTCTTGGCAGTTTTTCTTTCGGCTTTCTTAGCAGCCCTGGCATTCTTAGCAGCCTCGTGATCATATTTCACCTTCCAGAAATCCGACTCAGCCTGTAAAAAGGATCAACGGTGAAGGCAATAAGATATTGATGAGACAGAGGGAAGTAAATAAAGTACAGAGATGTACATCTGGCGGTGGGTTAAGCTTGTAGAATGGGGCAAGACCCACTAGCTCACAATCTTCTGGGTCTTCATTCAAAAGGGACTTAATCATTTCATTAAGATCTTCGCCGGTTAAAGATGTGGAGGTGTGACGCAGAGGATCTCTTTCGTTACCAGAATAGGTACACATTAGGCCGGGACGGCAGCTTAACGGAATGATCCGCCAAGAAGCCCATCATCTGACCAAATCAATACCTGTCAACCCATTTCCTAGCAGGGCCTTGACCTTTGCGATAGTAGGAGCAATTTTCTTCCGTTCAGCAGCTGTAAGCTTCTCAGGAAGCGTATGATTTGGGTCCAAACGCTCAGCACGATAACCCGGCAGTGGATTCTCGTCAGCCGGACATGTGTCCTTACAATAAAACCATGTCTGATTCCAATCTTTAGGGTGACTTGGCAAGCTGGCATGAGGAAATATAGCATCTCTTCTGCGTTGAATCGAAATTCCACCAAGTTCCAAGCTAGGACCGTTGGTGAATTCTCTCTGGCGGTTTAAGTAAAAAAATTCTCTGAAAAGGTCGACCTTGGGTTCCTCTTGAAGGAACACCTCGTAGAAAACTTGAAAATTACAGATGTTTGACACGGAATTGGGTCCGATGTCTCGAGGGTGAAGCTGGAAAAAGTGCAGAACGTCTCGGAAAAACTTAGAGCCGGGCGGTGAGAAACCTCGGTTCATATGATCAGTAAAGACGATGACCTCATTATCTTTTGGATGAGGTCTTTCTTCGGCCGGGTCAGGAGTACGATAATGCATCACGCTTTTGGCGGGTAAATATTCCATCTGGAAAAAATCCTTGAAGGTGCTTTCGGTCATGATGGAAGGGACCCAATTGCATGTGTATACCATTTTGGGTGGCATGGTGGCCTGACAAAGGATGAAATTGCCGGTTCAGAATGGCGACTTACAAAGGGGCCCAATGGTATATGGCTGATTACAGCGGGTTATATAAGCCGCCATGAGCAAGTTTGATGTTTTTCACAAGAAGAATCTGTCGAGTTTTTGTATTTAACTACAGCCCGCGGTATGAGCCGCCATGACTAGGTGGATCTATCAAAATGCGTTTTTGGCTAAGTACGGCACAAACAAGTTTCACCGATTGCAGTTGTTATTTTGGATCAGTGGCAGTTCAGAAAAAGGAAATACTTCAAGACCTAAAAAAGCTGTACAAGGAGTTCATAAGCTCTGGTGAGATCTTTTTCTAAAGAAAGGGGGTCCGCTGGTATTGCAGGTGAAGGCAAAGCAACTACCGCATAAGTTCTATACTGTTTTTAGATCGAAAGATGTTGCAACTGAGAAACCACGATGAACAGTCGGAACCCTAGTGCGATCTGACGTGCTGGAGGAGAAACACTTCAGATGCAAATCCAACTGCGGTGGAGCGCTGGAGTATTCTGGTCCGACACAGGTTGATGCAGCGGCCTAGGACGAGGAGGACGAGGTGCTTCGCGGCGGTGGTGGAGCTCGAGCGGCAGAGGGTCGCGAGAGGAGGAAGACGATGGAGAGGGGAAAGAATTGAAAGAGGCCAGTCGTGGCTATTTATAAGGAGAAGGTTAATAAGTGGGCGCGAAAAACGAGGAGGCCGAAACATGGTTATCTAGCTGCCTAGGCGCCTCGATTTTCAGAACGGTTATTAAGATAAAAGATCCATTGAGATATGTTGAATAATGTGTGAATTAAATAGCAGGTGACATCATGGCGGATTATCACCAATCCAAAAGAGGATGTCATGGCGGGTTATGAGCCTCCGCACAAATGAAGAAGTGAAGATTTTCCTAAGTATTGAAGATTGACATGAACCAGTTCAAATCAATCTGGGGCCTAATGTTGGAGATATAACTACTAGTGTAACCCGCCCAGGAGGGGCCGGGTTATGCTAGAAAAAGATTCATCATATAAGCCCAAGACAATGTCTGAAGACGGCGGTTTAGTAAAGGGCCCAAGGCCCAAGGGCGGCTTAAAGTCGGTATTGACAAACCGCCATGCTCATATAACTTGTGCTGTAAGGAATATGTAATTGATCTCCGAGCCGGACACGTTATGAGCTGGCCGGGACTTTGAAGGCTGCAGGGCGTCCACCCGTGTATATATGGGGACGACCCCGCGGCGGCTTAGGGCAAGTAACATCAGATTGAGAGCCAGGTCAAGCGGATTCGCTCCCTGGTAATCCAAACCCTAGCAATACCACCCTCAACTGGACTAGGCTTTCACCTTCACCACAAGGGGCCGAACCAGTATAAACCTTGTGTCCTTTGTCCCGATTAACCCCTTCTTGCTTCCTAGTTGCGATGGCTCTACGACTAAGTCCTTTTGCTAGGACATCTGCCGTGACAAATCCACGATAGGAACCCCCTGGGGAGTATATCTATCTATACCTACCTATACTAATTTGTGACTTCCCAAAAATTATCACGTTAATCGGATTTTACGAGCCGTTAATCTGGTGGGACCGAATTATTACAGTCTAGATTAATCTTCGTTGAAAAATTGAAATTGAAGCTAAAAAGATACCCGTCAAATATGTATCGATGTCTATTCCTCTCGAAGTAAAAAAAAATAACCTGAAGAAATCGTGGTCTCTCTCACGTCTCTCTCGCTATCTCTCTCTTTCAAACTATCATATATCTCTTCCTCGCTCAATTTTCCACGTCTCTCTCTCTCAAACTCATATCTCCCTTTGTCTATCAATCGTGGTCTCTCTCTCAATCTCTCAGGTCTCTCCCTCTCTAAAACTCTCTACCTCTCTCATGTCTTTCTTAATCCCCACATGGAAAGCAGATTGGCATCTCTCCCAAAATTGGAGCAAGCTTAAGGGAGTTGCGGCATGGAATCTGTGCGCTCGCCCATCGATCTTATCACGTTAGAAATTGTTTCTCATCTAGATCAGGTTCCTCTTCTCACACTGATTTGCTTTGAATTTGTTTTTCTCTGGTTTATGATTGAATTAACCATATCACGGATCGATCACCCAGCATGCAGTCACGATGGCCACCGCCAGATATTCCTATGTGGCAGTGGAGAATCAGATTGAGGCTACACTTGGTCAGAATTGATGAGGCGACCGTTGATGATAAGGTCAACCGTCAAAAACATGGATGAACTGCGCCCTGCCATTGGACGCTACTGCTGGTCGCCGCTCATGACCACCACCACCAAGTTCTACGTATGGTTGTGAGCTCCGCTGCTCTACAATGGTGTTGCCCTTTTCAGTCGTACACCTGTTGTTACATTCACGCACTGCTCCTTGCGTGTTTCAATCTGTTTACTACCGCTGCGTGGGTTGCATGTAATCAAGTCACCGATCAAAGCAGGAGATCTGGAGTGGAGAGCAGGCTATGCCACGAAGCAGCTAAAGGAAGTACACGGCACAGATTGCATCAGGGATAATTCAATCAGAAGATAGAATGGAATACAGCTAATCATAAGAGAATATGGCAGCAGCCAATCAGAGTGGAGACAAAAACTCTGGAGGAAAGAGATTCAGCGGGGTTTCTCCAAAATTTGTGAGCTTGCCAAGGAACTAGAAAACTGATTCCACACAGAAAAGGTAAACTCTAATTACTCATTAGTTGCAAACTTGAAAGATGGATTGGAGTTGGAGATATTCATGTTAAGTATTTATCTAGGCATTAGTTTTTTGAGCCTGCAACATTAAGTTTTAAAATTGTGATTCAAAACTGAATAATCTCAAATTAAGACAGCAGTACATGTTGTGGGATACGTTGCAAGTTTTCCATTGGTACCAGTTTCATTTATTATGATTCCAGGTTTGCATTGTAAGACTAAAAACCTGATGTTGCATTATAGTCTTGGTTCTCAGTAAAAATAGATTAATCTTGAGCCTATTTCCCATCAATTCAGAGGAAGAACTATATCGTGTTTAAAGCAGGAAAGTTGTATATATTTTTCTCTAGATATGATGGGTTGTATCACTTGCTTTGTCTGCAAAACGTATTAGAAAATGAAAAATAAACAGTATGGGATCATGCCTAAAACCGCGTGTCGAGGAGTAAGACAAACTTAGTACTTTTTGACGGTTGGCCGATGGCCGAATATAGGGTTGCAGTATAAGTATATGTTTGTCTGATGATCTTTGAATGATTTCTTAAATGAGGTTGGTTCGCGGGTTCCTATAGTTGCACTGTGAGGTTATTCCTTCCGTTGATCATCACACTCAAGGCAAGTGCAATTATTAGTGAATGTCTAGACTCAAAAAGTGGTACGCAATGTCATTGCCTTGGAGGCCACCTAGTACTCACACATTCATTCACAAGGCCATGTTCAAGGAGTCAATTCATAAAGCCACCGGTTGCATGAAGTTTAAAACTGTGATTAAACACTGAATAATCTCAAATTAAGACGGTGGTAAATGTTGGGGAATACGTTGCAAGTTTTACAATGGTACCAATTTTGTTGATTATGATTTACGGTTTGCATTGTAAGAGCAAAAACCTGATGCTGCGCTGTAGTTTTCAGTAAAAACAGATTACTCTTGAGCCTATGGCCCATCAATTCAGAGGAAAAACTATATCATGTTTGAAGCAGGAAAGTAGTAGAATCTAGATATGATGCGTTGTATCACTTGCTTTGTCTGGAAAATGTATTAGAAAATGAAAAATAAACAGTATGGGATCATGATTTAAATCGCGTGTCGAGGAGTAAGACAAACTTAGTACTTTTCGACGGTTGGCCGATGGCTGAGTATAGGGTTGTAGTATAAGTATATGTTTGTCTGATGATCTTTGAATGATTTCTTAAATGAGGTTGGTTCGCAGGTTCCTATAGTTGCACTGTGAGGTTATTTCTTCCGTTGATCATCACACTCAAGGCAAGTGCATTGATTAGTGAATGTCTAGACTCAAAAAGTGGTACACAATGTCATTGCTTTGGAGGCCACCTGATACTCACACATTGATGTACAAGGCCATGTTCAAGGTGTCAATTTATAAAGAAACAGGTTGGCTCTTACTCACAAATGTAGAAACAAGGCTAATTATCGTATGTATGTATGTATCGATTGTTCCAAAGGGCCTCACAGCATGTACAAGTTTCGCATGGTGCACATGCTGGAGCGAGGAGATGCCCTGGACCGTGCACCATAGCCAGATCTGGATCACTATATCTAACTAAAGATGGCTAGAAATCAATACATTATATTTAGTCAGTAAGATTCTCCATCTCAACCTCCAAAGAAAAACAAACCAAGAGTTCCAATTCACTACGCCCATGATGACAGGAACTGGTAACATTTATAAAATTGCACTCTAGCAGTCCCAATAACTATTTAAATTTTCGAACCTTTTATGTTTTTAAATATGTGAAGTTAATCATTAATTTTTGTATGAGCATGCAAACACGAGTCAATAAAAAAGTTACACTCTGAATATATTTCATGCGACAAATATAATGAAACAAATTCCGCGCATGCCATCAGCCTATTTTTTTTAGAATCGGTGTGAAAAGTATTATGATGTCAGACTTCCTAAAACACCTTCTACTTCTGAACGGATAAAGTGTTACTTTCCAGCTCCGTCGTAAAAAAAACTCTAGCTACAACAAATAAAGTTGCCAAGCAATGGGATAGCAATGTATTTGATGGAAAGTCTGTACGGGTACATGTTCAGGAATGATTAGGGAAAACCTTTGTGAGAAAAGGTAATTCTTACATGCAAGCACGAGTTTGTACCATGCTCTAGAGAAGACATAAGTCGAAAACTGAGGTAACTATAGGCACTCTCGAACTAATCAAAGGGAACAATCAGCTCAATTATGAGAAACTACTACATATTTATTTGACATAATTGATACATCACCTGCATTAAGCATTCTATTATGAATCTTCCGTGCTTTGGAGTTGTGCATATTAAAAATAATCCAACTACACAATCTGGTTGTCATTTATTTCTTTATACATTATTAGTTTATTAGATAATACTTCCAAGAATAAACAAAATAATGCTTTATTTTCGTATATACGTGATACTTTTTTTACGTAGCCAACGCCACTTTATTATATTTGTATGATCTTCCAGACATATATGGTAGTATAAATTATGCAAAAGAAACTCATTTGCCTGTCAAATATTAACAAAATTATTATTGTTCCTAACTACAATATACCAACAGAAGTTATACAGATACATTATTTGGCTGGCTCTTATGATGCAATGTTGTCAACCAGTAATCTAAGAATGATTCATACAACTTAAGGTTCTCTATGTTAATTATTAATGATATAACATATTGTGTTATCTTTCCTAATGTGGGACTAATACATTACAGTTAGTTTAGGAACAAGAAATTTTATCTAAATATCAATTATCATTTTCCTTAAAATATATTTTATGAAGATTTTGCAACTAATAACAATCTATAGCCCGTGTGAATGCACGGGTTGACGACTAGTTGGGCCTAATGGGCCTTAGTGGAAGAAGAGGAGGGGCGGCCAGGGCAGCCGCGCGCCCCCTCCACCTCTAGTCCGAATTGGACCAGGAGGGGGGCGGCGCCCCCCTTTTTCCTTCTCTTCCTCTCTCCCTCCCTTCCCGTCTCCTACTCCTACTAGGAAAGCTGGAGTCCTACTCCCGGTGGGAGTAGAACTCCCCCCTTGGCGCGCCCTACTCCTGGCCGGCCGCCTCCCCCCTAGATCCTTTATATACGGGGAAACGGGGGCACCCCAGAGACACAACAATTGATCATTGATCTCTTAGCCGTGTGCGTTTCCCCCCTCCACCATAATCCACCTCGGTCATATCGTAGCGGTGCTTAGGCAAAGCCCTGCATCGGTAGCATCATCATCACCGTCACCACGCTGTCGTGCTGACGAAACTCTCCCTCGAGATCTACTGGATCGTGAGATCGCGGGACGTCACCGAGCTGAACGTGTGCTAAACGCAGAGGTGTCGTACCTTCGGTACTGAGGATCGGTCGATCGTGAAGACGTACGACTACATCAACCGCGTTGTCATAACGCTTCCGCTTAACAGTCTACAAGGGTACGTGGACGACACTCTCCCCTCTCGTTGCTGTGCATCACCATGATCTTGCGTGTGCGGAGGAATTTTTTTGAAATTATTACGTTCCCCAACACCTATACAACTTACCATTGTATTGGGTGTGTTGGGGAGACAAGAGACTCTTTGTTATTTGGTTGTAGGGTTGTTTGAGAGAGACCATCTTCATCCTACGCCTCCCACGGATTGATAAACCTGAGGTCATCCACTTGAGGGAAATTTGCTACTGTCCTACAAACCTCTGCACTTGGAGGCCCAAGAACGTCTACAAGAAGAACAACAAGAAGGTTGTGTAGTAGACATCAATGATCTCTAGAAGGAGCGTGATTCATTGCTTGCTCAACAAATCAGTGCCGCTCAGGTTGAATTCATTCCACCATGTTTGAAGTGCATTGAAGGTGAATCTGCTAATTCTTCACCTGAATGTTCAAATGCTTCTATTGCTGCAACTTCTTCACCTGTCTCTGCTATCACAAATTCCTCATTTGAGGACATCTCTAGTATCACTGACGATGCAGGGCTGAAGGAATTGTATATGACAGGCATGTACAAAAGCCTCAAAGGGCATCAGGCTCTTTGTGATGTGCTCAAAAAGCAGATCGTCAACGGGAACCCTAGGAAAGAGGGTATTGCCTTTGAGAGGAAACTCAATGCTGATGGAACATACTGGAAGCCTGAGCAGTATATCAAAAACTCATGGGTTGCTGCAAAGGGACCTCCAGTAGATCCATCTACTTTATCTGGCTTTACATGTGAATCTCCTCATTCTTCTGATGAGTCATTTGACTCTAACTATAACTTGTTCAAAAATCAGAATGGTGAAGTATTTGCTAGATATGTTGGCACTAACTGCAGGAACGGTCCCCCTATGAAGAAAATCTGGGTTCCCAAAAGGTGCCTTGAAAGTCTTCAAGTGAATGTCCTCATGACACCACCTGTGAAGAATAGGAACCCTAGATCAAATTTTTCATATGGATCAAATTCTTCATATGGATCCAAGTCCTCAAACAGACCAAATTCCTCACCTGGATCAAATTCCTCATATGGATCCAGATCCTCATATGAACATCATCGTGCTAACACTTCTGTTTAGCAGGGAAAGACTAAGGGCTACGAATATGTGCATTATTCTTCAAATCATTATGTTCATAAGTCCTCGAAGAATTTCTCTGCTTATTCATATGGTTACCCTAACCCCTCTTATGTGAAACGAAGTGGATTGGCATCTATGCCACCTTTCTCTTATGGTGCTCGTATAATGATGAACTCTTTGCCACCCCTCCAGATGTGGGTGGTGAAGAAAAAGAACTAATCTCTTATGCAGGGTCAGGTCTCCAGAAGAACTTAAACGTGAAGAATTTGCTGGAGACCTGAATATGCTTGAAAGGACGCAAGCTAATCATGAAGAAATGAATTTTCATTTCTCACGTCCTCATAGTGCTTTATCTGTTCTCTTGCTTTATGAAATTGATCTAATGAATTTGATGTCGTATTCTTCGCTGATGAAGTATATGACTCCGTAAGCTACACTAATTCATCTGCAGGATGATCAACCCAAAGCCACTGAGTGAGTCCTTGACAGTGGATGTACAAATCACATGACTGGTGATCGGAACCTATTGATGGACGCTCCCTTATCTCCATCGCATCTGAAGCATACCACCTACGCTGACAAAGGAAAAAGCAAGGTATTGGGTCTAGGTAAGGTTGCGATCTCAAAGGATCGCCACATGGACAAAGTCATGCTTGTCGAGTCCTTAGGATTAAACCTCATGTCAATCTCAATTCTTTGTGATCTTGATATGGTTGTTATCTTCGGCAAGTATCATTGTGTTGTGATCATGGAAGCTGGCCATTCCAAAGTCTTCAAAGGCATTAGGTGAGGAGATCTGTATATTGTTGATTTCTCTACAGGACCACAGCCTGCTATATGCCTACTTGCAAAAGCTTCAGAAGGCTGGCTATGGCATGGATGACTCGGTCATGCTGCCATGAGGAACTTGCACACGCTCGTGAAGAACAAGCATGTCATTGGCATTGAGAATGTCAAATTCCTCAAGATCACCTATGCGGTGCTTGTGAAGCTGGAAAGATGACCTAGGCCAAGCATCCCGTGAAGACTATCATGAATACCACTAGTCCATTTGAATTGCTTCATATGGATCTCTTTAGTCCCAATCACTATTCTTCATTCACTAATGAAGCATCTCTATATGGCTTTGTTATTGTTGATGACTACTCTCGTTATACATGGGTGCATATCGTCACTTACAAACGTGAAGTCTTCAAAGGATTTTCCTCGAGGGCTTCAACAAACTTTGGTGTGAAGATCAAGCACATCAGAAGTGACAATGGAACTGAGTTCAAGAATACTGGTCTTGATGACTATCTTGATGAACTTGGTATTACTCATGAGTTATCTGCTCCTTATACTCCTCAACAGAATGGCGTCGTGGAGCGCAAGAACAGGACTCTTGTTGAGATGGATCGCACTATGCTTGATGAGTACAAGACGCCTCGTCACTTCTGGATTTAGGCAATTGATATTGCATGCCACATCATCAACAGGGTATATCTTCACAAATTCTTCAAAAAGACCGCATATGAACTCTTCACTGACAAGAAACCCAATGTGACTTATTTCAAAGTCTTCGGTGCTAAATGTTTGATTAGAGATCCTCCTCACAATTATAAATTTGCACCGAAAGCACATGAAGGTTTTATGCTTGGTTATGGAAAGGACTGGCACACCTACAGAGTCTTCAACAACTTTCATCACAGGTTTGTTGAAACTGTAGATGTGCGGTTCGATGAAACTAATGGCTCGCAAAGAGAGCACCTGCCTCCTATGCTAGATGAAATACCACCTGAGGAATCTATCAAGTTCAAGGCTACTGAGGATGTCATTCCTCCTGAAGAAACTGCTGAAGAATTCATTCCAGAACGTGAAGAACATCATGCTGGTGCACCTGAAGAAAATGGCTCTAAAGAAAATGTTGAGCCTACACAACATCGTCAACCTGCACATCCCTACGTTGCAAATGAAGTGCAGATCGACAAAATCATTGATGACATCAACGCACCAGGTCATCTCACATGCTCAAAAGCTTCACATTTGTCTAACTTTTGTGGTCACTTTGCTTTTGTCTCTATCACAGAGCCCATTAAGGTAGATGAAGCATTTCTGGAGCCTGAGTGGATTGAAGCGATGCAAGATGAATTGCATCAATTCGAGCTCAACAATGTCTGGGAACTTGTCAAGCGACCAGACCCACGCAAACACAATATCATCGGCACAAAGTGGATCTACCGCAACAAGAAAGATGAAAATGGTCTTGTGGTGAGGAATAAGGCATGGCTTGTAGCTCAAGGCTACACACAGGTTGAAGGAATTGATTTCGATGAAACTTTTGCACCTATTGCTAGACTTGAAGCTATTCGCATATTACTTGCTTATGCTAACCATCACAATATCATCTTATATCAAATGGATGTGAAAAGTGCATTCCTCAATGGTAAGCTTGAGGAAGAAGT
Source organism: Aegilops tauschii subsp. strangulata (assembly GCF_002575655.3). Lineage (NCBI taxonomy): Eukaryota > Viridiplantae > Streptophyta > Magnoliopsida > Poales > Poaceae > Aegilops > Aegilops tauschii. Next base: position 60,655,993 of record NC_053041.3, on the reverse strand, counting down.
ATATGTTGCTCAACCCCCAGGTTTTGAAGATCCAAAGCATCCTGACAAAGTCTTCAGACTCAATAAGGCCCTCTATTGCCTCAAGCTGGCCCCTCGGGCGTGGTATGATACTTTGAAGGAATTCCTCATGAAGAAAGGCTTCAAACCCGGTTCACTTGACCCAACTCTTTTCACCAAAACTTATCATGATGAACTATTCGTGTGCCAAATATACGTTGATGATATTATCCTTGGTTGTACTGACCAACGTTAAAGTGGTGAATTTGCCTATATGATGAGGGAAGTCACCAAATTGCGAGATCAGATAGCTCAAGCTAATTAAAGAGGATCTAATGGCTGAAGATGCTAGGATGGCCGCGGAGCGGGTTACATTGGATGCTCAGGGGCAGCGAATTCAGTCGGAATCTTACCAACTCATGCTAGATCAGAACGCTTCGATTGACGTCATGAGGAGGAGGCATCAGACTCGTCTGCCCCCGGTTTACGAGGCAAGAAATCTCTTTAACATGCCAGGAGCTGGAACCAGTAACCCGCCAGTGGCAAATCGAGTTGAAGCACCAGGGACGGGTACGCCGGTTCAACCGCGCACGACGGACCTGCCTCGTCAGAACAATAACCCGGCGCAGCACGTGCCGACGCCACCGGGTCACTACTCTAACCCTTTGGATAACATGATCGTTGCGGCGTCATGGTTGGTAGCTCTCCCGGTTGAAGGCATGTCTCTGACGGCGGTTGAAACACGGAGGGTTAGAGAGCTCCTCCAGACAGTGTTGGTTCAGCAGCAGGCTTATTCTTACAGTCGTAGCAGGATTCATTCCACTCCTCGCCCAAGCTAGAGTTACAGTCGGCATATCGATGAGCCGGCTGTGTCAAGCAGTGGGCGGAACCATAACCCGCCTCGTGGACATAACCAGGCGGGCGGCGGTGCTGATGCTCAGAACGTAGTGGATCAAGGTAGAGCGCGTCGGGAAGCCGAGCTGGTGGCTCAATATGCAGCCCGTCAACCTTCTCCATTGCATCCGACCACTTTTGTGGAGCCAGGTGTGACCTTCAGGAACATGGGGGTGTCGTGTTTAGTACCGTCTCTACGTGATGAACGTCTACCGAAGGATTTCAAGGGTCCCCGCAAGATACCCAACTATACGGCCGACTTGCCTCCTGAGGCATGGGTCAAAAGTTATGAGATGACCATGGAATTGCTAGATGTTAGCGAGGCGGCGTGTGCAAAGTATTTCCCTCTGATGTTGGATGGAACGGCCCGCACTTGGTTGAAGGGGCTTCATGCCAATTCTATTGGGTCATGGGCCGAGTTAAAAGCCCGTTTTATCCAGAATTTCAAGGATACGTGTAAGCAGCCTATGTCAATTGTGGATTTAGCCTCCTGTGTCTAAGAAGAAGGTGAGTCGACAAACCATTGGGTGCGCCGGGTCTCGACAATCCTGCACTCATCGGATTGCATCAATGTCGACTCAACAGTGTTGATGTTGGAGAACAATTGTCGTTTCATGCCCCTAAAGCAGAAATTAGGGCAGCTCAAACGCCACTGCAATGACATGGGGACACTCATGGTGGCTCTGGTTAAGTATGCTGACTCTTATGGTACCAAGGACCCCAAGTCTGATGACGAAAAGCTGGGAAAGGGAAAGAAGAGCAGCAACACCAAGGGGCAGCAGCATAACCCGGCGAACCAGGGAGGCAACGGTAAGCGCAAAGCTGATAATAGTTTTGACTTTGTGGCTAACACCAATGTTAAATCAACCTCCCCCACGAGCCGGAGGATCAGGCTTTGATCTTGAGCAGATGTTAAATCAACCCTGCCCAAGGCATGGGACGTGAGAGAGACCATCTGGCCACCTTTGGAAGGATTGTTACATTATGAAGGAGTACAAGAATTCCAATCTTTTTCAAGACAGTCATGGGCCAGGTGGCGGCTCAGGATCCGGCTCTCATGGATCGGGTTACGGCGGCGGCGGCTCTAACTCTGGATTCTAAGGAAATCATGGCAATTACGGCAGCCAGGGTGGTTAATTACAATCAGTAGAGTAATCAGGGGAGTCAACAGCACCAACAGTCTGGTTAACAGAGCAACCCGAAGCAGTTGAATAGTGGACAATATCACGTCTCCAGCATTAGCTTATGTAAGCGTGACCAGAAGCTTCATAAGAGGGCAGTCAATGCTGTTGAGCCGGCGGTTCCCCATTACTTACGCTGGTCTGAGCAGCCCATTGTGTGGAGTCGGGAAGATCACCCGCCCCGGGTTGATAATCCGGGCCACTTGGCTTTGGTGGTTGCACCTCAGGTTGGAGGATATAAGTTTACCAAGGTACTCATGGACAGAGGGAGCAGCATCAATATCCTTTATTATGAAACTTTCCGTCGGATGGGGTTGACTGAGAAAAATCTTAAGCCGTCAAACACTGTTTTCCACGGCGTGGTACCTGGTAAGTCGGCCTACCCAGCTGGTAAGATAGCTCTGGAAGTTGCCTTTGGAGATGATCATGACTCTAGGTCGGAGACATTGACCTTTGAAGTGGTCAAGATCCACAGCCCATATCACGCTCTGTTTGGACGGCCGGCTGATGCCAAGTTCATGGCAAGGCCTTGTTATGTGTATCTGCAGCTCAAGATGTCGGGTTACAAAGGAACCATCACGGTGCATGGAAGCCGGAAGATAGCCGAGGAGTGTTAGGAAGGAGACGGTGCTTATGCTGAGTCTATTTGTGCAACTGAGGAGTTTAAGTTTTATAAGGATAATGTTGACCCGGCGGACATGATATCTTTAAAGAAACCAACCACAGAGCAAGATCCTTCACTCAAATTTAAGTCGGCGGATGACACTAAGATGGTTGATTTCGTGCCTGGCGATTCATCAAAGTAGTTCAGTATCAGTGCCAATCTGGATCCGAAATAGGAAAGCGCACTCATCAAGTTAATCCGTGAGAACCGGGACATCTTTGCATGGAAGCCTTCAGACATGCCAGGTGTACCGAGAGAACTCGCTGAGCACACTCTTAATATTGATCCAAAATTTAAGCCGGTCAAGCAGTTTCTTCGTCGATTCAACGAGGAGAGGCGGAAGGCCATTGGAGAGGAAGTGGCCCGGCTCTTGGCAGCCGGGTTTATCGTTGAAGTTTTCCATCCCGAGTGGTTTGCTAACCCAGTGCTGGTACTCAAGAAAAATGGCACTTGGCGGATGTGTGTGGATTACACGGACTTGAACAAGGCTTGTCCGGATGATCCGTTTTCTCTCCCTCATATTGATCAAATCATTGATGCTACGGCGGGTTGTGAGCGCCTGAGTTTTTTGGATGCTTATTCTGGTTATCATCAGATCAAGATGGCAGTTAAGGACCAGGAGAAGACAGCTTTCATTACTTCGTTTGGAGCCTTCTGCTATGTATCTATGCCTTTTGGGCTCAAGAGTTCCCAGGCGACTTATCAGCGGTGTGTGCAAAATTGCCTTCACAAATCAGATTGGGCGCAATGTTCATGCTTATGTCGGTGACATTGTGGTTAAGTCAAGAAAGAAGGAGACCCTGATTGACGATTTGAAGGAGACGTTTGACAATCTCCGGGTCTACAAGATGATGCTTAATCCGGCTAAATGTGTCTTTGGTGTGCTCGCGGGCAAGCTCTTGGGTTTCTTGGTTTCTAACAGAGGCATTGAAGCTAACCCGTAGAAGATTAAATCCATTACCTCATTGGCTAAGCCGGCGTGTGTTAATGATGTTCAGCGCCTGGTGGGTCGTATTGCGGCTCTGAGCCGGTTCATAAGCAGGCTGGGTGAGAAGGCTATCCCCCTCTATCAAATGATGAAGAAGACAGATCATTTTGTTTGGAGTGATGCTGCTAACCAAGCATTTGAGGATCTGAAGAAACAATTGGCTGAGCCGCCCGTGCTTGCTGCCCCTGTTGATAAGGAGCGTCTGTTGTTATATGTGGCTTCTAATAGTTGGGCCGTCAGTGTGGCCATCATGGTAGAAAGGAAGGAGGCAGGCAAGGAATATCTGGTTCAAAGGCCGGTTTATTATATCAGTGAGGTGCTCATTGAGTCCAAGCAGAGATACCCACGTTGGCAGAAGCTTGTGTATGGGGTTTTCATGGCAAGCCGGAAGCTTAAGCAATATTTTCAGGGTCATCCCATCACTGTGATTAGCTCTACTCCTTTGGGAGATATCATCCAAAACAGGGAAGCAACTAGCCGGGTTGCTAAGTGGGCCATTGAGCTTGGACCTCACGGGTTAAAATATGTGCCTCGTATGGCTGTCAAGTCCCTAGCACTTGTGGATTTCATCAATGATTGGACAGAGTTGCAGGCACCGGAGGAAAAGCCGGATAACACATATTGGACTATTCACTTTGATGGATCTAGATAGATAGAGGGCTCGGGGGCTGGAGTTGTTTTGACTTCTCCACGAGGTGATAAATTTTCTTATGTCCTCCGGTTAATGTTCCCTTGTACTAATAATGCCGCTGAGTATTAGGCCTTACTCCATGGTCTTTAGATGGCTAAGGAGATGAATTTAAGCCGGGTGTGATGCTTTGGCAATTCAGATTTGGTGGCCCAACAGGTTTCTGGTACTTGGGGTTCCAAGGATCCGCTCATGGCGGCTTATCGTCGAGAGGTCGATGCCATTGCAGGTCATTTCAAAGGTTACCAAGTTGAACATATTGATCGAAGGAACAATGAGACGGCTAATAACTTAAGCCGGCTAGGCTCTTAGCGTAAGCCGGTTCAACCGAATACATTCCTGGATGTTCAACTCAACCCTTCTGTTAAGTTGCCTACGAAGGAGGACCTTGCTATTCCTGAGACGGAAGCAAAATTGGTGGCCGCTCTTCATGCTATTCCTGATTGGACAGTTCCCTATTTGGCTTACATGACCCGGGGTGAGTTACCTGAGGATGAGACCTTGGCCAGGCAGATAACCCGACGGTCTAAGTCAATGACAATTGTCAATGGGGAGCTGCACCATTGCAGTGTTACAGGGGCGTTTCAGCGTTGCGTTTCTCCTGAAGAAGGCGGTGAGATTCTGCGTGAGATCCACGAAGGAGATTGTGGTCATCATGCCGGCTCTAAATCTCTACTGGCCAAGGCTTTTCATCACGGTTTCTACTGGCTGACGGCTCATGCTGATGCCGAGGATTTGGTTAGGAAATGTGACGGTTGTGCGAAGTTTTCACGTCGAGCTCATGTTCCGGCTCAGGAGCTGAGGATGATCCCAATCACTTGGCCGTTTGCAACTTGGGGGCTTGGTATGGTTGGACCTTTTAAGAGGTCCAAGGATAAGAAGACCCACCTTTTGGTGGCAGTCTATAAGTTCACTAAGTGGGTAGAGGCAGAGTCGGTCAGTAAGTGTGACGCAACCACGTCGGTTCAATTCATGAAGAAGGTGATCTTCCGTTTTGGCTTTCCACACAGCATTATAACAGATAATGGCACTAATCTATCCAAGGGGGCTATGAAATAATTTGTCAACGTGGGCATATCCGGCTCGATATATCATCAGTGGCTCACCCCCAATCAAGTGGTCAAGCTAAGAGAGAAAATCAAGAGATCCTAAGAGGCATCAAGCCCCGGCTTATGGTTCCCTTACAGAGGACGCCGGGTTGTTGGGTGGAGGAGTTACCTTCCGTTTTATGGAGCACTAATACCACCCCCAACAGGTCTACGGGTTATACACCTTTCTTCATGGTCTACGAAGCAGAGGCGGTTCTCCCTAGTGACATTCGTCACGACTCACCCCGCGTGGCGGCTTATGTTGAAGCTGACAATGGAAAAGCAAGTCAGGAAGCACTTGACCTGTTAGATGAGGAGCATGACATAGCGGCGGCTCGTTCGGCGATTTACCAGCAAGATCGGCGCCGTTACCACAGCCGCCGGGTTAAAACCAGAATTTTTTCAAGAAGGCGATCTGGTACTCCGGCTCATCCAGGATCAGACTGATATGCACAAGTTGTCCCCACCTTGGGAAGGGCCCTTTGTGGTCAGTAAGAATCTCAACAATGGGTCGTACTACCTTATCGATGTTCGAGAGCACAAAGACTCACGTAAGTCGGAGGAAGAGACCCACTGGTCGTGGAATATTGCTCATCTTCGGCCTTACTACACTTGAGCCAATGGCTCTTCTGATGTACATATTTTTGACAATGTATATATCATGATCAATATAATAAAGTTGGCATCCCTGCTAAAGCAGGGCCTCTGTCGTTTTTCTCTTTAAATAAAGAGTCTTTTGGTTACTTGGGGGCTTCCAGCTCATGAGCGAAGCCATGATTACCCTTTGAACTGGCTTAAAAGCCAATTGTAAAAAAAACTTGGGGGCTTGCTGCCAACGTCAAAAGGGACCAAAGAGAGTCTGTTGCAAAAGCACAACTCAAAAGTGCCCATTGAGCACAACTCAAAAATATTGCTTGGGGGCTCTTTTGTTCTAAAGAACACAATGTTTTTATAACCCTTGTAATAGGCTTAAAAGCCAGGCTTGGAAGCCAGGTGTATTCACCTAAAACCTCGGGTTGTCCCGCCTTTTTTAAGTAAGCCACTCCGCCCACGTAATCCTGGAATGACCCGCCGAACTTGTCAAAGTTAAAACGAGGATTGGTTCTGTGAGGTCCATCTTATAAGGTTTGTATATAGGTTTAACTCAGTGGTTGTGCAGCCCGTGAAAGAACTCGATTTTTGGCCTGGCAGCCTATGAAAAGCCTCGTTTTTCATTTGTTTTTATTCGACAAATTTTTTGAGGTTTATCGAATGAGGCTTATAAGGTTTTATTATTACAATTCACTGGTGTTTATTAACTCGGCTTGACTTTCGACTATAAGTCGTCAGTACATGATAAGTTACTATCCGATGTTTATTAACCCGGCCTGGTTTTTGACTATAAGTCGCCAGTATGAGATAACATAATATCCCGTGTGTAATTAACCCGGACTGGCTTTCTTCATAAGCTGGCAATATATGATAAGTTAACAGTGCCCAAGTTTGGGGTATCACCCTTACTCTATTGATTTGGTAAACCAACAGTATGATCAAATATCACATGTATGACGTATTTTGTTATAATTGAGGCAGTCCTGGTTATAAGCTATTTTAGTTGCCAGTGATTATGTATTGGGCATTATGACCCGTCCCATGGTACACCGTGGGACACTTGTGATCTGTTTTGCATACAGGAACAGACTCAAACAATTGATATTATAAGCATCAGTGGCATATCTTCAATTGGTAGATCAATAGTCTCATGCAAAGCTGAACGCGCACAATGGCACGACAGACTCAAAGTTTTACTACCCTATTACATGCCTCCATGGGCTAAATAAGATCAAAGTGTTTTTCAAAAGATCAAGTGTTAGAGCCGCCCGACGGTTCAATCTTCTTGGCCTTGCTGCTCGGAGTCTTCTGCATCAACCTTTGGTGGCTCTTCGTCTTCTTCCGCTATATGAAAAGTGGGTGATGACCAATCGATGCCAGATAAAGCTTCAAATTCAGCCTCGTCATCTATAAGCTCAGACGGATCGACTTCAGGGGCAAAGGTGTGCTTACGGGTTGGCAGGATTAAGTCCATCACTTTGTAAGCCGGGGTTGGCATCTTTTTATTCTCCTGGTTATAAGCCGGATGGTACTTGGAGAGGTCCGAATCATTGGCAATCAGAGTGGCCATTGGACGAATTTCCTTTACGCAAGCTGAGAAGTCTTTCTGATCGACAGCTGTACCATCTTCTTTCAAGCTTGGGTAACCAGTGGCTACCTCAGACGGGTCAAGCTCTGGTACCCATGCCTTGGCCCGGTTCAAAGCCGTCACAGCGCCGGCTCTTGCAGATGATCGCTTTATCTCATCAAATCTTACAGGAAGCACAAAGAGTTTCTTTAAAACATCTATCAACAAAGTTGGTGCTTGACCTGTTGGAGAAATGGCGGCTAATGCACGTTGAGTCCCGGTGTACAGCTTCTCGACAAGTGTGTAGACAACTTTAAGCTTCACAAGCACATCTTGATTGATATTGCTGCTCCTGGGACCTGGATATATCGCAGAATGATTAAATGGCGGGTTATGTGATCGAAATAATACTTCATTGTTGATGATTGGCAAGGCCGCTCACCAAAGATTGCTGAAACCTTCTGAGTTACACGGTGTTTTAAACCGGTGAGCTCAGTGGTCACCTCTTGAAGCGTTGCTTCTGCCTTCTCAGGACGTTGCGTTAAAACCGTCTTTTCATCTGCCCAAGTCTTTTTCTCTGCCTCAAAGCTGGTCATCAGTTTTTCGACTCAGCCACGCTAAACTGGAATTTTACTCGGCCTTCCGGGTCTCAGTTTCCTGAGTCGCCAGCCGGGTCTTGGCATCATTCAATTGGGACTCCAATTCAGCAGTGGCAGCCTATATAAAGTATGGAGTTATCAACATTTATATCAAGAATACAAGGCCCAAGTCTTTTGCCAGCAACAACACTTGACACTTGGGGGCTAATGTCTATCGAAGCAATTTTTCAAGACAACGACTCTTATGAATAAAGTCCCAAGTACTTTGCAAGAAAGACTACTTGGCACTTGGGGGCTAATGCATATCGTTTGTATCTTTTTTATCATGAGCTGAAAGTGCTATAAACAGTCCCAACCGACTCGGGGGGCTATGCAGTCAAGCTCTCTTTTCTTATACAAAGACAAATAAGACCGGCTCATTCCTGCGGATTAAAACGGCCCTTGGGGGCTATGGATGCACAACTGAAACTTGGGCAAACATCCGGCTTAAATTTAAACCGGACAAGGAGGGATTCTAGGACAGACGTTTATGGATTCTTCTAAAGTCTACAACCTATTCAATCTTATCATAGCCAGTAGACTTGGGGCTGGCATGATATGTATATAAATTACTTAAAGCTAGAAATCATACCTCATATTTCTGGTGCATCTGTTTCACCATATCAATTTCAAGGTCGCGGCTGGAGTGGACCTGGCTGAGGTAGCCGGAGAGGATCTCATTGCTTCTCAATTGTGCATAATGGGATATATCAAACTTCAGTTTCCGCCTCTCAATAACCTCTTGCTTGGCAGTGTGTTTGGCTAAATTTATTGGATTTCCCGGTTCAACAAAGCCGGTGCCAGTAATCAATACATCATCATTGTGAGCCTCTGACGGCTTAGGTGAGCCTGAGGGGGCAGGAGTTGAAGGATTAATAGCAGCGCCATCAAAACTGAGATCCGGAATCTCAGGCGAAGTGACAGTAACAGGTTCCTCCTGCTATTTGTCAGTAGCTTCAAGAACCGAGACTTGTGGCTCCGGCTCAGCAGTTTTTGGCGCTTCCGTTGGTTTGTTCACCTTCGCCTTCTTGTTGGGCTTTGCTTGTCCACTACACGGATTATGACAAGTTAGTGTAAATATAAGGGTATGAAGAATTACAGGGTCAAATCAATTGCTATTACCCAGGGGCAGTTTTGAAAGCTGGCAACTCAGTTTGTGATGAGTCGCCAGAAGAAGAACGGGCAAGTTCCTGATTAAGGGTCATCAATAGAGTCAGAAGGTAAACAAATAAGATCCGCCAAACAGATAAAAGAGTAATTAGGGAAAGAACCTTGTTTCGACATTTTCAAGGGGCAGGAGTGTTAGGTAAGCCAGATGATAACTCGTCACCTCCACTGGTCCGGGTCTAGCGGCGGTTCTCATGTTGCTGTTGCTTCAAAAGAAAGTGAGGATCCAAATAAGCCAAGGGGTGTGAAAACCTTACTTTCTGGGTTACTTGTCGATGTTTCTGTCCTAGCAAAGGGTCTGAGCTGGAGGAAATAATAGTTACCTCTTCTTCAGCTGCTTGGCTGGCTCCCGTGTCAGCCTGATAATAATCAGTGTCAATAAGATGATTGAAAAATAAGCCAAGAGAGTCGAGGGCTACCTCCGACTCAGAGGTGTCATCCAGCTTGAGTAGGTCAGAGGCGCTTGGTTTCTTCTTCTTCTTGGTGGTCTTCTTGGCGTATTTCCTAGCGGCCTTTTTGGCAGCCCTGGCCTTTTTTGCAGCCTCGTGGTCATACTCCACTTTCCAAAATTCAGACTTAGCTTGCAAAGGTTATTAAGGGTTGAGTTAATAAGATATTTCAAATGACGAGGTGAAGTTAAGTAAGGTCAAAGGCTTACATCTGGTGGCGGGTTAAGCTTGCAGAAAGGGGCCAGACCCACTTTACCACAATCTTCTGGGTCTTTGTTCAAAAGAGATTTAAGCATCTCATTTATTGCTTCATCAGTTAATGGTGCGGAGCTGTGGCGCAGTGAATCTTTTTCACCACCAGTGTAAGTACACATTAAGCCGGTGCGGCGGCTCAATGGAATGATCTGCTAGGAAACCCAACACATGACTAAATCAACACCAGTCGGCCAATTTCCTAGCAGATCTTTGACCTTCACAATAGTAGGTGTAATCTTCTTCCGTTTAGCGGTAGTAAGTTTTTCGGGAAGGTTATGTTTTGGGTCCAGGCGCTCAACACGATAACCCGGCAGCGGATTCTCGTCACCCAGAGAAGTATCCTTGCAATAAAGCCACGTCTGGTTCCAGTCTTTGGGGTGACTCGGCAAGGAGGCGTAAGGAAAGATGGCGTCTCTTCTGCGTTGAATTGAAATTCAGCCGAGCTCCAAGCTAGGACCATTTGTGAACTCGGTCTGGCGGTTTAAGTAAAAATACTCTCTAAAGAGTTCAACACTGGGCTCCTCTTGAAGGTACACCTCATAGAAGACTTGAAAGTTGCAAATATTTGACACGGAATTGGGTCCGATGTCTTGAGGGTGGAGCTAGAAAAAGTGCATAACGTCTCGGAAGAACATAGAGCCGGGCGGTGAGAAGCCCCGGTTCATGTGGTCAGTAAAAATGATGACTTTGCCGTCTTTCTGCTGAGGTTTTTGTTCGCCCGGGTCAGGAGCACGGTAATAAATCACACTCTTGGCAGGTAGATACCCGACTTTGAAAAAATCCTTAAAAGTACCCTCGGTGACGATGGAGGGATCCCAGTTGCATGTGAAGACTGTTTTGGGCGGCATTGTGAAAGAAAGAAAGCCTGAAGAAAAAGAAAAATTTGCCGGTTCAAGTCAATTGGTGAAATCACAGGTTAAGCGCTAACTGTATAGATTCAGAATGGCGGCTTAAGTGAGGACTAATGGTATATGGATAATTGTAAGCCGGACGTGTAAGCTGCCATGAAAGGTACAGGTGTTCAAAATCTGATAAAGGGTAAAATTCTACAAAGTGTTGGACAAACAGGATTCACAGATTAAAGTTATAGATTTGGATTTGAAACTGTTCAGAAAAAGGGAATAAATTCGAAACCTACAGAGGCGACAGTGGAAAAGCAGAGGTGCTCTAAAGGGGATCTGTAGCGATGAGGGTATATTCTAGTATTAAAAACAGATGCTAAAACTACTATCGCGCGAGATTTATGTGGTTTTTGGATCTAATCCATGGATATAAACAAGGATAAAGAAGGGCGGCGAAGAAAACTGACGAACACTGACGAACATCGAAACCCTAATGCCATATCTATGGCGAAAGAAAAGAGGGCTTACTGAGGCTGATGGGATGGCGGAGAGGCACCGTGGTTCTCTGGTCCGTTCAGGGTGATGCAGCGGCCGGAGTTGAGGTCGGACACGAAGGTTGACGGCGGCGGAGATCGTGCGAGTTGGTGCGTCACGAGGAGGAAGAGGAAAGTGACAAGGAAAGGGAGGATAATGAGAGGAGAGTCCGAGGTCTTATTTATAAGACTGGAAGGACAAACGATAGGCGCGAGAATCGAGGAGGCAGAAAATGGATAAGCGACAGCGTGGGCGCCTCGATTTTTGGAGGGACAGTAAAGAAGAAGATTTATTAAAGATTTGGGTTCTGTGAAGCATTAATGGCAGGTGACGTCACGGCGGGTTATCTTAAATTCCGGAGATGATGTCATGGCGGGTTACAATATTTCACAGTAAGATGAGGAAGAATTTTCTAAGTATTGAAGATTGACATGAACAAGTCCAAATCAACCTGGGGCCTAATGTTGGGATATGACTATCAGGTATGACCCGCCCAGGAGGGGCCGGGTCATCCCAATGGCGGTTCATCTCATATGAAGCCCAAGAGCATGTTAACAATGGTGGTTCATAGATAGGCTTAGTAGAGGGCCCAAAACCGAAGGCGGCTTAAGGCCCACGGATATAAACCGCCATGTATATAGACCTGTATTGTAAGGCATGTAAGAAAGGTCACTGAGCCGGACACGTTGTATGAGCCGGCCAGGACTCATACAAGGGGACGACCCAGCGGCGGCTTAGGACAAGAAACAACAGATCAAGAACCAGGCTAAGCATATTCTCTCCCTGGTCATCGAAACCCTAGCGATACCACCTCAACTGGATTAGGCCTTTACCTTCACCGCAAGGGGCCTAACCAGTATAAACTCCTCGTGTCCTTTGTCCTTATTAACCCCTTTAAGCTAATCTCGTTGCGATGGCTCCACGACTAAGTCCTCACACTTGAACATCTGCCGTGACAATTCCACAACATCTATGATGGGAGAATTGAAATTCTTCTTAGGTCTTCAGATACGTCAACAATAGCGCAATGGCATATTCATATCTCAGCAGAAATAACTCAAGGATGTATTAAGGAAATTCGGCATGCAAGATTGCAAAGGCGTCAAATTCCCTATGCCCACAAATGGCCGTCTATGCACTGATGAAAATGGTATTGACTTTGATCAAAAGGTGTACCGCTCCATGATTGGCTCTCTATTGTATTTTTGTGCATCTAGGCCAGATATTATGCTTAGTGTTTGCATGTGTGCCTGATTTCAAGCTACATCGAAGGAATCACACCATAAGGTTGTGAAGCATATTCTTCGATATCTAGCTCACACTCCAACACTTGGATTATGGTATCCCAAGGGCTCGGCTTTTGATCTCATTGGATATTCAGACTCTGACTATGCTGGTGATCATGTGGACCGCAAGTCAACATCAGGCACATGCCATTTCCTTGGACGATCCTTGGTCTGTTGGTCCTCGAAGAAACAGAACTGCGTATCGCTCTCTACTGCTGAAGCTGAGTCCATTGCTGTTGGTTCGTGTTGTGCTCAATTTCTATGGATGAGGAAAACCCTCAAGGACTACAACATCAATGTGAAGAATGTGCCACTCTCACTAAAAAAAAAAGACACATCCGTGACATTTTGGGCCGAACGAATTTTTTCTGTCATACTTATGACACTTCTATGACGATAATTGTGACAAAACCCGGTATCATCATAGATGTGGTGGGGTCCTACTTCTATGACAAAAAATCATGACAGAAGATGGGCTTTTCATCCTGGGCGGACCTTCTTTGGGCTGTCCATGACGGAAAAAACCGTGGTAGAAGTGAGGGCGAGGAAAATATCGGGGTGTTCCCGGTTACAGTGGGTGGTCGGGGCCGAGCGATGCGCGTTTCTCTCGTACACGCACGCGCGTGGGTGCGAGGCATTGGGCTCTAATTGAACCCGAGTGAGGCATTGGGCTCTAATTGAACCCGAGCGATTGCACTGCAGGCTACGTGTTACTGAACCCGAGTGATGGATCGATCCCTTGCTGTTAACAGAACCCGAGTGTGATTCCTTCGCTACTGCTGCTAACTGAAGCCAATCGATGCTGCCTCTGGATGAATAGTGAGCGTTGTTGAGGGGGTTTGGAAGAATAGTTACCGGTGGGGGGTTGGATGAACAGGACCCCGTGGTAGTAGAGGCCGTTGCCGCTGGATGAACAGTCCCCCGATCGATCGAGCAGGTGGATGAGCAGGACCCCGTGGAGGGCTAGATGAACAGCTCCCCGTGGAGGGCTGGATGAACAGCTCCCCGTGGAGGGCTGGTTGAACAGTAGCAGGTGGAGGGCTGGATGAACAGTAGCCCATGGAGGGGTGGTTGAACAGGACCCCATGGAGAGGCTTGGTTGAACAGTAGCCGGTGGAGGAGCGCGCGGTGGAGGCTGGATGAACAGGAGCCCATGGATGAACAGTCGCAGGTGGAGGCTGGAGGACATCGACAGTGGAGATGAACAGTCTCCCGTGGAGTCCCGTTTTGCGGTACGCCACACCCCTCCCGATGAACAGGACCCCCGTTTCAACCGTAGCGCTCCAACACAAGTCCGTTTTCTCCGTTTTGCGGTACGCCACACCCCTCCCGATCAACAGGACCCCGTTTCCATCGTTTTGCGGTACGCCAGACCCCTCCCGATGAACACGATCCCGTTTCCACCGCGGCCGGTCGAACACAAGGCCGTTTCCTCCGTTCTGCGGTACGCCAGGCCTCGTTTCCATCGCCTGTTCTGTCCAAGCCGGTTGGCTCCCGATGAACAGCACGCGTTCCATTGCCTCCCGATGAACACGACGCATCCCATTGCCTCCTGATGAACACAATGACGACATAGTTTCTCCATTCCGAACCAACCATGTACACGAGCCCTGGCCGTACGTATGCGTGAGTAGGCGTTTGAGACCCCGCCCGTATGTACGTACGTGGCCGTATTTACTTTCTTGCAGCATGGTTGTTGTACGTACATGTACATGCTACGTGCGCGCCTCTACTACCACACGTGCGAGCCTCTACTACCACACGTGACCTTCCTTACACGGCCACGGTTCATCGCTGTAGCCTGCAGACAGACCGATCGACCAGTATGTACGTACACGTTCGCGACCAGAATGACAACGCTACATAAGCTTCGACCGGGTGGGTCCCGACTGTCAGGCACTTCCTTGCGTGTGAAGATGTAGCTGGTGGGTCCCAGCAGTTAGGGGGTGAATTGTTTTTTTCCATAATATGGACGCACTTCCTTGCGTGCGAAGATGTAGCTGGTGGTCCCAGCAGTCAGGGGGCAAATCATTTTTTTCCCCGTAATATGGATGCACTTCCTTGCGTGCGAAGATGTAGCAGGTGGGTCCCAGCAGTCAGGGAGGAAACGTTTTTTCGCGAAATGCGGTGGCCCGTCTGGTGGGTCCCTGCTATCAGGTGGAGGAATAATTATTTTCCGCGTAATAAGGAGACACTTCCTTGCTGCGGTCGTGGACCCAGCTGCCAGCCTCTCCACGTAAAGTACTCTTCTAATGGAAGTTGGTCATTGACCACATTGACCACGCCACGCCAAGAGCACCAAGGCGGTGGACGATGGCATCAAGTGTTGATGATTAACAAAACCACCAGTTTCAAGAAAAAGGGCAAAGGGAAGAAGAAAGGGAACTTCAAGAAGAACAGCAAACAAGTTGCTGCTCAGGAGAAGAAACCCATGTATGGGCCTAAGCTTGAGACTGAGTGCTTCTACTGCAAGCAGACTGGTTACTGGAAGCGGAACTGCCCCAAGTATTTGGCGGATAAGAAGGATGGCAAGGTGAACAAAGGTATATGTGATATACATGTTATTGATGTGTACCTTACTAATGATCGCAGTAGCACCTGGGTATTTGATACTGGTTCGGTTGCTAATATTTGCAACTCGAAATAGGGACTACGGATTAAGATAAGATTGGCTAAGGACGAGGTGACGATGCGCGTGGGAAATGGTTCCAAAGTCGATGTGATCGCGATCGGTACGCTACCTCTACATCTACCTTCGGGATTAGTTTTAGACCTAAATAATTGTTATTTGGTGCCAGCGTTGAGCATGAACATTATATCTGGATCTTGTTTGATGCAAGACGGTTATTCATTTAAATCAGAGAATAATGGTTGTTCTATTTATATGAGTAATATCTTTTATGGTCATGCACCCTTGAAGAGTGGTCTATTTTTGTTGAATCTTGATAGTAGTCATACACATATTCATAATATTGAAACCAAAAGATGCAAAGTTGATAATGATAGTTCAACTTATTTGTGGCACTGCCGTTTGGGTCATATCGGTGAAAAGCGCATGAAGAAACTCCATACTGATGGACTTTTGGAACCACTTGATTATGAATCACTTGGTACTTGCGAACCGTGCCTCATGGGCAAGATGACTAAACCGCCGTTCTCCGGAACTATGGAGCGAGCAACTGATTTGTTGGAAATCATACATACTGATGTATGTGGTCCAATGAATGTTGAGGTTCGCGGCGAGTATCGTTATTTTCTCACCTTCACAGATGATTTGAGCAGATATGGGTATATCTACTTGATGAAGCATAAGTCTAAAACAATTGAAAAGTTCAAAGAATTTCAGAGTGAAGTTGAAAATCAGCGTAACAAGAAAGTAAAGTTTCTACGATCTGATCGTGGAGGAGAATATTTGAGTTACGAGTTTGGTGTTCATTTGAAACAATGCGGAATAGTTTCGCAACTCACGCCACCCGGAACACCACAGCGTAATGGTGTGTCCGAACGTCGTAATCGTACTTTACTAGATATGGTGCGATCTATGATGTCTCTTACTGATTTACCGCTATCATTTTGGGGATATGCTCTAGAGACTGCTGCATTCACGTTAAATAGGGCACCATCTAAATCCGTTGAGACGACGCCTTATGAACTGTGGTTTGGCAAGAAACCAAAGTTGTCGTTTCTTAAAGTTTGGTGCTGCGATGCTTATGTGAAAAAGCTTCAACCTGATAAGCTCGAACCCAAATGGGAGAAATGTGTTTTCGTAGGATACCCAAAAGAGACTGTTGGGTACAACTTCTATCACAGATCCGAAGGCAAGACTTTTGTTGCTAAATTTGGATCCTTTCTAGAGAAGGAGTTTCTCTCGAAAGAAGTGAGTGGGAGGAAAGTAGAACTTGATGAGATAACTGTATTAGTGAGGAAGTTAATGATGATGATCATGAAACTTCAGATCAAGTTGTTACTAAACCTCGTAGGTCAACCAGAGTAAGATCCGCACCAGAGTGGTACGGTAATTCTGTTTTGGAGGTTATGTTACGAGACCATGACGAACCTACGAACTATGAAGAAGCGATGGTGAGCCCAGATTCCGAAAAATGGCTTGAGGCCATGAAATCTAGGATGGGATCCATGTATGAGAACAAAGTGTGGACTTTGGTTGACTTGCCTGATGATCGGCAAGCAATTGAGAATAAATGGATGTTCAAGAAGAAGACTGACGCTGACGGTAATGTTACTGTCTACAAAGCTCGACCTGTTGCAAAAGTTTTTTGACAAGTTCTAGGGATTGACTACAATGAGACTTTCTCACCCGTAGCGATGCTTAAGTCTCTCCGAATCATGTTAGCAATTGCCGCATTTTATGATTATGAAATTTGGCAAATTGACGTCAAAACTGCATTCCTAAATGGATTTCTGGAAGAAGAGTTGTATGTGATGCAACCGGAAGGTTTTATTGATCCAAAGGGAGCTAACAAAGTGTGCAAGCTCCAGCGATCCATTTATGGACTGGTGCAAGCCTCTCGGAGTTGGAATAAACGTTTTGATAGTGTGATCAAAGCATATGGTTTTATACAGACTTTTGGAGAAGCCTGTATTTACAAGAAAGTGAGTGGGAGCTCTGTAGCATTTCTGATATTATATGTGGATGACATATTGTTGATCGGAAATGATATAGAATTTCAGGATAGCATAAAGGGATATTTGAACAAGAGTTTTCCAATGAAAGACCTCGGTGAAGCTGCTTATATATTGGGCATCAAGATCTATAGAGATAGATCAAGACGCTTAATTGTACTTTCACAAAGCACATACCTTGAGAAAGTTTTGAAGAAGTTCAAAATGGATCAAGCAAAGAAAGGGTTCTTGCTTGTGTTACAAGGTGTGGAGTTGAGTAAGACTCAATGCCCGACCACTGCAGAAGATAGAGAGAAGATGAAGGATGTTCCCTATGCTTCACCCATAGGCTCTATCATGTATGCAATGCTGTGTACCAGACCTGATGTGTGCCTTGCTATTAGTTTAGCAGGGAGGTACCAAAGTAATCCAGGAGTGGATCACTGGAAAGCGGTCAAGAACATCCTAAAATACCTGAAAAGGACTTAGGATATGTTTCTCGTTTATGGAGGTGACAAAGAGCTCGTCGTAAACGGTTACGTCGATGCAAGCTTTGACACTGATCTGGACGATTCTAAATCGCAAACAGGATACGTATTTATATTGAACGGTTGAGCTCTCAGTTGGACAAGTTCTAAGAAAAGCGTTGTGGCGGGATCTACGTGTGAAGCGGAGTACATAGCTGCTTCGGAAGCAGCAAATGAAGGAGTCTGGATGAAGGAGTTCATATCCGATCTAGGTGTCATACCTAGTGCATCGGGTCCAATGAAAATATTTTGTGACAATACTGGTGCAATTGCCTTGGCAAAGGAATCCAGATATCACAAGAGAACCAAGCACATCAAGAGACGCTTCAACTCCATCAGGGATCAAGTCCAGGTGGGAGACATAAAAATTTGCAAGATACATACGGATCTGAATATTGCAGACCCGTTGACTAAGCCTCTTCCACGAGCAAAACATGACCAGCACCAAGGCTCCATGGGTGTTAGAATCATTACTGTGTAATCTAGATTATTTACTCTAGTGCAAGTGGGAGACTGAAGGAAATATGCCCTAGAGTCAATAATAAAGTTATTATTTATTTCCTTATATCATGATAAATGTTTATTATTCATGCTGGAATTGTATTAACCGGAAACATAATACTTATGTGAATAAATAGACAAACAGAGTGTCACTAGTATGCCTCTACTTGACTAGCTCGTTGATCAAAGATGGTTATGTTTCCTAGCCATTGAGATGAGTTTTCATTTGATTAACGGGATCACGTCATTAGGAGAATGATGTGATTGACTATGAGTTTTCCGTTAGCTTAGTACACGATCGTTCAGTATTCTGCTATTGCTTTCTTCATGACTTATACATGTTCCTATGACTATGAGATTATGCAACTCCCGTTTATCCGAGGAACACTTTGTGTGCTACCAAACGTCACAACGTAACTGGGTGATTATAAAGGTGCTCTACAGGTGTCTCTAAAGGTACTTGTTAGGTTGGCGTATTTTGAGATTAGGATTTGTCACTCCGATTGTCGGAGAGGTATCTCTGGGCCCACTCGGTAATGCACATCACTATAAGCCTTGCAAGCATTGCAACTAATGAGTTAGTTGCGGGATGATGTATTACGGAACGAGTAAAGAGACTTGCCGGTAACGAGATTGAACTAGGTATTGAGATACCGACGATCGAATCTCGGGCAAGTAACATACCGATGACAAAGGGAACAAACATATGTTATTATGCGGTTTGACTGATAAAGATCTTCATAGAATATGTAGGAGCCAATATGAGCATCCAGGTTCCGCTATTGGTTATTGACCGGAGACGTGTCTCGGTCATGTCTACATAGTTCTCGAACCCGTAGGGTCCGCACGCTTAAAGTTCGATGACGGTTATTATGAGTTTATGTATTTTGATGTACCGAAGGTTGTTCGGAGTCCAGGATGTGATCACGGACATGAAGAGGAGTCTCAAAATGGTCGATACATAAACATCAATATATTGGAAGCCTATATTTGGATATCGGAAGTGTTCCGGGTGAAATCGGGATTTTACCGGAGTACCGGGGGTTACCGGAACCCCCCGAGGGCTTAATGGGCCTACATGGGCCTTAGCGGAGAAGAGGAGAGGCGGCCAGGGAAGGCCGCGCGCCCCCTCCCCCTCTAGTCCGAATTGGACAAGGAGGGGGGCGACACCCCCCTTTCCTTCCTCTCTCTCTCCTCCTTCCCCCTTGTCCTAATCCAACAAGGAAGGGAGGGATTCCTACTCCCGGTGGGAGTAGGACTCCTCCTGGCGCGCCTCCTCCTGGTCGGCCGCCTCTCCCCCTTTGCTCCTTTATATACGGGGGCAGGGGGGCACCCCATAGACACACAATTGATCATTGATCTCTTAGCCGTGTGCGGTGCCCCCCTCCACCATAATCCACCTCGATAATATCGTAGTGGTGCTTAGGCGAAGCCCTGCGTCAGTAGAACATCATCATCGTCACCACGCCGTCGTTCTAACGAAACTCTCCCTCAACACTCGGCTGGATCAAAGCTCGAAGGACATCATCGAGTTGAACGTGTGCAGAACTCGGAGGTGCCGTGCGTTCGGTACTTGGATCGGTCGGATCATGAAGACGTACGACTACTTCCTCTACGTTGTGTCAATGCTTCCATTGTCGGTCTACGAGGGTACATGGACAAACTCTCCCCTCTCGTTGCTATGTATCACCATGATCTTGCGTGTGCGTAAGATCTTTTTTGAAATTACTACGTTCCCCAACATTTTCTTCATCCAATTCCTCAACGCCGGCCTCTTCAGCAGTAAACTGAGGCATAGGCGAGGAGACAACTGGTGTTGAAGCGATTTCATCAGCTTCAATTTCTTCATCCATCTGCTCTGTGGAAGCAGCAGAAGGAACGTCATCATCTGATCCACTAGGGATCACATATTCTTCATCGAAAGGGACTAGTTCCTTTGATGGCATGCTTGAGACTGGAACAGATTCAATAGGATTTTCATATGAGCTGGTCAATGTCTTCATCTTCTTCGGAGCTGAAGAATCTGATGAAGTTTATGCTTTCCTCTTCTTCACAGCTGCATGCTCTGCAGCCTTGGTTTTCTTCACATCTGACGCAAATGGAATGATCGGAGTTGGTGTAGGCGCAGGAGGTGCAGAGGAACTTAGTTGAATTTCTTCAGGCACAACTGATGCAGTTGCCCTGACTTCTTCATTTTCTTCAGGCACAACCATTGAAGCTTCAGCTGTCCTGACATTATCTTCAGGCGCACCACTTGTGGATGCCCTGGCAATATCTTCAGCGGCTGGAATGCAGTCATCATCCCTGGTACTCTCATTTTCTTCAGCAGCCTGATTTTCATCAGCGGTGCTGGCATGTTCTTCAGTTGGCTGAGCAGATGCTTCAGCCAGAGGAATTTCTTGTTGCCTTGGGGCTGCAACATTGGAGGTGAACTTTTCAGACAACTTCACAAACCTGACTTTGGCTCCAAGCCAGTCAGCACTGTATGCGTCAAATTCATCATTGAGTTGCTTGATCTCAGATTGAATTGTGACTAGTTCTTCAGTTGTCATTGAGACAACGTGTTTATTCAGAAAACGCTCTTTCTTGTATTGAGCTTTCTTGATCTGCCTGGCCTTCTCATACTTCCATTTTTCTTCTTGGATGAAGGCAGTCAACATATGACTTTGGCCAGGAGTCAGTTTGAATTCAGGCATGGGAGCATTGGGGTCCTTGTGCCAGAGATCAATGTAATCGAGGATCAACTTTGGATCCAAAAGCAGTGGCACAGTACTTCCTTTGGCGCTTGCGGCCCTTTGCTGCCTGTCCCTGATGATTTCTGCAAGTTCTTCATCATCAAATTTGTCTTCATCAGACGGTACTTGGAAGGCGACTCGCTTCTTGTGAGGACTTGGTCGAAGACCTCGTCCAGCAGTGGCCTTTGTTTTCAGTAGAGTGGGGCCAGCTGAGGAACTAGCAGAAGCTCCAGAGGCAATAGAGATGCATGTCGTCCTTTGGCACGTGGCGAGATGCACAGGTACTGAGGATTTGGTCGGAGCAGCTGAGGACTTTGGCGGAGGAGCTGAAGAATTTGGAGGAGCAGGAGCAGCATGAGGAATTGGCCGTGAGGGCATTGAAGAATCTGGCCGTGAGGGCGTTGCTGAGGAACTTGGCCATGAGGGCATCGAAGAAGAAGCACTTGGCTTATGAGCAGGCCTCTTAGCCATGGCCTTCTTCGGCTTGCTTGCAGAGGCCTCAACAGTAGCAGCAGCAGAGTCTTCGTTGAATTTCCTCACTGCTTCTCTCGCTTGTCTGGCCAACTTTGCCTGGCGCTTGGCCCATTCATAAGGATAATCCTCACCACGCTTGAGGCTGGTGGGATCTACTATTTGGCCAGGTGCCAATGGAGGTCTTGGGCATGGAGGATTGAGTGCGAATTTCTTCATGTACTCGGGAGTAACATATTTGTACTCCCTCCATTCCCATGCCCATCTCCTTTCTATCCTTTGGATGCACGCCTTGCGTTGATTCTTGTCCTCCTTACCAAACTTGGCCTCATCAGGAGTGCAATAGTCCGTGTATATATCATCGGGGATCTCAAAAGCAGTATTGACCTCAGGCTTCTTTCCTCCCTTCTATGGCTTCTTTCCATCAACCATTTTCTTCACATGAGGAATTTGAACAATGGAATTTTCTGAAGATGTATGTAACTTTTCTTCGAGGAACGCGGCTAATGAGTTAAGTTGATGAGAACCTAGTGATTCAGCAACGGACATGAGTACCTGTGAACAGAGTATAGTTGCGAGGAATTTGGAGAGCTCATATGCGTTCTTAGAAGGTTTTGTAAAAGAACAAGTTTGAGGAATTTGACCAGATGAGTCTTGAAGAATTTCACTAAGCGTTCTTTGTCTTAGGTTCCAGAGTTGTATAGATTAGAAATCCACACAATTGAGGAATCTGGAAGAAAAATATAGCTTAGAGAAACGAATCAAGGAAAAATGATATGTGAGGTGTTTAGTGTGTGATGAATTTGAAGAATAAACACCTTTGAAGATTTTGTAGAAAATATTCAAATCAACGAGGGTAGTAAAAGTAACTTTTAATTACCCTGGACGAAGAACTCGACGAACTGAGATGTGTAGATGTGATGTTCGTCAGCTCAGATCTTCCATGCCCTAACTCGGCTGAAGAAGACAGCTATGGCGGCGGCGGAGTGAAGAAATCCGCAGCCGGCGCGAGTACGACGGCGGCGTGGTCGAGGCAGTGAAGCTCTTCCTCACCGGCGACGATGAAGTAGCGGCGGCGCTAGGGTTTGAGAAGCTCGAGCTGGAGTCAGGTCGAGCGGAGTAAAAGAGAAGTGAGGAAGGGGACGGGTATTTATAGCCACGGTGAAAAACTGTTTGCCCAAAGAATTAGGACGAACGTGACCCTGACCCTTCTCATTCGCTTGACATGTGTCACCCACGTACTGAGAAGTGGAGATCGTGTGAGATCGTGGGTGAATAGATAAGTGTTTTTGTGGGATGCGGAACGGTTTGAGAGGCAAAACCAAATTTTTTGGATAAGATAAGTTTTAACGTTGCGTTCGCAATTTCTTCAGCTGACAAGGACACGGTGAAGATTTTGAACGAGTTTCAAATAGAATGCACATGAAGAATTTGTGAATAGATTGCGTTGAGTATAGCATAGAGGGGGAAGGGTCCGATCACATTCACTTAGCAGAAAAACAACTTGAAGAATTAGCAGTAAGTGAATGTTGTAGACGACATAAACTCATATATATATAGCCAATGAAGAAAAACGACGGAAACAGGGAAGACAATGCAAAGTTGAAGAAATCGAACAACTGAAGAATTTCAAAACTGAGGAAAAACTCAAATTGAAAATTCAACTTTTTGTGGTGGCGTGACCCACCGTATAAGAATGATGATTTCAGACACCGCGTACAATTGTCGTAGGGTTTTGAGAATCAAATTCTTCGTTAATTTCTTCACATTTAGAGTGTTATTCTTCATTGACTGAAGAAAAATGTTTCTTCATGTGTTGCACATCTAAGTCATCAATTTTGCATAAGTGTTAGGATGAGTGTCCTATTAAAGAACATTCGAAGATTCTAAGATATTTAGCTCACACCGCAACTTGCTAAATCTCTTCTCATCCAAGGGCTTTGTGAAGATATCGGCTAGCTATTCTTCGGTCTTCACATGCTCAATAGAAATGTCTCCCTTCAACATGTGATCACGAAGAAAATGATGACGAATCTGAATGTGCTTTGTCTTCGAGTGCTGAACTATCTTGATGGCACTCTCATTGTCATAGTAGAGAGGCGCATTCTTCACGTTGATGCCGTAGTCCTTGAGAGTTTGCTTCATCAGTAGCAATTGAGCACAGCAAGAACAAGCAGCAATGTACTCAGCTTCAGCAGTTGACAATGATATTAAGTTCTATTTCTTCGAGGACCAACAGACCAAAGATCGTCCGAGGAAATGGCATGTGCTAGATGTTGACTTGCGATCTACACGATCACCAGCATAGTCAGAGTCTGAATATCCAATGAGATCAAAAATCGAGCCCTTGGGGTACCATAATCCAAGTGTTGGTGTGTGAGCTAGATATCGAAGAATATGCTTCACAGCCTTATTGTGTGATTCCTTCGGTGTAGCTTGAAATCGGGCACACATGAAAACACTAAGCATAATATCTGGCCTAGATGCACATAAGTACAGTAAAGAACCAATCATGGAGCTGTATACCTTTTGATCGAAGTCAATACCATTTTCATCAGTGCGTAGATGGCCATTTGTGGGCATAGGGATTTTGACGCCTTTGCAATCTTGCATGCCGAATTTCCTCAGTACATCCTTGAGGTATTTCTCCTGAGATATGAATATGTCATTGCGCTGTTGACGAATTTGAAGACCTAGGAAGAATTTCAACTCTCCCATCATAAAAATTTGATATTCTTCACTCATCATATAGGCAAATTCATCACTGTAACGTTGGTCAGTACACCCAAAGATAATATCATCAACATAAATTTGGCACACAAACAATTCACCATCATAAGATTTAGTGAAAAGAGTTGGGTCAAGTGAACCGGGTTTGAAGGCATTATTCATGAGGAATTCCTTCAAAGTATCATACCATGCCCGAGGGGCCTGCGTGAGGCCATAGAGGACCTTATTGAGTCTGAAGACTTTGTCAGGATGCTTTGGATCTTCAAAACCTTTGGGTTGAGCAACATATACTTCTTCCTCAAGCTTACCATTGAGGAATGCACTTTTCACATCCATTTGATATAAAGTGATATCATGATGGTTAGCATAAGCAAGTAATATGTGAATAGCCTCAAGTCTAGCAACAGGTGCAAAAGTTTCATCGGAATCAATTCCTTCAACCTGTGTGTAGCCTTGAGCTACGAGACGAGCCTTATTCCTCACCACAAGGCCATTTTCATCTTGCTTGTTGCGGTAGATCCACTTTGTGCCTATGATATTGTGCTTGCAAGGATCTGGACGATTGACTAGTTCCCAAACATTGTTGAGCTCGAACTGATGTAATTCTTCTTGCATAGCTTGAATCCACTCAGGCTCCAGAAATGCTTCATCTACCTTAGTGGCTCTGTGATAGAGACAAAAGCAAAGTGCCGACAAAAGTTAGTCAGATGTGAAGCTTTTGAGCGTGTGAGAGGACCTGGTGCTTCAATGTCATCGATGATTCTCTCAATTTGCACTTTGTTTGCAACGTGAGGATGAGCGGGTTGTCGTCGAGGAATTTGGTCAGCATTTTCTTCAGGACCATTTTCCTCAGCACGATTTTCTTCGGGTGCATCAACTCGATGTTCTTCACGATCTGGAATGAATTCTTCAGCAGATTCTTCGGTAGGATTCCTCAGGTGTTGGTTCATCTATCCCAGAAGGTAGGTGCTCTCTTTGCGAGCCATTAGTTTCATTGAACCGCACATCTACAGTTTCAACAACTTTGTGATGAACGTTGTTGAAGACACTGTAGGTGTGCGAGTCCTTTTCGTAACCAAGCATAAAACCCTCATGTGCTTTCGGTGCAAATTTAGAGCTGTGGTGAGGAACTCTAATCCAGCATTTAGCACCGAAGACTTTGAAATAACTCACATTGGGTTTCTTGTCAGTGAGGAGTTCATAAGCAGTCTTCTTGAAGAATTTATGAAGATATACCCTGTTGATGATGTGGCACGCAGTATCAATTGCCTCAATCTAGAAACTACGAGGCGTCTTGTATTCATCAAGCATAGTGCGAGCCATCTCAACAAGAGTCCTGTTCTTGCGCTCCACAACGCCATTCTGCTGAGGAGTATAAGGAGCAGATAACTCATGAGTAATACCAAGTTCATCAACATAGTCATCAAGACCAGAATTCTTGAACTCAGTTCCATTGTCACTTCTGATGTGCTTGATCTTCACACCAAAGTTGGTTGAAGCCCTTGAGGAAAATCGTTTGAAGACTTCCTGCACCTCATGTTTGTAAGTGACAATATGCACCCATGTGTAACGAGAGTAATCATCAACAATAACAAATTCATATTGAGATGCATCATTTGTAACAGCTGAATAATGGTTAGGACCAAAGAGATCCATGTGAAGCAATTCAAATGGACGAGTAGTAGTCATGATAGTCTTAACTGGATGCTTGGCCTTGGTCATCTTTCCAGCTTCACAGGCTCCGCATAAGTGATCCTTGAGGAATTTGACATTCTCAATGCCAATGACATGCTTCTTCTTCGCAAGCGTGTGCAAATTCCTCATGCCTGCATGACCAAGTCGTCGATGCCATAGCCAGCCTTCTTAAGCTTTTGCAAGTAGGCATACGACTGGTTGTGGTCCTGTAGAGAAATCAACAATATACAAGTCTCCTCTCCTAAAGCCTTCGAAGACTTTGGAATGGTCAGGTTCCATGATCACAGCACAACGATACTTGCCAAAGACAACAACCATATCAAGATCACAAAGCATTGAGACAGACATAAGGTTGTATCCTAAGGACTCAACAAGCATCACTTTGTCCATGTGCCGATCCTTTGAGATAGCAACCTTACCTAGACCCAATACCTGACTTTTGCCTTTGTCAACGAAGATGATATGCTTCAGATGCGATGGAGTTAATGGAGCATCCATCAATAGATTCTTGTCACCAGTCATGTGATTTGCACATCCACTATCGAGTACCCACTCATTGGCTTTGGGTTGATTATCCTGCAGATGAATTAGTGCAACTTACGAACTCATATACTTCATCAGTTAAGAATATGACATCAATTCATCAGATCAATTTCATCAAGCAATAGAACAGATAAAGCAGTAAGAGGACGTGAGAAATGAAAGTTCATTTATTCATGATTAGCCTGCGTCCTTTCAGGCACTTTTCAGGTCTCCAGCAAATTCTCCAGACGTTTGAGCACGTTTGGAGACCTGACCCTGCATAAGAGATTAGTTCTTTTTCTTCACCACCCACATTTGAAGGGGTGGCAAAGAGTTCATCACTCTGCGAGCTCCATATGAGAAAGGTGGCATAGACGCCAGTCCATTTCGTTTCACATAAGAGGAGTTTGGGTAAGCATATGTGTAAGCGTAGAAATTCTTTGAGGACTTATGAACATAATGGTTAGAAGAATAATGCTCATATTCATAGCCCTTAGCTCTTCCCTGCGAAACAGAGTTGTTAGCATGATGATGTTCATGTGAGGACTTTGATCCATTTGAGGAATTTGATCGACGTGAGTAGTATGGTCCATATGAGGATTTGGATCCATATGAAGAATTTGGTCCATATGAAGAATTTGATCTGGGGTTCCTTTTCTTCACAGGTGGTGTCATGAGGACATTCACCTAAAGACTTTCAAGGCACCTTTTGGGAACCCAGATTTTCTTCATAGGGGAACCGTTCCTACTGTTAGTGCCAACATATCTAGCAAATACTTCACCATTCTGATTTTTGAACAGTTTATAGTTGGAGTCAAATGACTCATCAGAAGAATGAGGAGATTCACATGCAAAGCTAGATAAATTGGATGGATAAACTTGAGGTCCCTTTGCAGCAACCTATGAGGTTTTGGGGTACTGCTCAGGCTTCCAATATGTACCATCAGCATTGAGTTTCCTCTCAAAGGCAATACCCTCTTTCCTAGGGTTCCTATTGAGGATCTGCTTTTTAAGTACATCACAAAGAGCCTGATGCCCTTTGAGGATTTTGTACATGCCTGTCATGTACAATTCCTTCAGCCCTACATCGTTAGTGATACTAGCAATATCCTCAGATGAGGAATTAGTGATAGCAGAGACAGTTGAAGAATTTGTAGCATTAGAAGCATTTGAACTTTCAGGTGAAGAATTAGCAGATTCACGTTCAATGCATTTCAAACATGGAGGAACAAATTCTTCCTGAGCAGCGTTGGTTTGTTGAGCTAATAATGAATCGCGCTCCTTCTGAAGATCGTCATAACTCACTCTTAGCTTCTCAAGATCTTGCTTTCTCTGAAGAAATTCATAAGAAAGCTTATCATGATCAGATAAGAGAGTGTTACGATGACCTTGAAGGTTGTCAAACCTGGACTGATGTCTCTGAAGATTTTCAGTCAAGGCTTTAGTGCGATCCATTTCTTCACCCAACATATCATCACTTTTGTCTAGCATGTTTTGAACCTTTTCAAAAGCCTTTTGTTGTTTCACAGCAAGTTTAGAGTAGCTGGGCTTCAGGTTTTCATCAGATTCATACTCACTAGATTTAGAGGAGGTATATTTGAGTACATTGGCACCCTTAGCCATGAAGTAATAGGTGGGAGCGTAGTCATCATTGTCTTCATCAGCCTTGTTGGTGATGCCATTTTCTTCAGAGTTGAAGATGGACTTGTTGACGAAAGCAGTGGCGAGATCTAGGCTCGCCACACCAGACTCGGACTCCTCAGATGCCTCCTCTTCCTCATGTTCCTCAGATTCAGCCTCAAAGTTCATTTCCTTGCCGATGAATGCCCGAGCCTTCTTGGAGCTGCTCTTCTTGTGATATGAAGACTTCGAAGATTTTGATGATGAAGACTTTGAAGATTTCTTCTTCTTCCCCGCATCATCAGAGCTGTAATCCTTGTATTTCTTCTTCTTTGATTCCTTTTCCCACTGAGGACAATCTTCAATGTAGTGATCAGGTTTCTTGCATTTGTGGCATAGCCTCTTCTTGTAGTGACTGGATGAGGAATCAGTGCTCCTTGAGGATTTTCCAAAGCGACGTCTTGAGAACCTCTGGAATTTCTTCACGAGCAGTGCTAGCTCCTGGCTCAGTTCTTTAGGATCACCAAGGATACTACCTGAATCTTCCCATTCAGATTCAGATATAGCCTTAGCTTTCAAGGCATGAGGTCTGATATAGCTCGACCCATAGAGATCTCTCTTCCCAGCAAGCTGGAACTCATGAGTGTTTAGCCTCTCGAGGATATCAGCATGATCAAGTGACCTGTAATCAGCACGTTCTTGTATCATCAATGCTAGAGTATCAGATGAGGAATCAAGCGATCTCAGCAATTTCTTCACCACCTCATGGTCAGTGATGTCCGTGGCACCAAGGGCTTGAAGCTCATTTGAGATGTCAGTGAGACGATCGAAGGTTTGCTGAACATTTTCATTGTCGAGTCTTTTGAAGCGATTGAAGAGATTGCGAAGAACGTCAACACGAGAGTCACGTTGAGTTGAGACTCCTTCATTCACTTTGGACAGCCTATCCCAGATAAGCTTAGCAGTTTCGAAAGAACTCACTCTTCCATACTTCCCTTTGCTCAGATGGCCACATATGATGTTCTTCGCTTGAGAATCGAGTTGCTTGAATCTCTTCACATCAGTAGCGTATAGAGAAGGTGTGACAGAGGGAACACCATTTTCCACAACATACCAGAGATCGTTATCAATTGCCTCAAGATGCATTTGCATCTTATTCTTCTAGTAGGGGTAGCCCGTCCCATCGAAGGTAGGACACCCCGCAGAGACCTTGATCATACCTGCGGTCGACATAACTAAAACTCCAGGCGGTTAAACCAAACTCACACAGAACAAGGGAGTACATTGCTCTGATATCAATTGAAAGTGCGTTATATCGACTAGAGGGGGGTGAATAGGAGATTTTTATGAATTCTTCACTGAGGAATTTCAGGGTGAGGAAATTCCTAACCAAAGAACTACTTGCAGCGGAATAAGTACTCGGAAGCAATCATAATAGAGCATAAGCATGATCATCATGATGAAATGAAAGCAAAGCACAGAGTACAAAAAGCATAAACACATGACAACACAAGATGAAGACAAACAAACTGAAGAAATTAAACTGAGGAAATTGAGAAAGTCTTCAGTCAGAGACTTCAAACACAGATATGAGGAAATGAAAGAGTTGAGGAAATAGAACCAGTAAGCTGGCGCAGTTCCAACTGCTGTCTCAGTTGTATGTATGGTTGAAGCGGCTAGGTATTTAAACCTGAGGACACACAGTCCTTACCGTATTCTCCTTGAGCTGAGATCACACAGACCTTGCCCAATCACTCGTGGTAAGTCTTCAGGTGACTTCCAAAGCTTCACATACTAGGTCACTCGGCGATCCACAATTCCTCTTGGATGCTCTAGACCATGACGCCTAACCGTTTTGAAGAAGAACAGTCTTCAAAGGTAACAAGCGTCGGATCCACGCAGGATCAATCCCTTCAGTGATGCTCAATCACTTTGGGTTTGTAGGTGTTTGGGTTTTTCCTCACTCAATGATTTTCGCTCAAAGTCCTCGGAGGATGGGATGCTCTCAAATGACAAGTGTCAGTTTCTCTCGGAGCAGCCAACCAGCTAGTGGTTGTAGGGGGCGGCTACTTATAGCCTAGGGAGCAGCCCGACATGATAAGACATAAATGCCCTTCAATGATATGACCATTAGGTGGGTAGATATTTTGGGATAGCTGGCGCGTAGCACTGCAACAGTCGGATATTTGAGGTTCAAAATCCTCAGGGCTATCATGTTCCTCACTATGTAGGCAATCCGCACTTGCGAATTCCTAACTCCTCAGTCAGAACAAATTCCTCAGAGACCAGAAGAACTTCATCTCTGTCACTGAAGAAAATGACTAAACTGTATGAGATTTCCAATGGCTTCACTCGAAAGGATTGGTAGGTGTAGGATTTTGAGTTGAGCATCACATGGAAATTTTTCTTTAGTATTTCCTCGACCCCCTTTAACATTATGGTGTTTCCTATGACTCAAGAAAGAGAAAATGAAATTACGAAAACAAAAGTCTTGACGCTTCATGTTCCTCGAATGAATACCAAGTCTTCAAGGTCACACCAATTTCTTCACTTTCAAAGTCTTCAGAAAGTCTTCAGAAAACCAAAGTCTTCAGCCGAACACATTCATTTTTAGGGGTCGACTTTCCCTGTAAATATCAAACTCCTGATAGACTTATAGACCTGTGTACACTCACAGACACATTAGTTCCTTAACCTATAAGTATTCAATACACCAAAATCACTAAGGGGCACTAGATGCACTTACACCATTCATAATTTTTTCATACATGTCACTCTTGATTCATTGCACATCCCGGTACACCGCCGGAGTCACTCATATAGAGTCATTTTTTGTTCTAAGTATCGATTTTTAATACTTGAGTTGTAAATAAATAGAAGTGTGATGATCATCATTATTAGTGCATTGTCCCGTGTGATGAAATAAAAAAAGAGAGGCCAAATAAGCCAATGAAAAAAGAGAGGCCAAAGAAGCCAAAAAAAGAGAGAAAAAGAGAGAAGGGACAATGCTACTATCCTTTTACCACACTTGTGCTTCATGTAGCACCATGATCTTCATGATAGAGAGTCTCTTATTTTGTCACTTACATATACTAGTGGGAATTTTCGTTATAGAACATGGCTTGTATATTCCAACAACGGGCTTCCTCAAAATGCCCTATGCCTTCGTGAGCAAGCAAGTTGGATGCACACCCACTTAGTTTCTTTTGTTGAGCTTCCATATATTTATAGCTCTAGTGCATCCATTGCATGGCAATACCTACTCACTCACATTGACATCTATTGATGGGCATCTCCATAGCCCATTAATACGCCTAGTTGATGTGAGACCATCTTCCTCCTTTTTGCCTTCTCCACAACCACCATTCTATTCCACATATAGTGCTATGTCCATGGCTCACGCTCATGTATTGCGTGAAAGTTGAAAAAGTTTGAGAATACTAAAGTATGAAACAATTGCTTGGCTTGTCATCGGGGTTGTGCATGATTTGAACATTTTGGGTGACGAAGATGGAGCATAGCCAAACTGTATGATTTTGTAGGGATGAACTTTCTTTGGCCATGTTATTTTGAGAAGACATGATTACTTTGTTCGTATGCTTGAAGTATTATTATTTTCATACCAATATTAAACTTTTGTCTTGAATCTTTCGGATCTGAATATTCTTGCCATAATAAAGAAGACTACATTGATAAATATGTTAGGTAGCATTCCACATCAAAAATTCTGTTTTTATCATTTACCTACTCAAGGATGAGCAGGAATTAAGCTTGGGGATTGTCGGGGGTTGGGTGCGACATATGCCCACGGGTGGCTTATCATGGTGGGGGCGAGTAGAACATCGCCGGTGCTTGGAAGCGGGGAAAGGCGCAAGCATGAACGCCGTCGAACTTTACCCAGGTTCGGGGCTCTCCTAGGAGATAACACCCCTAGTCCTGCTCTGCGGGGTCTCTGCATGATTACTAAGGCAAAGTGGCTACAAAGGTGCTCCTGGAGCTGTTTGCTAGAGGTAGGAGAAGGCAAGGCTAGCTCTTCTCCCTCTCTACCTATGTGGCTAATCGTAACAGGTTCAAACCCTTTGCATGGGTGCCCTGGGGGGTTTATATAGGCCTACCCCCCGGGGTACAATGGTAATCTGGCCGGGTGCGGGTCCCGACTGTCTGTGTCTCTGGTCGCCGGCTTCTCCACCGACTGCTGGGGCCCGCCGTCCTGGCGGGCCCCGCCGACTGGTAGGGTACAGGGCCGAATGGCCGTACCCGCAGATCACGGGTCCTGCCGGCTCCTGGTTACTATAGTCATGATGTTGATGATGCGGGCTTGGTCGTGGGAGTGTGGCTACAGTCCCGCCGGCTGGTGGGAGATCATTGTAGCCACGCCGCGTCTCTTCTGGTTAATGGCGCATGGAGCCCCAAGGGAGGGCCAGCAGACTCCCGCCTCAGCCGTCTTCTGGGCTCTCGCTGACCAGCAGGGCCCGCCGCCTGTGGGCCGTACTAACAGGCCGTCGTGGGAGCAGGGGCTGTGACGTCAGGAACGGAGTGGCGATAGTGTCGCGCCGTCGGAGATCTCTGCGGCGCACTGTGGCCACGCCTGGTCTTGGATTCGAGGGGGTGGATGGGCAGCTCTGTAGCCCCTCCCCATCTTGTCTGTCGGGCGCCGTGAGCCAGCTGCGTGGGAGCCGGCCTTCCGAGGAGTCGCCGGCCAGGAGTCGGACCGATCCGGGTGCCGAATCCCGAGGCAAGCCGGCTTCCAGCAGTCGGCCAGTCGGCACTTTGTCCTGGTGTCTTGAGGGGCGCAGCCTGCCCCAATGTTTTGAAAGATCTTGGGACCCGGGTTAGGCTACCCGTGGCCCATTACTCCGACAATAGTCCCCGAAGCTGGTGAGGCACCGAGGTGATAGAGTCAAGGGGCCTCAATAGTTTCCTCCAGGTGCTCAGAATGAACGCTTCGTCCGCCTCCTAGCAGGCCGCCCGCTAGGAGTCGGCCCTGACCAGTCGGATAGGCCAGGGGAGTTCGAATGTCGTGGCGGGAACCAGGTGGCGTTCAGGCTAAGCTTCCTAGCCCACGCACGCGATGGGACGTGACAGCAGGCTGGGCCCGCCACTATCGGGCCTCGGCACGCGGGCGGATCCGCTGCGGCCAAACGGGCAGTTGGGCTCCCTCGCGGAGTTACTGCTCGCAGTAACTCGCGTGAGGAATGCGGGGTCGTGGGGTCGTGGGCTCAGTTAATCCCACGATCCCACGATCGCCCCCTCGGCTTCGTAGCCCGTAGGCTATAAGTAAGGGGGAAGAGGGGGAGCGGCGAAGCACGCGTGCCCTTCTGCCCCTCCGCCCTCTTCGTCTTCGTCTCCTTGCTCTTGTTCTTCCTCTCGCTGCCGCGCACCCAAACCGAACCCAGTGCCGCCATAGCTTCCTCCAATGAGCTCCTCCTCCGCTCCTTAGATGCGTTCCGGGGACTGGTATGGCTCGGTCATCCACGACGACCACATCGATTTCCTCCGCGACACGTGGCGGCTGCCGGCCAAGGACCTCGTGAGGGTTTGTCTTGTGCGGGCGGGGGAGATCTCGCCGGCGCCGAAGGAGGGCGAGCGGGTCGTCTTCCCCTCGCACTGCCTCCGCGTCCTGGTCCTGCCGGCGAGCAACTTCTTCCGGGCCTTCCTGGAATTCTACCAGCTGCAGCCGCACCACCTCACTCCCAACACGGTGGTGCTGCTGTCCGCCTTCGTCACTCTGTGCGAAGGCTACCTCGGCGTTCTCCCCACCATCGAGCTGTGGGGAGAGTTCTTCTAATGCAAGCTCGGCACCCACTCGGAGGGCGTTCCGGCTCCGTGCGGCGAGTTCGTCGTCGTGCGCAGGTCGTCGGGCGACAACCCCTTCCCTGCCATCTCCCTGATCAAGTCAGTGAAGATGTGGCAGTAGTCCTACTTCTATGTGAAGGACATCTCTCCGGCCGGCGACCAAGTCAACCTGCCGGAGTACGCAGCCGGGCCCACCGAGAGGCAACCCAACTGGTCCCATTGGGAAAAAACTCTGTCGTCCTCCGGAGTCGCCGCCGTCGCCCGGCTCCGGGTGCTGACGCAGTCGGAGGGCCTGACCGGTCCTGATCTGCTAACCGCCTTCGTGGCGCGCCGGGTGCTCCCGCTCCAGCGCCGCCCTCATCTGATCTGTCAGATGAGCGGGCACCGGGATCCAAGCCGGCTGAGCACCAAGGAGATGCTGCACGGGGCGGTGGCCGACGTGGTGAACCTCATGGCCAACTGCGAGCTCACCTCGGAGTGGCAATTCGGCAAGGAGCCCTACTCGCGCGCCAATCCTCCGCCCATGGTAAGCCGTCTTCTCTTCTTTTTTATCTTCATTGCCAAGTTCTATCTGTCCGACTCTGACCAGTTGGCCTTAGAGCCTTCTCCTCCAGCCGGCAGTAGGCACCAGGGGGTCCGACCGCGAGTTCGACCCCGACCGGTCGGAGAGCGACATCAACGACCCTGACGCGGGGCTCGTGGCCCTGGAGGCCGACGCCGAAGGAGGACGCGAGGGGGCAGGCGGCTCAGGGCTTGGAGCCGGCCTCGAGGACTGGCCCGACGATGACGTGTGGGAGCCGGCTCCGAGCCGTCTGTCGGGATCCAACCGCCCGAGCTCGTCTGCCGCGCCGGGCGCTGAAGGCGGCGCGAAGAAGCGTCGGGCCGCGCGGGGCTTGTACGGGAGCCAGTCGAAGAAGCCCAAGGGCGGGCCGGCCACGGCGACCCGGCGGGAGGGGGCGGCCGCGAGGGCAGCCCGGTTTCGCAAGCCGGTGAAGACGCCCCAACTCGTCTCCGCGTAAGTGTTGATCTTGTTCTGGTACTTTCCTTGTTTTGTTGATTCTTTCCTAATCTCTCCGTCTTGTTTTCCTAACTCCAGCGCTCCGCTCACCCTTGAGAGGGTAGACGCCGCCTCCATCGTGGAGTCGGCAGAGGTGCGGGTGACCACTCGGCGAGTCGATCCGGCCGCCGACCTCAGCGAGGCGACGGAGCTGAAAATGCGGGAGGCGCGCGCGGAGCAGGAGGCGGAGGAGAAAGCGGCGGCATCCGTCAAGTCGAAACTGGCTGCGGCCGAGGCCGCAGCCAAGGCGAAGGAGCAGGAGCTGGCCAGGGAAGCAGCGCGCCGCCAGGCGCCGCTGTTCATCGTCCCATTAAGCTCTGCGCCGCCACCACCCAGCTTTGTGGCGCCGACCGCGGGAGTCGGCGATCCGCACCCGGCTGCAGAGGCGAGCGGCGACGCCCCTCACCCGGACATAATCATACTTCCGTCCCGCGAGGGAGTCGTGGGACAAGCAGCCGACGGACTCGCCAGCGCCAGCAGGGGGACGCGAGGTGGCGGCCCCGGCTCCCAAAGTCCGCACGCCGTCACACCGCCGTCTGGCGAAGGCGGCCTCGTCGCCGCGCCCACCTGGAGTCAGCACGGCGAGCTCCTCGATCCCGGATGCGGAGGCGTCCAACGCCGCGCCAGTCGGCTGGGCGCGAGGGGGCGGGTCAGGCCCGCTCAACATGGCGATCCTAGACGTCCAGGCCAAGCTCCAGGTCGAGGCCGAAGCCCTCAAACGCTGCAATACTGCTTTCCTGGAGTCGCGCGCAGCCGTCCGGGTAATTTCTCTTGAGTTTTGACTTGTGCTTCTTCGTGGGGGCGCGCCAGTGATCCCACTGGGTGTAGTCCCCGAGTTCCGGGCCGGCTGCTGAGCAGGCAGCGCGGAACTCTAACTTGTTAGTCCCGAGTGCTTAATTTGCCTGATTTCTTCAATGCAGGAGTATCATAACCTCCGTGCGCACGTCTTCAACTCCAAGGTGCAGGAGCTGACGCAGCGGAACACCGACTTGGCGGAAAGCCGGGGTAAGTTTCTTTTCCTTCTTCACGGGGGCGCGCTGGCGCCCCCGCGGGCTATAGTCCCCGAGATTCGGGCCGACTGCTGAGCAGTCGGGCTGGATCTCCCGGCGACTGTTATCTTATTTGACTGCTTCTGATGACTTCTTCTTCTTCGCGGGGGCGCGCTGGCGCACCCGTGGGCTGTAGTCCCCGAGGTTCGGGCTGACTGCTGAGCAGTCGGGCCGGATCTCCCGACAACTGTTATCTTGCGTTTGTTGATTCTTTGATTTTTTTCCTTCTTCGCGGGCGCGCGCTGGCGCGCCCGCGGGCTGTAGTCCCCGAGATTCGGGCCGACTGCTGAGCAGTCGGGGCGGATCTTCCTGGCGACTTGTTCTTCTTCTGCATTGGATACTAATGTTTTTTCCTTTTTCTTCATTCTGCAGAGGCCAACGCCACCCTGCAACAGCAGCTGGGAGAGGCTCGCACCGTGCTGCGCGCCAAGGAGGCGGAGTGCGGCAAGCTGGCGGAGGAGTGCGACCGACTGGCCGCGCAGCTGGCGGAGCAGACGGCGCTTGCCAAGAAGGCCAAACATGAGGCGGAGAACAAGGAGGCCGGCCTCCTCGCCGAGTTTGCGGTAGAGTGCGCCGCTTGGTCCGACAAGCAGTCGGTGCTGACCTACGGCTTCCACGTGATCGAAGACATCGTCGACGGTGAGTTTCTTTTTTTCCCTTCTCCGGGCTGCTGGTTGTCGATCGAGCCTGCTCTTGTTTCTTACTTCACATCTTGCTTTGAACAGACTTCTTCCCCGGCAACTCCCACGCCGCCAACCAGGCCATCGAAGCCAGCCGCGAGAAGCGCAGGGCGGAAGGCGCAAACATCGCTCCCGACGCGCCCCGGACTCTGAACGAGCAGATCCTTAGCATTCGGGCACGCATCCAGCGGGCTTCCCGATGCTGTGCCGTCTTCAACGCGCCGGTGCCACGGCGATCGCCCGGTCCCGCGCACGCCCAGTCGGACTGCCGACTGGCTGGAGGTGGCGGCCGGCCGGCTGGAGGCGTGGAAGGGCTCCTCGGCCAAGGCGGGAGCTCGCCGGGCCTTGAAGTTCGTCAAGGCGTGGTACCCTGGTCTGAGCCTAGACCAGCTGGCGATGCTTTGGGCGGAGGCCCAGGGGGAGCTCTCGGCTGCGGAGGCCCAGGACGCCCTTGCCAAGCGCGCAGCGGCCATCGCCGAGTACACCGACACCAGCGTCCTCATCCCGAAGCGGACTGAGAATGGTGTCGTAGTGCCGGTCGACTGGTTCATGCTGAATCCCGAGGACGGCGAAGATTCCGCGGAGATGATCGGCTCCAGCAGCGAGGACGAGGACGAGGAGGGGGTGGAGGGCGAAGGAGAGGTGCCGGCGGCTGGAGCAGACGGCCAGCCCCAGCTCGATCGCGCCTCCAGCAACAAGCCGCGGTCGGACGAGCCAGCTGCCGCTGGAGTCGACCAAGCCGTAGTCGACCAGCCGGCTGCTCACCCAGCGGCGCCGCCGACGCCTCCGACCCGCCGAACCCGTCCGCCGTGCCTTAGGCCTTGTCAGCTTGTCTTTATTTCTGTTTGCTCATGATCTCGATGAACTTTGCTTAGTTTGCACAATTCCACCCTGGGGGTGTATTTTAAATTTGTTGAACTCTGGCCTAGGGCCTTCGATGTATATAAGTTTGCCGAATTCTATCTTTTCCTGCGTTTGTCTCTTATGGCTTTTTCCTTTGCCGCCTTTCCAAGGTGACGCCTTGCCAGCCCGAACAGCCGCTCTGCGTGCTGTGGCTGGGTCAAGTGCTTAGCCACTTGGGAAGGCAAGTACTCAGCCGACTGGAGTTTTTAGCAGGTTGGGTAGAAGCCGGCCGACCGGCTGCTTAGCAGTCAGTCGACAAGGCAGGGAGCCGGCTTGGGCTATACGGATGCCTTGGGTCCTTAGCCATTTTTCATGCGGGCGCCCTTTCTTGCTTTGGACTCCTACCCACCAGTCAGTCGCTCTGCGAACTGTGGCTTTGGTAGGGGTAAGCTTAGGCGCCACACATTACTTGTCCGGCTGCAGGAGGCATTCGCATAGCGCAAGGCGGCGACTCCCCGGGCCGACTAGACGGACCCGGTGCGGGACGGATAAGTAAATGACATCGAAAGATAGGCACAATATTTATCATACAGACGGAAAAGGGCAGTGCCCGAGATCTTCTCGGGGGTCCCTGAGTCTTAGTACGTTAATTACAAAAGTTTTGTGGTACATACTGCATTCAGCTGTAAATTCTTCGTAGGAGGTTTGCGTTCCATGGTCGCTCCGTCTCTTTGCCGGAGTCGTCTCTCTTGCGGGCTCGAGGCTTCTGAGCGTCGATGAGGTAGTAGGAGTCGTTGCCCAGTACTTTGCTGATGCTGAAGGGGCCTTCCCATGGTCCCGAGAGCTTGTGCTGGCCGGCTGTTCTCTGGATCAGCCGGAGCACAAGGTCGCCCTCCTGGAAGGATCTTGGCTTGACCTTCCGGTTGTAGTAGCGGCGTAGACTCTCTGGTAGATGGCGGACCGGCTGAGTGCTAACAGCCGGCCCTCTTCCAGCAGATCGACGCCGTCTTCTCGTGCTTCTCTTGCCTCCTCTTCGGTGTACATGGTGACTCTTGGGGAGTCGAACTTTATATCCGTCGGGATGACGGCTTCAGCACCGTAGACGAGGAAGAAGGGAGTGAAACCAGTAGGCTGGTGGAGGGGCCTGGAGGCTGTCTCCCTTGGCGATTCTGGTCGGCTAGTGGCACTTTCGGGTGACATGGTTGGACGGCTTCGCACCGCTGTGGAACTTGCAGGGGGCGTCAAGGGTTTGCTCATTGGAGAAGGCGGGCAGCCAGTTTGGCTTGCCGCCCTTCTGACGCTTGGGCTGTGGCTGCCCTTCCGGCTGATCATCTTCGACTGCTGCCACTTGCCGGCTTGTGAAAGCGGGCTGCGTGGCTTTGCGCTTGTTGTCGTTGGGCTGCTGACGCCGACTGGAGTCACCAGCCGGGGTTCGTGGAGCCGGAGGCGCCATCTTGCCGGACGTGTCGACTCAGACCTCGGCCTTCATGGAGGAGTCGGCGGTGGCGTATTTGTTTGCAATGACTAGCAGCTCGTGGAGGGAAGTCGGCTTGTCGCAGAGGAGTCGGTGCTTGAGGAGGGTGCCCTCTCGGCACCCGGCGGTGAAGTATTCGATGGACTGCACCTCGTGCACGCCCTCGCAGGAGTTACGCAACTCGGCCCAGCGCGTGAGGTAGTCGCGAGTCAACTCGTTGGGGCCTTGGACGCACAGGGGGAGTTGGCTAGGCTTGGGCGGCCGCTTGTAGGTGCTGGTGAAGTTGCGGATGAAGGAGTCGGTGAAGTCAACCCAGCTGTTGATGCTGCGGGGTTTCAGGCTGTTCAGCCACGTCCGGGCCGTGCCCTGGAGCATGAGTGGAACATATTTCACGGAAACACGCTTGTTGCCGTTAGCGATGTTGATGGCCGTCGAGTAGTCGACCAGCCAGTCCTCCGGCTTCACGGAGCCGGTGTACTTGGGGGTGTCTCTGGGGAGCGTGAACCCTCGGGGGAAGGGCTCGTCTCTGATGCGGGGGCCAAAACAGGGCGGCCCCATCTCGTCTTCTTCTTCCAGCGCCTGGGATCAGTTGAGGCGGTCGATTCGATGGCGGGCGTTACTCTCTCCGATCCCCTCTCGGCGGCCAAGTCGGTCGCCGAGTGATGGGAGATCAACAGGCGGTGGGGAAACGCGCCTCTCCCGGCGTGGTGGAGGAGGCGGGCAGTCGTCCCGTCGCCTGACTGCTCTTGGGCGACCGTCCGGGTCGCGCTCGATGGTGACATGGGTCCGGGTGCGGCTAGCAGCCGACTGCTCGTCTCTCCTACCGCGGACTCTGCCAATCGGCGTCCGGCAGGTCGCGCCTTTGTCTTGGTGGGGAGGAGGATCGTCGTTCCGCCGGCGGGGTGCACCATCGCGGCAGCCGGCTTCTTGTCGCACGGCGGCCGCGTCTAGGAGCTGCTGGACGCGCTCCGTCATGTGGCGACGCTCGTCGCCCTCGAGCCGGTCCATCTCGTCTGCTGCCGCCTGGGCGGCCCGCAGGTTCTCCACAGCCGTGGTGTAGACGGGGCGATCTACCCCGAACATGTTGGCGATGGTCGCGCCACGCTGTCCGACTTGGCCCGTGCGGCTGGGCCCGCCATAAGCCGGCGTGCCGCCGACTGCCCGGTCCATCTCTCGCTGGTAGGCATCCGCGAGGCGTCTCATGCCGGCCAGCCGGTTGGCGCTTTCGAGGAGCTGGAGGCGGCATGCCTCCAGGGTCTCAGCGTCGGCGTCTTCCGGAATCAGCGCGGACAAATCTTGCAGGGCCGCACGCAGCGGGTCCTGGCTGCTGCCACCAGAGTGCTCGCCAACAATGAGCACCTCAGTGACGGTGCTTCCTCCGCTGTGCTCATGAGGGAGCGGCTCATCGTAGACCACCACGTTGGTGGGGAACGCGTCGAGCGACGCGGTGTCGGAGTCGACCAGCATCGGGTCGGTGGAGCCAACCGACTCCACATCGGCAGCGAGCTCGCCGGTGACGTATGATGAAATTACGAAAACAAAATTCTTGACGC
Organism: Aegilops tauschii subsp. strangulata; assembly: GCF_002575655.3. NCBI lineage: Eukaryota > Viridiplantae > Streptophyta > Magnoliopsida > Poales > Poaceae > Aegilops > Aegilops tauschii. The sequence goes on along the minus strand of NC_053041.3, from coordinate 60,615,291 downwards.
TTCATGTTCCTCGAATGAATACCAAGTCTTCAAGGTTACACCAATTTCTTCACTTTCAAAGTCTTCAGAAATCCAAAGTCTTCAGCCGAAGACATTCATTTTTAGGGGTCGACTTTCTCTGTAAATATCAAACTCCTCATAGACATATAGACCTGTGTACACTCACAAACACATTAGTTCCTTAACGTATAAGTCTTCAATACACCAAAATCACTAAGGGGCACTAGATGCAGTTACACCATTCATAATTTTTTCATACATGTCACTCTTGATTCGTTGCACATCCCGGTACATCGCCGGAGTCACTCATATAGAGTCATATTTTGTTCTAAGTATCGATTTGTAATCCTTGAGTTGTAAATAAATAGAAGTGTGATGATGATCATTATTAGAGCATTGTCCCATGTGAGGAAATAAAAAAAGAGAGGCCAAATAAGCCAATGAAAAAAGAGAGGCCAAAGAAGCCAAAAAAAGAGAGAGAAAAAGAGAGAAGGGACAATGCTACTATCCTTTTACCACACTTGTGCTTCATGTAGCACCATGATCTTCATGATAGAGAGTCTCTTATTTTGTCACTTACATATACTAGTGGGAATTTTCGTTATAGAACTTGGCTTGTATATTCCAACAATGGGCTTCCTCAAAATGCCCTATGACTTCGTGAGCAAGCAAGTTGGATGCAAGCCCACTTAGTTTCTTTTGTTGAGCTTCCATACATTTATAGCTCTAGTGCATCCATTGCATGCCAATCCCTACTCACTCACATTGACATCTATTGATGGGCATCTCCATAGCCCATTAATACGCCTAGTTGATGTGAGAGCATCTTCCTCCTTTTGGCCTTCTCCACAACCACCATTCTATTCCACATTTAGTGCTATGTCCATGGCTCACGCTCATGTATTGCGTGAAAGTTGAAAAAGTTTGAGAATACTAAAGTATGAAACAATTGCTTGGCTTGTCATCGGGGTTGTGCATGATTTGAACATTTTGTGTGACGAAGATGGAGCATAGCCAAACTATATGATTTTGTAGGGATGATCTTTCTTTGGCCATGTTATTTTGAGAAGACATGATTACTTTGTTAGTATGCTTGAAGTATTATTATTTTCATACCAATATTAAACTTTTGTCTTGAATCTTTCGGATCTGAATATTCTTGCCATAATAAAGAAGATTACATTGATAAATATGTTAGGTAGCATTCCACATCAAAAATTCTGTTTTGATCATTTACCTACTCGAGGACGAGCAGGAATTAAGCTTGGGGATTGTCGGGGGTTGGGTGCGACATATGCCAACGGGTGGCTTATCGTGGTGGGGGCGAGTAGAACGTCGCCGGTGCCTGGAAGCGGGATAAGGCACAAGCATGAACGCCGTCGAACTTTACCCAGGTTCGGGGCTCTCCTAAGAGATAACACCCCTAGTTATGCACTGCGGGGTCTCCGCATGATTACTAAGGCAAAGTGGCTACAAAGGTGCTCCTGGAGCTGTTTGCTAGAGGTAGGAGAAGGCAAGGCTAGCTCTTCTCCCTCTCTACGTATGTGGCTAATCGTAACAGGTTCGAACTCTTTGCATGGGTGCCCCGGGGGGTTTATATAGGCCTACCCCTCAGGGGTACAATGGTAATCTGGCCGGGTGCGGGTCCCGACTGTCTGTGTCTCTGGTCGCCGGCTTCTCCACCGACTGCTGGGGTCCGCCGTCCTGGCGGGCCCCGCCGACTGGTAGGGTACAGGGCCGACAGGCCGTACCCACAGATCACGGGTCCTGCCAGCTCCTGGTTACTGTAGTCATGATATTGATGATGTGGGCTTGGTCGTGGGAGCGTGGCTACAGTCCCGCCGGCTGGTGGGAGATAACTGTAGCCACGCCGCGTCTCCTCTACTTAATGGCGCACGGAGCCCCAGGGGAGAGCCAGCAGACTCCCGGAGGCCGACTCCCCTTGGGTCCGCCTGGTCCAGCCTCAGCCGTCTTCTGGGCTCTCGCTGACCAGCAGGGCCCGCCGCCTGTGGGCCGTACTGACAGGCCGTCGTGGGAGCAAGGGCCGTGACGTCAGGAACGGAGTGGCGACAGTGTCGCGCCGTCGGAGATCTCTGCGGCGCACTGTGGCCAAGCCTGGTCTTGGATTCGGGGGGGATGGGCAGCTCTGTAGCCCCTCCCCATCTTGTCATCTTAATGGAGGCGCCGGTCTGTCGGGCGCCGTGAGACGGCTGCGTGGGAGCCGGCCTTCCGAGGAGTCGCCGGCCGGGAGTCGAACCGATCCGGGTGCCGACTCCGGGGGCGAGCCGGCTTCCAGCAGTCGGCCAGTCGGCACTTTGTCCTGGTGTCTTGAGGGGCGCAGCCTGCCCCGATGTTTTGAAAGATCTTGGGACCCGGGTTAGGCTACCCGTAGCCCATTACTCCGACAGGGATGCTTGATACGTCTCCAATGTATCTATAATTTTTGATTGTTCCATGCTATTCTATTATCCATCTAGGATGTTTTATATGCATTTATATGCTATTTTATATGATTTTTGGGACTAACCTATTAACCTAGAGCCTAGTGCCAGTTTCTGTTTTTTCCTTGTTTTTGAGTTTTACAGAAAAGGAATACCAAACGGAGTCCAATTGACGTGACAATTTTTGATGGTTTTTTATGGACCAAAAGAAGCCCCCGGAGTATAATAGTTGGGCCAGAAGAGTCTCGAGCCGTCCACGAGGGAGGAGGGCGCACCCTACCCCCCTGGGCACGTCCCCCTGCCTTGTGGACGACTCGGAGATCCCCCTGACAGGAGACCAACGCAAAAATTCCTATAAATACAGAAACCTCCAGAACATAACCTAGATCGGGAGTTCCGCTGCCGCAAGCCTCTGTAGCCACCAAAAACGAATCGGGACCCTGTTCCGGCACCCTGCCGGATGGGGGTCCATCACCGGTGGCCATGTTCATCATCCCGACGCTCTCCATGACGAGGAGGGAGTAGTTCACCCTCGGGGCTGAGGGTATTTACCAGTAGTTATTTGTTTGATCTCTCTCTCTCTCTCGTGTTCTTGATTTGGCACGATCTTGATGTACCGCGAGCTTTGCTATTATAGTTGGATCTTATGATGTTTCTCCCCCTCTATATCTTGTAATGGATTGAGTTTTCCCTTTGAAGTTATCTTATCGGATTGAGTCTTTAAGGATTTGAGAACACTTGATGTATGTATTGCATGTGCTTATCTGTGGTGACAATGGGATATTCACGTGATCTACTTGATGTATGTTTCGGTGATCAACTTGCGGGTTCAGTGACCTTGTGAACTTATGCATAGGGGTTGGCACACGTTTTTGTCTTGACTCTCCGGTAGAAACGTTGGGAACTCTTTGAAGTACTTTGTGTTGGCTTGAATAGATGAATTTGAGATTGTGTGATGCATATCGTATAGTCATACCCACAGATACTTGAGGTGACATTGGAGTATCTATGTGACATTAGGGTTTTGGTTGATTTGTGTCTTAAGGTGTTATTGTACTACGAACTCTAGGATAGATCGAACGGAAAGAATAGCTTCATGTTATTTTACTACGGACTCTTGAATAGATTGATTAGAAAGGATAACTTTGAGGTGGTTTCGTACCCTACAATAATCTCTTCGTTTATTCTCCGCTATTAGTGACTTTGGAGTGACTCTTTGTTGCATGTTGAGGGATAGTTATATGATCCAATTATGTTATTATTGTTGAGAGAACTTGCACTAGTGAAAGCATGAACCCTAGGCCTTGTTTAAACGCATTGCAATACCATTTTTGCTCACTTTTATCATTAGTTACTTTGCTGTTTTTATAATTTCAGATTATAAAAACCTATATCTACCATCCATATTACACTTGTATCACCATCTCTTCGCTAAACTAGTGCACCTATTGAAGGAGATATGGCCTAGAGGCAATAATAAAGTTATTATTTATTTCCTTATTTCATGATAAATGTTTATTATTCATGCTAGAATTGTATTAACCGGAAACATAATACATGTGTGGATACATAGACAAACAGAGTGTTACTAGTATGCCTCTACTTGACTAGCTCATTAATCAAAGATGGTTAAGTTTCCTAGCCATAGACATGAGTTGTCATTTGATAAACGGGATCACATCATTAGGAGAATGATGTGATTGACTTGACCCATTCCGCTAGCTTAGCATTTGATCGTTTAGTATATTGCTATTGCTTTCTTCATGACTTATACAGGTTCCTATGACTATGAGATTATGAAACTCTCGATTACCGGAGGAACACTTTGTGTGCTACCAAACGTCACAACGTAATAGGGTGATTATAAAGGTGCTCTACAGGTGTCTCTGATGGTACTTGTTGAGTTGGCATAGATCGAGATTAGGATTTGTCACTCTGATTGTCGGAGAGGTATCTCTGGGCCCTCTCGGTAATGCACATCACTATAAGCCTTGCAAGCAATGTGACTAATGAGTTAGTTGCGGGATGATGCATTACGTAATGAGTAAAGAGACTTGTCGATAACGAGATTGAACTAGGTATTGAGATACCGACGATCGAATCTCAGGCAAGTAACATGCCGATGACAAAGGGAACAACGTATGTTGTTATGCGGTTTGACCGATAAACAACTTCGTAGAATATGTAGGAGCCAATATGAGCATCCAGGTTCCGCTATTGGTTATTGACCTGAGACGTGTCTCGGTCATGTCTACATAGTTCTCGATCTCGTAGAGTCTGCACGCTTAAAGTTCTATGACGATTGGTATTATGAGTTTTTGTGTTTTGATGTACCGAAGGTAGTTCGGAGTCCCGGATATGATCACGGACATGAAGAGGAGTCTCGAAATGGTCGATACGTAAAGATAGATATATTGGACGACTATGTTCGGACACCGGAAAGGTTTCGTGAGGTTTCGGACATATACCGGAGTACCGGGGGTTTACCGGAACCCCCCGGGGAGTATATTGGGACTAATGGGCCTTAGTGGGAGAAGAGGAGGGGCGGCCAGGGCAGCCGCGCGCCCCCTTCCCCTCTAGTCCGAATTGCACAAGGAGGGGGGCGCCCCCCTTTTTCCTTCTCTTCCTCTCTCCCTTCCTTCCCTTCTCCTACTCCTACTAGGAAAGGTGGAGTCCTACTCCCGGTGGGAGTAGGAATCCCCCCTTGGCGTTCCCTCCTACTGGCCGGCCGCCTCCCCCCTAGCTCCTTTATATACGGGGGCAGGGGACACCCGAGAGACACAACAATTGATCATTGATCTCTAAGCCGTGTGCAGGGGCCCCCTCCACCATAATCCACCTCGGTCATATCGTAGCGGTGCTTACGCGAAGCCCTGCGTCGGTAGCATCCTCATCACCGTCACCACACCGTCGTGCTGACGAAACTCTCCCTCGAGCTCTACTGGATCGTGAGATCGCGGGACGTCACCGAGCTGAACGTGTGCTGAACGCAGAGGTGTCGTACGTTCGCTACTGAGGATCGGTCGATCGTGAAGACGTACGACTACATCAACCGCGTTGTCATAAGGCATCCGCTTAACGGTCTATGAGGGTACGTGGATGACACTCTCCCCTCTCGTTGCTATGCATCACCATGATCTTGCGTGTGCGTAGGATTTTTTTGAAATTACTACGTTCCCCAACAGTTGCATCCGAGCCAGGTTTATGCGTAGATGTTATATGCACGAGTAGAACACAAGTGAGTTGTGGGCGATACAAGTCTTACTGCTTACGAGCATGTCAAACTTTGGTTCGGCGGTATTATTGGATGAAGCGGCCCGGACCGACAATATGCGTACACTTACGCGAGATTGGTTCTTTTTCGAGAAAACGCAAGAGACTTTGCGTTTCATTTCATTGAACAGGAAGACATAAGGGGTACAACCTCCAGAAAGGAGAGACACACACACACGCACACATATACAAGTCTGTCCTCACCAAGCGACTAGAACTGGGTGAGGAGGTGCCCTCAACTACAGACACGCAACGACATTAGACCTCGCCCGGCAGGGCAGCGTCACTGCCATTGCCAGACAGCTCCATGGACGATTGCAGCTCCAGGACTGCCCAGGCCAACGTACCTCTCACCCATGTGCCTAGAGAGTCGGCGGGTGAAGGGCTGGGCACAATAGGAACTAGTGTAGCACTCGTTGGGGAAGCGCGGGCGCTGGCATACATTGCAATCCGCTCCCTGTGTAGCAGTCTACGCTAGAGCGATGCATCACCAGCCACCATCTGCCGCATCAAACTCCACTTGCAGCCAAAGCAGCGCCTACAAGAGGGAAACGACGTTGAGACGCCGCCACTGCCCGGTCCGGGAGGCCGGACCTGGGATTTCTCCCGGTGCTCGAGGAGGAGATCTGGTCAGGGTCATGCCAACGCCTCCAAGGAGGTGACGGCACCCTCAGGCATCGCCATTAATAGCGCAGGCCGTCGCCGTTCAGGGATTTCGCCCCGACCCATGAACAAGGACCTCAGATGCAATGGTAGACCGGACTTGGAGTAGAACGTCGGAGAAGACCAGCACACATGGAGGGATGTCTAGGAACATTGTTGTCGCAGGAGGAGCACCGACCGGCGCAGCGCCAGCAGGCCGGCCACCGCGGGGAGCGCGACGAGCAGGCGACAGCAGCCACCTGCACTGCGCCGCCGCCGCGCCAGCCCGCAGCTACCGCCGCCAGGAACCGCCGGGGCACCGCAAAGCAGCAGCCGTCAAGGACCGCCGCGCGTGTGCTCACCCGCCCAGCGGCTACCACCGGCGGCGGCCGGGAGGGGTGGAAGGAGGGGGACGGGTGGGTTGGGGCAGAAACGCACAGCCCAGATCTAGGCGCCCTCATCTCTGCCGCTCGCAGCAGCGGCCGGCCGCTGCCACAGCAGCACCACCGCGCACGCGTTCCACACCATCCCGACCTCCCCTGAGCGCAGACGACCGCCTGCCTCGCCACCGCACGCTCCCGCCGCTCCAGCGCACAAACAGCAGCGCGCGAGCTCACGGACAAGGGCCCCGCCGCCGCCGTCCACCGGCGAGGTCTTCGCCCGCCGGTATCCTTCGGCGACGGCGAGGGGAGGGAGGGGAGGAGGGGAGTTTGAGGTGGCGGCTAGGGTTTCGCCACCAGAGTCGCCCCCTGGGAGCGACGCGGGGGCCGGGGGGGGGGCTCACGCGAGATTGGTTCTAGCGACGTGCTTTGCACACAGGTGGCTGGCGGGTGTCTGTTTCTCCAACTTTAGTTGAACCGAGTGTGACTACGCCCGGTCCTTGAGAAGGTTAAAACAACACTAACTTGACGAATTATCGTTGTGTTTTTGATGCGTAGGTAAGAACGGTTCTTGCTCAGCCCGTAGCAGCCACGTAAAACTTGCAACAACAAAGTAGAGGACGTCTAACTTATTTTTGCAGGGCATGCTGTGACGTGATATGGTCAAGACATGATGCTAAATTTATTGTATGAGATGATCATGTTTTGTAACCGAGTTATCGGCAACTGGCAGGAGCCATATGGTTGTCGCTTTATTGTATGAAATGCAATCGCCATGTAACTGCTTTACTTTATCACTAAGCGGTAGCAATAATCGTAGAAGCAATATTTGGCGAGACGACAATGATGCTACGATGGAGATCAAGGTGTCGCGCCGGTGACGATGGTGATCATGACGGTGCTTTGGAGATGGAGATCAAAGGCACAAGATGATGATGGCCATATCATATCACTTATATTGATTGCATGTGATGCTTATCCTTTATGCATCTTATTCTGCTTTGTTTGATGGTAGCATTATAAGATGATCTCTCACTAAATTTCAAGGTAAAAGTGTTCTCCCTGAGTATGCACCGTTGCCAAAGTTCGTCGTGCCAAGACACCACGTGACGATCGGGTGTGATAAGCTCAACGTTCATCTACAACGGGTGTAAGACAGTTTTGCACACGCAGAATACTCGGGTTAAACTTGACGAGACTAGCATATGCAGATATGGCCTCGGAACACTGAGGCCGAAAGGTCGAGCGTGAATCATATAGTAGATATGATCAACATAGTGATGTTCACCATTGAAAACTACTCCATCTCACGTGATGATCGGTTATGGTTTAGTCGATATGGATCACGTGATCACTTAGATTATTAGAGTGATGTCTATCTAAGTGGGAGTTCTTAAGTAATATGATTATTTAAACTTTAATTTATCATAAACTTAGTCCTGGTAGTATTAGCATGTCTATGTTGTAGATCAATAGCTCGCGTTTAGCTCCCCTGTTTTATTTTCTATATGTTCCTAGAGAAAACTAAGTTGAAAGATGTTAGTAGCAATGATGCGGATTGGATCCGTGATCTGAGGATTATCCTCATTGCTGCACAGAAAAATTATGTCCTTGATGCACCACTAGGTGACAGACCGATTGCATGAGCAGATGCACACGTTATGAACGTTTGGCAAGCTCGATATGATGACTACTTGATAGTTTAGTGCACCATGCTTTACGGCTTAGAATCGGGACTTCAAAGATGTTTTGAACTCCATGGAGCATATGAGATGTTCCAAGAGTTGAAATTAGTATTTCAGACTCATGCCATGTCAAAAGGTATGAGACCTTTGACAAGCACTTTGCCTACAAGATGGAGGAGAATTGCTCAGCTAGAGAGCATGTTCTCAGAATGCCTTAGTACTACAATCACTTGAATCAAGTGGGAGTTAATCTTCCAGATAAGATAGTGATTGACAGAGTTCTCTAGTCACTATCACCAAGTTACTAGAACTTCGTGATGAACTATAATATGCAAGGGATAACGGAAACAATTCCCAAGCTCTTCGTGATGCTGAAATCGACGAAGGTAGAAATCAAGAAAAGCATCAAGTGTTGATGGTTGACAAGACCACTAGTTTCAAGAAAAGGGCAAAGGGAAGAAGGGCAACTTCAAGAAGAATGGCAAACGAGTTGCTGCTCAAATGAAGAAGCCCATGTCTGGACCTATGCCTGAGACTAAGTGCTTCTACTGCAAAGGGACTTGTCACTGGAAGCGGAACTGCCCCAAGTATTTGGTGGATAAGAAGGATGGCAAAGTGAACAAAGGTATATTGGATATACATGTTATTGATGTGTACTTTACTAGTGTTTATAGAAACCCCTTGGCATTTGATACTGGTTCAGTTGCTAGGAGTAGTAACTCGAAACGGGAGTTGCAGAATGAACAGAAACTAGTTAAAGGCGAGGTGACAATGTGTGTTGGAAGTAGTTCCAAGATTGATATGATCATCATCGCACACTCCCTATACTTTCGGGATTAGTGTTGAACATAAATAAGTGTTATTTGGTGTTTGCGTTGAGCATGAATATGATTTGATCATGTTTATTGCAATACGGTTATTCATTTAAGTTAGAGAATAATTGTTGTTCTGTTTACATGAATAAAACCTTCTATGGTCATACACCCAATGAAAATGGTTTGTTGGATCACGATCGTAATGATACACATATTCATAATATTGAAGCCAAAAGATGCAAAGTTAATAATGATAGTGCAACTTATTTGTGGCACTGCCGTTTACGTCATATTGGTGTAAAGCGCATGAAGAAACTCCATGCTGATGGGATTTTGGAATCACTTGATTATGAATCACTTGATGCTTGCGAACCATGCCTTATGGGAAAGATGACTAAGACTCCGTTCTCCGGAACAATGGAGCGAGCAACTGACTTATTGGAAATAATACATACTGATGTATGCGATCTGATGAGTGTTAAGGCTTGCGGCGAGTATCGTTATTTTCTGACCTTCACAGATGATTTGAGCAGATATGGGTATATCTACTCGATGAAACATAAGTCTGAAACATTTGAAAGTTCAAAGAATTTCAGAGTGAAGTAGAAAATCATCGTAACAAGAAAATAAAGGTTCTACGATCTGATCGTGGAGGAGAATATTTGAGTTAAGAGTTTGGTCTTCATTTGAAACAATGCCGAATAGTTTCGCAACTTACGCCACCCGAACACCATAGCGTAATGGTGTGTCCGAACATCTTAACCGTACTTTATTAGATATGGTGCAATCTATGATGTCTCGTACCAATTTACCACTATCGTTTTGGGGGTATGCATTAGAGACAGTTGTATTCACGTTAAATAGGGCACCATCTAAATCCGTTGAGGCGACACCATATGAACTGTGGTTTGGCAAGAAACCAAAGTTGTCGTTTCTTAAAGTTTGGGGCTGCGATGCTTATGTGAAAAACCTTCAACCTGGTAAGCTCGGACCCAAATCGGAGAAATGTATCTTCATAGGATACCCAAAGGAGACAGTTGGCTACACCTTCTATCACATATCCGAAGGCAAGACATTCGTTGCTAAGAATGGATCCTTTCTAGAGAAGGAGTTCCTCTCAAAAGAAGTGAGTGGGAGGAAAGTAGAACTTGATGAGGTAATTGTACCTGCTCCCTTATTGGAAAGTAGTTCATCACAGAAATCTGTTCCTGTGAATCCTACACCAATTAGTGAGGAAGCTAATGATAATGATCATGTAACTTCAGATCAAGTTACTACCGAACCTCGTAGGTCAACTAGAGTAAGATCCGCACCAGAGTGGTACGATAATCCTGTTCTGGAGGTCATGTTACTTGACCATGACGAACCTACGAACTATGAGGAAGTGACGATGAGCCCAGATTCCGTGAAATTGTTTGAGGCCATGAAATCTGAGATGGGATCCATGTATGAGAACAAAGTATGGACTTTGGTTGACTTGCCCGATGATCGGAAAGCCATAGAGAATAAATGGATCTTCAAGAAGAAAACTGATGCTGACGGTAATGTTACTGTCTACAAAGCTCGACTTGTTGCAAAAGGTTTTCGACAAGTTCAAGGGGTTGAATGCGATGAGACTTTCTCACCCATAGCGACTCTTAAGTCTGTCCGAATCATGTTAGTAATTGCTGCATTTTATGAAATCTGGCAAATGGATAACAAAACTGCAATCCTTAATGGATTTATTAAAGAAGAGTTGTATATGATGCAACCAGAAGGTTTTGTCAATCCTAAAGGTTCTAACAAAATGTGCAAGCTCCAGCGATCCATCTGTGGACTGGTGCAAGCATCTCGGAGTTGAAATATACGCTTTGATGAGTTGATTAAAGCATATAGTTTTATACAGACTTGCGGTGAAGCCTGTATTTACAAGAAAGTGGTTGGGAGCACTACAGCCTTTCTGATAAGTATATGTAAATGTCATATTGTTGATCAAAAATGATGTAGAATTTTCTGGAAAGCATAAAGGAGTATTTGAAACGAGTTCTCCAAAGAAAGACCTTGGTGAAGCTGCTTACAAATTGAGCATCAAGATCTATAGAGATAGATCAAGACGCTTGATAAGATTTTCAATGAGTATGTACCTTCACAAGATTTTGAATTAGTTCAAGATGGAACAGTCAAAGAAGGAGTTCTTGCCTGTGTTGCAAAGGTATGAAGTTGAGTAAAGACTCAAAACCCAACCACAACAGAAAATAGAAAGAGAATGAAAAGTCATTCCCTCAGTCATAGGTTCTATAAAGTATGCTATGCTGTGTACCAGACCTATTGTGTACCTCACCAAGAGTTTGGCAAGAGGGTACAATAATGATCTAGGAGTAGATCACTTGACAGCGGTCAAAATTATCCTTAGTGGAATAAGGAAATATTTCTCGGTTATGGAGGTGATAAAGAGTTCGTTGTAAAGAGTTACGTCGAATACAAGCTTTGACACCGATCTGGATGACTCTAAGTCTCGATCTAGATACATATTGATAGTGGGAACTATTAGCTAGAGTAGCTCCGTGTAGAGCATTATAGACATAGAAATATGCAAAATACTTGCGGATCTGAATGTGACAGACCCGTTGACTAAAATTATCTCACAAGCAAAACATGATCACACCTTAGTACTATTTGGGTGTTAATCACATAGCGATGTGAACTAGATTACTGACTCTAGTAAACCCTTTGGGTGTTGGTCACATGTCGATGTGAACTATGGGTGTTAACCACATAAAGATGTGAACTATTGATGTTAAATCACATGGCGTTGTGAACTAGATTATTGACTCTAGTGCAAGTGGGAGACTGAAGGAAATATGTCCTAGAGGCAATAATAAAGTTATTATTTATTTCCTTATTTCATGATAAATGTTTATTATTCATGCCAGAATTGTATTAACCGGAATCATAATACATGTGTGGATACATAGACAAACAGAGTGTCACTAGTATGCCTGTAACATCCCAATATTTCAATTTGGAATGTTATACATAGATCATCATTTGCATATCATGATTTATTGCATTTTGACAAATCCTCGATAAATCCTAAGCAACTCAAGGACCCTCGGAGAGAGTTGGGGATTTTCTCAAATTTTCTTATTTGATTTTCAAACGAGGATTGTGATTTTTAATTATTTTTCTCTCCGGAAAAATATTTCAATTTATAAATAAACGAGAGGAGAAAATATGACTTCTCCAAAAATATTGAATTACTGGAGGAAAAATGTTAAAATCATTATTTGGAATTTATTGGATTTTATTTGCAATTTTTATTGCATTTAAAAATATGCATGTTTTCAAAATATTTAATTTTAATTTTAAAAATGTTCACCCTATTCTAGATTTTCAAACTAGACGGGGAAATTTTATTTCGTATTTTTCTGATTTTTATTTATTTTTCTACGCAATATTTTCCGCGGAACATATTTAAAAAAAATACGCCGCGCCGGCTGGGCCGAGCCCAACCGAGCCCACCCGCGCTCTCCTTCCTCCCCACGCGCCGCCGGAGTCCGGCCACGCCACGGAGCTCGCCGCCGCCTCGGTGCCCCCTTCCCAAAGCCTCTAGCCCCCCCTCCATATATACCCCGCCCCCCCTCCGTTTCTCCTCACCCGAGCCACCGCTGCCGCCCGCATCGCCCGCCGCCGCCGCCGCATCCCGCTGCCGCTGCCGCCGCCGGAGCTCGCTGCCGCCGCCTTTGCCCCGCCCCTCGCCCGCCGGAGCCCCCCCGAGCCCCGCACCCCCCGCCGCCCCTCACGCCGCGCCGGAGCCCCTCGCTGGAGCGAGCCCGACGAGGTACTGCCCGTGTTCGCGTTGACCGGTTTTTGAAAAAAAAACTTTTGTTTAAAAAAAACCCTAGATCGGTTTTTTTTCGGTTTTCTTATTTTTCGAGCGTTCACCGAACCGTTCGTTTTAACGAACGCGTTCGTCGGTTTTTCTCTGTTAACGAACGTCCGTTTTTTTAACCGTTCGTCCGTTTTTCTTTTTCGACGGATTTTCTCGTTATTTTTCTCAGATTCGATTTCTGATCGAAACTTCGAATCTGTTTAACTTCTCGCTCGTTTATCGGAATCAGGCGATTCAAGCGCCTAGAGTTTCGTCTCGAAATTCTCTTTCCGTTTAACCTACTCAAACAAGTTTTTGCTACAGTAAAATTTGACCTAGATCCAGATTAGCAAACAAAGTTTCTTTCTTTCGCCGTTTGACTTTCGTTGCTTCTTTCGAGTTGATTCTTTTTGCAAACCGGAGTTCTTAAGTTGAACTTTCTGGTTGGATATTTCTTTCGAGTTTTACCTGTGCATTAGATGAGTACTGATTGTATGCTTGTTTGTTTGCGATAGAGTACCCGGAGTGTGCCGCTTGTTACTTCGACTCGCTAGGTTTTGCGGATCATCAGCAAGGCAAGTAACACTTTGATCATACCCCGTTCATACCCAGTATTATTGCATTAGATCTATTTCCTCAAACACATGCATGATTAGGATCTAATTAAACTGTGGGTATTGGGAAGTAGTTGAGGTAGTACCTATCACCTGTTTACTATCAAACCCTTGGGAGTTACTTCTACGTTGCTTATATTATTGCCATGCTATGCTCGTAGACGTGGATTGGGTTTGAGAGATATTCATGACAGATGTGAGTGTTTAATAATGGTTCAACTTAAGGTGGCAACTAAAACTCACATCTGGGTGGATTGAGACACCTGGAGAACCCAGTGTTGTCTGTTTGTATAAGGTCCGCCACCCAGGCTCAAAGGGATCATGAGATTATTCATGCTAGAAACTTCCGTGTGCAGCCGCAAGCTATTATGGGCTCTAGCATAGCTGAGTAGGTTACAGGATCTCTTGAAGAGGTGGACTAGCAGATGTAGGCGAAAGTAGGTGTACCGGTCCATCCAGAGTAGAGAGTGACTGTTTCTGAAAGACTGTGTCTCGGTCATCCGTTTCTCAAACATCATGCAGTGCGAGAATCAAGCGGAGGCGATCGAGTCTTGTGGGAAAAGTGCACAAACCTCTGCAGAGTGTACAAACTGATCATGATTAGCCGTGTCCCCGGTTATGGACAACTTGAGTATCTAGTACCTGGATTATCATTTGAATCTCATCATCGTGATACTTATAATTAATTTTGTTGGGTTAATGATGTTACTTAATTGGGATTGAGTTGGAGGTACCTTCTCAATGTTTCAACCACCATGATAGTTAAATAAAATTTATTCCTTTGCAGTAGGATAAAATTGGCTTTTCGCAAAACTGTAACCATAGAGCCTTTCCACCAGCCATATATGCATATAGTATAGCATTACCATTGTTCATTGCTCTCTATGTGTTGCTTTGCCAGCATATTCTATGTGCTGACCCGTTTCGGGCTGCAACGTTTCATGTTGCAGACTTTTCGGACGACGAGTAAGGTGCCTTAGGTCGTGGTCTTATACTCAGTGATGCCGCTGGAGTTGATGGACTCACTATTCTTCCAAGTCTTCCGCTGTTATCGTTATTAGATGGCCTTAAGCCATGTTTATTATACTTTATCTCTTCGGAGATATTCGATGTAATAAGTGTGTGATTGCTACTCTGTTATAAATCCTCCATTTGTACTGTGCGTGTCAGCATTACTGATCCAGGGATGACACTGGTGCACAGCAGCACAGGCCATTTGAGGTCTGGTCGCTACAAAGTTGGTATCAGAGCACACGTTGACTATAGGACACGACCACTAAGCTTAAGCCCTAGAAAAAAAACTTCTCTCTTCTCATTTCTGACCCCTCTCCACTTTCTACTCTTTTAGGAATGGCGAATCCAAGGAGCAAGTTCATGCAACCAGATGAAGACACGCCATTTGGACGACATTTGAAGGAAATCACCAAGTACTTGAACATAGGAATACCAAGCGTCACCGGAACCTGCAACGCTACATTACCTGAAGAGGAGAGCTGGAAGATTCAAGTTATCATTCCAGGAAGAACGTTTGCGCCAATTACGGAACCCATGAGATTGGTTTTCGAAGCACCAACTTGGAGCTTAGGGAAGAGCATGGCCGCACACATCACCATGGGACGCATTGGAGAAGTCTATCACCAGGAGCTTAAGGATACAATTTATCAGATTTGTGGACGTCGAGACGCGCAATGGGAGATGATCAAGACCAAGAAGGATGGATCGATTGCAGCTTTCATCCAGGAGCAGAACCAACATATTCGACGCCAGGAAAACCAGATATGCACGGACAAGGAAGAACTGAAGAAGGCATTCACGAAGATCAAGGAACTCCAAGAAGAACTCAAGACTACACGCGAAGACTATTTGGAAGAAATCAACGCACTAGTCGGGAAGATTGACGACCTGGAGAATAAGATTGGAGCATTCGTGGGAAATCCAGTGCCAAAAGCAGAAGTTGACGAATGCACTTGTCCGGATAACTACATCATCATCGACGACACCGACTCGGAACCAAGTGAAGGCGAATGGATTGATGAAGCTGGAGCAGACATCATGGAGTCTTCAACGGATCAGAATTTTTATTAGACTACCATATCAGTAGTAGTTTTCCCCCATTTAGTAGTATAGCTCAAGCACTTTGTAACGCTAGTTAGATCGATTGTTTTGCCTTGTTTGGATTGATTGAGTGATATTGATTGAATTTGTCTCATGAGCATATGGGTAGTGTTTTCTCTCTAGACCTCATTCTATTCTTAATTCTCATCTTTTCTAAACCTATCAGATGCCTCTGAGACGCGACACCGGATTTGTTTTCCCGCCAGAGATCACCCAGTTGATTCAGCAACAGAATGCCTTGATGCAAGTGTTAGTTCAGAACCAAGGCAACAACAACAACAACAACCCACCGCCACCACCACCTGTTGACCACTTAGCCCGTTTCTTAAGGCTAAACCCGCCGGTGTTTTCCAGTAGCACCGAGCCGATTGTTGCAGATGATTGGCTCCGCAAAGTTGGAAGGGAGTTGACCACTGCAGGATGCACAGATGCGGAAAGAGTGCGTTTTGCCACACATCAGCTTGATGGACCCGCAACATTATGGTGGGAGAATTATACAGCCACACACCCTATTGACACTGTCACATGGGACCAGTTTCAGCAAGCTTTCCGTACAGCTCATGTTTCAGCAGGAGCTATGGCTATGAAGAAGCGTGAGTTTCGCAACCTACGCCAAGGAGGACGCACCGTAGGCCAGTATGTGGAAGATTTCAGTAAGTTAGCACGTTATGCACCGGATGACGTTGCTACGGATGCTGCCAAGCAGGAGAAATTTCTGGAAGGATTGAATGATGAGCTGAGTATGCAGTTGATGGTAGCAACTTTCAACAACTACCAGGAGCTGGTAGATAGAGCTCTCATGATAGAAGGGAAGCAACAACAGATTGAAAACCGTAAGAGGAAGTATGGACAAGGGAAGTACAATTCTGGAGCCCAGCAGAAGCCATGATTTACCCCGAAGCCGGGAGGACAGTTTCAGCATACCCATGGAGGAGGTAGTTCGCACAACCATAATGGCTCCAAGAATGGTAATGGGAATGGAGGAGGAAATGGACAGAACCGCACCAACCCATCTACCCCAACTAAGAGAGATCTAAGTCACATTACTTGTTTCAAGTGCTAGAAGACGGGACATTATGCAACTGATTGTCCCGAAGCCCAAAATGGAAATGGCAATGGAAGCTCTGGGAAGAAGCCGAACCCGTTCAACAAAGGACATGTGAACCACGTGAGCGTGGAGGAGATTGAAGCTCAGCCTGATGCAGTAATAGGTAAGTTTTTGGTTAAGTCATTTACTGCAACTGTTCTTTTCGATACTGGTGCATCGCATTCATACATATCAAGGGGATTCGTAAACAAGTTTAAGATGTCCACCCAAGTTCTCAAAAGCCCCATGTTAGTAACCTCGCCAGGAGCAGAGTATATGGCCACCCAAGGATGTTTTCAGATACCGTTGGCGATTGGAAGGCATGTTTTCCCCTCAGACCTCATTGTTTTGGAATCGCAAGGTTTGGATGTGATTTTGGGAATGGATTGGCTATCGTTGTATGGAGGAAACATCGATTGTGCCAGCAAGACTATTTTGCTTACCACCCCGGAAGGAAAGAGGATCAAGTATGTATCCAGGCATATGCCGAAGCGGACTCAAGTGAAT
This sequence comes from Aegilops tauschii subsp. strangulata, assembly GCF_002575655.3. Lineage (NCBI taxonomy): Eukaryota > Viridiplantae > Streptophyta > Magnoliopsida > Poales > Poaceae > Aegilops > Aegilops tauschii. The sequence goes on along the minus strand of NC_053041.3, from coordinate 60,597,882 downwards.
TCCTTATCAGGAGTTGTACAGGAGGAAGTACCAGTGGTGAAGGATTATCCAGATGTATTTCCAGAAGAGTTGCCAGGCATGCCACCAGATAGAGACATTGAGTTCTTGATTGAACTTTTGCCAGGCACAGGGCCAATATCTAAGAGACCGTACAGGATGCCCACAAAGGATTTGGAGGAAATTAAGAAGCAGATCAAGGAGTTATTGGATAAAGGCTATATTCGCCCAAGTTCGTCACCTTGGGGATCACCAGTACTTCTAGTAGAGAAGAAAGATGGATCACTAAGGATGGTTGTTGATTACCGAGGATTGAATGAAGTGACCATCAAAAATAAGTACCCACTGCCGATGATCAATGATTTGTTTGACCGCCTGCAAGGAGCTAAAGTATTTCCAAGATCAGTCTATGATCAGGATACCATCAGCTAAAGATTCGAGAGCAGGATATACCCAAGACAGCATTTACCACCAGATATGGATTGTATGAGTATACCGTTATGTCATTTGGACTGACTAACGCACCGGCCTATTTCATGAACCTGATGAACAAAGTGTTTATGGAGTTTTTGGATAAGTTCGTCGTGGTGTTCATTGATGATATTTTAATCTTTTCCAAGGATGAAGAAGAGCATGAGGAGCATTTACGATTGGTACTTGAGAAGCTCAGAGAACATCAGTTATATGCCAAGTTCAGCAAATGTGAGTTTTGGTTGAAGGAAGTTGGATTCCTTGGACATGTTATTTCTGGAGAAGGAATAGCAGTAGACCCTGCCAAGGTTGACACAGTGACAAGTTGGGAATCGCCCACGACAGTTGGAGAAATCTGGAGTTTTCTTGGACTTGCAGGATACTACTGGAGATTTATCGAGAATTTCTCAAGGATTGCTAAGCCCATGACTGAGCTATTGAAGAAGGACACCAAATTTAATTGGACTGAGGATTGTGAAGCTAGTTTCGAGGAGTTGAAGAAACGATTGGTTACCTCACCAGTGTTGATTCTGCCAGATCAACGCAAGGACTATGAAGTTTATTGCGACGCTTCTCGTCGAGGACTTGGAGCAGTGCTTATGCAGGAAGGAAGAGTTGTTTCGTATGCTTCACGACAACTTAAACCCCATGAGAAGAATTATGCTACACATGATTTGGAATTAGCCACCGTGGTGCATGCATTGAAGACATGGAGACATTTTCTCATCGTAAACCATTGTGAGGTGTACACGGATCACAAGAGTGTGAAGTACATTTTCACGCAGAAGGAGTTAAACCTCAGACAGAGGAGATGGTTGGAGCTCATCAAAGACTATGATATGAGATTGCATTATCACCCTGGAAAGGCTAACATAGTAGCAGACGCGTTGAGCCGCAAGAGTCATATCAGCACCCTCATGACAGGAGAATTACCTCAGGAGTTAGCCGAGGACCTTCGCGAGCTAAGTTTGGAGATAGTCCCAAGAGGCTATTTAGCGACATTGGAAATTCAGTCTACCTTGATGGAAAAGATCAGAGAAGCTCAGAAGACAGACAAGGAGATTGAAGAGATAAAGGAGAAAATGAGCAAAGGAAAAGCCAAGGGATTTCGTGAGGATGAGCACGATACCTTATGGTTCGAGGACCGCGTATATGTGCCAAATGATCCGGAGATCAGGAAGTTGATTTTGCAAGAAGCCCATGATTCACCGTACTCAATTCACCCAGGGAATACCAAGATGTATTTGGATTTGAAGAATACTTTCTGGTGGACCGGAATGAAGAAGGATATTGCGTAGTTTGTAGCAGTTTGTGTTGTATGTCAGAGAGTGAAGGCAGAGCATCAGAAGCCAGCAGGATTGCTACAGCCATTGCCGATACCCGAATGGAAGTGGGATAAAATAGGCATGGATTTTATCACAGGATTACCCAGAACTCGTTCAGGCTATGACTCGATGTGGGTTGTAGTCGACCGTTTGACGAAAGTGGCTCATTTCATTGCAGTGAAGACCACTTACACCAGTGCTAAGTTGGCAAAGATATACATGACCAGGATAGTATGTTTGCATGGAGTTCCGAGGACCATAGTATCAGACAGAGGAACCCAATTTACCTCGAAGTTTTGGAAGCAGCTACATGAAACATTGGGAACCAGGCTGGAATTCAGTACAGCATTTCACCCGCAGACAGATGGACAGACCGAGAGAGTCAACCAGATTTTGGAGGACATGCTGAGAGCATGCGCACTAGATTATGGATCTATTTGGGACGACAATTTGCCATATGCAGAGTTTTCGTATAACAACAGTTATCAAACCAGTTTGAAGATGGCCCCTTTCGAAGCTTTGTACGGAAGGAGGTGTAGAACACCATTGTTGTGGGACGAAGTTGGAGACCGTCAGTTGTTTGGACCAGATTTGATTAAGGAGTCTGAACAGAAAGTGAAGTTGATTCGTGATAGGCTCAAAGTAGCCCAGTCCAGGCAGAAGAGTTATGCTGATTCTAAACGCAAGGAGATAGTTCACAAAATCGGAGACAGAGTATACGAGTATCACCACTACGAGGAGTGAAGCGCTTTGGAGTTAAGGGAAAGTTAGCGCCCCGTTTTATCGGACCATACAGAGTGTTGGAACGTATGGGAGAAGTTGCCTACAAGCTGGAATTGCCCGAAGGATTGTCTGAAGTACATGATGTATTTCATGTTTCGCAGTTGAAGAAGTGCCACGCAGAGATGGCTGAGATACCACTGAGAGATACTGTACCACTGGAAGCGATTCAGTTGGAAAGTGATTTGACTTATGAGGAGAAGCCAGTTAAGATTCTCGAGTATGCCAGCCGAGTTACCCGCAGCAAGGTTATCAAGTTTTGCAAAGTTCAGTGGAGTCACCACACCGAAGATGAGGCCACCTGGGAGCGAGAGGAAGATCTACGGAAAAACCACTCCCACCTGTTTTCTAGCCAACCCGAATCTCGAGGGCGAGATTCATCTTAAGGGGGGTAGGTTTGTAACATCCCAAATTTTCAATGTGGAATGTTATACATAGATCATCATTTGCATATCATGATTTATTGCATTTTGACAAATCCTCGATAAATCCTAAGCAACTCAAGGACCCTCGGAGAGAGTTGGGGATTTTCTCAAATTTTCTTATTTGATTTTCAAACGAGGATTGTGATTTTTAATTATTTTTTTCTCCGGAAAAATATTTCAATTTATAAATAAACGAGAGGAGAAAATATGACTTCTCCAAAAATATTGAATTACTGGAGGAAAAATGTTAAAATCATTATTTGGAATTTATTGGATTTTATTTGCAATTTTTATTGCATTTAAAAATATGCATGTTTTCAAAATATTTATTTTTAATTTTAAAAATGTTCACCCTATTCTAGATTTTCTGGCTAGACGGGGAAAATTTATTTCGTATTTTTCTGATTTTTATTTATTTTTCTACACAATATTTTCCGCGGAACATATTTAAAAAAAAATACGCCGCGCCGGCTGGGCCGAGCCCAACCGAGCCCACCCGCGCTCTCCTTCCTCCCCACGCGCCGCCGGAGTAGGGCCACGCCACGGAGCTCGCCGCCGCCTCGGTGCCCCCTTCCCCAAGCCTCTAGCCCCCCTCCATATATACCCCCCCTCCGTTTCTCCTCACCCGAGCCACCGCTGCCGCCCGCATCGCCCGCCGCCGCCGCCGCATCCCTCTGCCGCCGCCGCCGCCTTTGCCTCGCCGTCGGAGCTCGCCGCCGCCGCCTTTGCCCCGCCCCTCGCCCGCCGGAGCCCCCCGCGAGCCCCGCACCCCCCGCCGGAGCCCCTCGCCGGAGCGAGCCCGACGAGGTACTGCCCGTGTTCGCGTTGACCGGTTTTTGAAAAAAAAACTTTTGTTTTTTTAAAAAAAACCTAGATCGGTTTTTTTTCGGTTTTCTTATTTTTTGAGCGTTCACCGAACCGTTCGTTTTAACGAACGCGTTCGTCGGTTTTTCTCTGTTAACGAACGTCCGTTTTTTTTAACCGTTCGTCCGTTTTTCTTTTTCGACGGATTTTCTCGTTATTTTTCTCAGATTCGATTTCTGATCGAAACTTTGAATCTGTTTAACTTCTCGCTCGTTTATCGGAATCAGGCGATTCAAGCGCCTAGAGTTTCGTCTCGAAATTCTCTTTCCGTTTAACCTACTCAAACAAGTTTTTGCTACAGTAAAATTTGACCTAGATCCAGATTAGCAAACGAAGTTTCTTTCTTTCGCCGTTTGACTTTCGTTGTTTCTTTCGAGTTGATTCTTTTTGCAAACCGGAGTTCTTAAGTTGAACTTTCTGGTTGGATCTTTCTTTCGAGTTTTACCTGTGCATTAGATGAGTACTGATTGTATGCTTGTTTGTTTGCGATAGAGTACCCGGAGTGTGCCGCTTGTTACTTCGACTCGCTAGGTTTTGCGGATCATCAGCAAGGCAAGTAACACTTTGATCATACCCCGTTCATACCCAGTTTTATTGCATTAGATCTATTTCCTCAAACACATGCATGATTAGGATCTAATTAAACTGTGGGTATTGGGAAGTAGTTGAGGTAGTACCTATCACCTGTTTACTATCAAACCCTTGGGAGTTACTTCTACGTTGCTTATATTATTGCCATGCTATGCTCATAGACGTGGATTGGGTTTGAGAGATATTCATGACAGATGTGAGTGTTTAATAATGGTTCAACTTAAGGTGGCAACTAAAACTCACATCTGGGTGGATTGAGACACCTGGAGAACCCAGTGTTGTCTGTTTGTATAAGGTCCGCCACCCAGGCTCAAAGGGATCATGAGATTATTCATGCTAGAAACTTCCGTGTGCAGCCGCAAGCTATTATGGGCTCTAGCATAGCTGAGTAGGTTACATGATCTCTTGAAGAGGTGGACTAGCAGATGTAGGGGAAAGTAGGTGTACCGGTCCATCCAGAGTAGAGAGTGACTGTTTCTGAAAGACTGTGTCTCGGTCATCCGTTTCTCAAACATCATGCAGTGCGAGAATCAAGCGGAGGCGATCGAGTCTTGTGGGAAAAGTGCACAAACCTCTGCAGAGTGTACAAACTGATCATGATTAGCCGTGTCCCCGGTTATGGACAACTTGAATATCTAGTACCTGGATTATCATTTGAATCTCATCATCGTGATACTTATAATTAATTTTGTTGGGTTAATGATGTTACTTAATTGGGATTGAGTTGGAGGTACCTTCTCAATGTTTCAACCACCATGCTAGTTGAATAAAATTTATTCCTTTGCAGTAGGATAAAATTGGCTTTTCGCAAAACTGTAACCATAGAGCCTTTCCACCAGCCATATATGCATATAGTATAGCATTACCATTGTTCATTGCTCTCTATGTGTTGCTTTGCTAGCATATTCTATGTGCTGACCCGTTTTGGGCTGCAACGATTCATGTTGCAGACTTTTCAGACGACGAGTAAGGTGCCTTAGGTCGTGGTCTTATACTCAGTGATGCCGCTGGAGTTGATGGACTCACTATTCTTCCAAGTCTTCCGCTGTTATCGTTATTAGATGGCCTTAAGCCATGTTTATTATACTTTATCTCTTCGGAGATATTCGATCTAATAAGTGTGTGATTGCTACTCTGTTATAAATCCTCCATTTGTACTCTGCGTGTCAGCATTACTGATCCAGGGATGACACTGGTGCACAGCAGCACAGGCCATTTGAGGTCTGGTCGCTACAATGCCTCTACTTGACTAGCTCGTTAATCAAAGATGGTTAAGTTTCCTAGCCATAGACATGAGTTGTCATTTGATAAACGGGATCACATCATTAGGAGAATGATGTGATTGACTTGACCCATTCCGTTAGCTTAGCATTTGATCCTTTAGTATATTGCTATTGCTTTCTTCATGACTTATACATGTTCCTATGACTATGAGATTATGAAACTCCCGATTACCAGTGGAACACTTTGTGTGCTACCAAACGTAGCAACGTAACTGGGTGATTATAAAGGTGCTCAACAGGTGTCTCCGATGGTACTTGTTGAGTTGGCATAGATCGAGATTAGGATTTGTCACTCTGATTGTCGGAGAGGTATCTCTGGGCCCTCTCGGTAATGCACATCACTATAAGCCTTGCAAGCAATGTGACTAATGAGTTAGTTGCGGGATGATGCATTAAGTAACGAGTAAAGAGACTCTCCGATAACGAGATTGAACTAGGTATTGAGATACCGACGATCGAATCTCGGGCAAGTAGCATGCCGATGACAAAGGGAACAACGTATGTTGTTATGCGGTTTGACCGATAAAGATCTTCGTAGAATATGTAGGAGCCAATATGAGCATCCAAGTTTCGCTATTGGTTATTGACCGGAGACGTGTCTCGGTCATTTCTACGTAGTTCTCGAACCCGTAGGGTCCGCACGCTTAAAGTTCTGTGACGATCGGTATTATGAGTTTTTGCGTTTTGATGTACCGAAGGTAGTTCGGAGTCCCGGATATGATCACGGACATGTCGAGGAGTCTCGAAATGGTCGAGACGTAAAGATCGATATATTGGACGACTATGTTCGGACACCGGAGAGGTTTCGGGAGGTTTCGGACATATACCGGAGTACCGAGGGGTTACCGGAACCCCCCGGGGAGTATATAGGGCCTAATGGGCCTTAGTGGGAGAAGAGGAGGGGCGGCTAGGGCAGCCACGCGCCCCCTCCACCTGTAGTCCGAATTGGACAAGGAGGGGGGCGGCGCCCCCATTTTTCCTTCTCTTCGTCTCTCCCTTCCTTCGCTTCTCCTACTCCTACTAGGAAAGGTGGAGTCCTACTCCCGGTGGGAGTAGGACTCCCCCCCTTGGCGCGCCCTCCTCCTGGCCGGCCGCCTCCCCCCTAGCTCCTTTATATACGGGGGCAGGGGGGCACCCCAGAGACACAACAACTGATCATTGATCTCTTAGCCTTGTGCGGTGCCCCCCCCCCACCATAATCCACCTCGGTCATATCGTAGCGGTGCTTAGGCGAAGCCCTGCATCGGTAGCATCATCATCACCGTCACCACACCGTCGTGCTGACGAAACTCTCCCTCGAGATCTACTGGATCGTGAGATCGCGGGACGTCACCGAGTTGAACGTGTGCTGAACACGGAGGTGCCGTACGTTCTGTACTGAGGATCTGTCGATCGTGAAGACGTACGACTACATCAACCGCGTTGTCAGAACGCATCCGCTTAACAGTCTACGAGGATACGTGGACGACACTCTCCCCTCTCGTTGCTATGCATCACCATGATCTTGCGTGTGCGTCGGATTTTTTTTAAATTACTACGTTCCCCAACACCTATACAATTTACCATTGTATTGGGTGTGTTGGGGACACAAGAGACCTTTGTTATTTGGTTGCAGGCTTATTTGAGAGAGACCATCTTCATCCTACGCCTCCCACAGATTGATAAACCTTAGGTCATCCACTTGAGGGAAATTTCCTACTGTCCTACAAACCTCTGCACTTGGAGGCCCAAGAACGTCTACAAGAAGAAGGCTGTGTAGTAGACATCAATGATATCTAGAAGGAGCGTGATTCATTGCTTGCTCAACAAATCAGTGCCGCTCAGGATGAATTCATTCCACCATCTTTGAAGTGCATTGAACGTGAATCTACTAATTCTTCACCTGAATGTTCAAATGCTTCTATTGCTGCAACTTCTTCACCTGTCTCTGCTATCACAAATTCCTCATTTGAGGACATCTCTAGTATCACTGATGATGCAGGGCTAAAGGAATTGTATATGAAAGGCATGTACAAAAGCCTCAGAGGGCATCAGGTTCTTTGTGATGTGCTCAAAAAGCAGATCCTCAACAGGAACCCTAGGAAAGAGGGTATTGCCTTTGAGAGGAAACTCAATGCTGATGGAACATACTGGAAGCCTGAGCAGTATCCCAAAAACTCATGGGTTGCTGCAAAGGGACCTCCAGTAGATCCATCTACTTTATCTGGCTTTACATGTGAATCTCCTCATTCTTCTGATGAGTCATTTGACTCCAACTATAAGTTGTTCAAAAATCAGAATGGTGAAGTATTTGCTAGATATGTTGGCACTAACTGCAGGAACGGTCCCCCTATGAAGAAAATCTGGGTTCCCAAAAGGTGCCTTAAAAGTCTTCAAGTGAATGTCCTCACGACACCACCTGTGAAGAATAGGAACCCCAGATCAAATTCTTCATATGGACCAAATTTTTCATATGGATCCAAGTCCTCAAACGGACCAAATTCGTCACCTGGATCAAATTCCTCATATGGATCCAGATCCTCATATGAACATCATCGTGCTAACACTTCTGTTTCACAGGGAAAGACTAAGGGCTACGAATATGTGCATTATTCTTCAAATCATTATGTTCATAAGTCCTCGAAGAATTTCTCTGCTTATTCATATGGTTACCCTAACACCTCTTATGTGAAACGAAGTGGATTGGCATCTATGCCACCTTTCTCTTATGGTGCTCGTAGAATGATGAACTCTTTGCCACCCCTCCAGATGTGGGTGGTGAAGAAAAAGAACTAATCTCTTATGCAGGGTCAGGTCTCCAGACGAACTTAAACGTGTGAAGAATTTGCTGGAGACCTGAATATGCTTGAAAGGACGCAAGCTAATCATGAAGAAATGAATTTTCATTTGTCACGTCCTCATAGTGCTTTATCTGTTCTCTTGCTTGATGAAATTGATCTGATGAATTTGATGTCATATTCTTCACTGATGAAGTATATGACTCTGTAAGCTGCACTAATTCATCTGCAGGATAATGAACCCAAAGCTACTGAGTGGGTCATTGACAATGGATGTAAAAATCACATGACTGGTGATCGGAACCTATTGATGGACGCTCCCTTATCTCCATCGCATCTGAAGCATATCACCTACACTGACAAAGGAAAAAGCAAGGTATTGGGTCTAGGTAAGGTTGCTATCTCAAAGGATCGACACATGGACAAAGTCATGCTTGTCGAGTCCTTAGGATTCAACCTCATGTCAGTCTCAATTCTTTGTGATCTTGATATGGTTGTTATCTTCGGCAAGTATCGTTGTGTTGTGATCATGGAAGCTGACCATTCCAAAGTCTTTGAAGGCTTTAGGTGAGGAGATCTGTATATTGTTGATTTCTCTCCAGGACCACAGACTGCTATATGCCTACTTGCGAAAGCTTGAGAAGGCTGCATCGATGACTCGGTCATGCTGCCATGAGGAATTTGCACACGCTCGTGAAGAAGAAGCATGACATTGTGAAAGTGCATTATATCAACTAGAGGGGGGTGAATAGGCGATTTTTATGAATTCTTCAATGAGGAATTTGCCAATGAGGAAATTCCTAACTGAAGAACTACTTGCAGCGGAATAAGTACTCAGAAGCAATCATAACAGAGCAAGCGCATGTTCATCTTGATGAAATGAAAGCACAAAACAGAGTATGGAAAGCGTAAACACAGGATACACAAGATGAAGACAAACAGACTGAAGAAATTGAACTGAGGAAATTGAGAAAGTCTTCAGTCAAAGTCTTCAAGCACAGATATGATACACACAGTACAGTAATGAGGAAATGAAAGAGTCTAGGAAATAGAACCAGTCACTTGGTGAAGACAATGATTTGGTAGACCAGTTCCAACTGTTGTCTCAGTTGTACGTCTGGTTAGGGCGGCTAGGTATTGAAACCTGAGGACACACAGTCCCGGACACCCAGTCAAGGACACACAGTCCAAGACACTCAGTCCTCACCGTATTCCCCTTGAGCTAAGGTCACATAGACCTCGCCCAATCACTCGTGGTAAGTCTTCAGGTGACTTCCAAACCTTCACAAACTTGGTCACACGGCAATCCACAATTCCTCTTGGATGCTCAGACCTTGACGCCTAACCGTCTGGAAGAAGCACAGTCTTCAAAGATAAAAAGCGTCGGATCCACGCAGGATCAATCTCTTCAGTGATGCTCAATCACTTTGGGTTTGTAGGTGTTTGGGTTTTGGGTTTTTCCTCACTTGATGATTTTCACTCAAAGTCGTCGGAGGGTGGGTTGCTCTCAATTGACAAGTGTTAGTTTCTTGCGGAGTAGCCAACCAGCTAGTGGTTGTAGGGGGCGGCAATTTATAGCCTAGGGAGTAACCCGACATGATAAGACATAAATGCCCATGAATGATATGACCATTAGGTGGATAGGATATTTTGGGACAGCTGGCGCATAGCACAGCAACGGTCGGAAATTTGGCTATCAAATTCTTCAGGGCTATCATGTTCCTCACTCTGTAGGCAATCCGCACTGGCGAATTCCTAACTCCTCAGTGAGACCAAATTCCTCAGAGACCAGAAGAACTTCGTCTCTGTCACTGAAGAATATGACTGAACTGTATGAGATTTCCAAAGGCTTCACTCGAAGGGATTGGTAGGTGTAGGATTTTGAGTTGAGCATCACATGGAAATTTTTCCTTAGTATTTCCTCGACCCCCTTTAACAGTACGGTGTTTCCTATGACTCAAGAAAGAGAAAAAGAAAACTATGAAAACAAAAGTCTTCAAGCTTCATATTCCTCGCATGAATATCAAGTCTTCACGGTCACACCAATTTCTTCACTTTCAAAGTCTTCATGAAAATCTTCAAGAATACCAAAATCTTCAGTCAAAGATATTCATTTTTAGGGGTCGACATTTACTGTGGTTATCTAATTCCTCATAGACTTATAGACCTGTGTACACTCACAAACACATTAGCCCCTTAACCTATAAGTCTTCAATACACCAAAATCACTAAGGGGCACTAGATGCACTTACAATCTCCCCCTTTTTGGTGATTGATGACAATATAGGTTGAGTTTTCAACGGGGATAAACATATGAAGTGTAAATACTGAGGTTTGAGGAATTTGAATGCAAGATTTAGAAGAACTCCCCCTGAAGATGTGCATAGTGAGGAATTTGCTTTTGAAGTAATGCACACTTGAAGAATTGAATCATGGAGATCTCCCCCTATATCTTGTAATTCATACACGCATTTGACATAATATATGAAGAGTTTGAAATGCATGATAATGAAATATGGTGACTGATGAAATTCAGCATGCGTGCATTAATATTGAGATGAGGAATAAGCATGCAGGAAAAAAACATCGCAAAGTATCAAGTCACCATAGGGTTTAAGATTACAACTCGATCAAATGAAAGTCTTCGGAAGAACGAGAGTTGTAACTTATCAAAAAAAGTTTATACGCCCATATAAGATCGACCCGTTTGAAGACTAACTCTCAAATTTCTCCCCCTTTGTCATCAAATGACAAAAAGGACCGAAACTGAGGACTAACGCTCCTGAAGAATTTCATGTTGATGAAGGAGCGCCAGCGTTGTTGGGGTCGTTGGTTGATGCAGGGCCTGCCGCGGTGTCATCCAAGTCTTCATGCTCATCTATTTCTCGTGATGAAGAATAGGAGCTGGCCACTTAGGAAGGACATTTAACCTTCTTGAATTTCTTCGGCGGAGGTGCAGACCAGTCAAATTCCTCCTTGAGGCCCATTTGATTCAGTTCTTCTTCAGTGTAGATGTGAGACAAAACAGACCAGGTGCGGTTGAAGGTTTCATGAAGATAATGGTGGTGTTTCTTCACTGCATTATGTGTGGCACTTAAGTTCTGAAGAATTGCACCAAACTGTCGTTTGACCCATTTCTGATTTCGATCAACCTTTTGGTGAAGACTGAGGAGTAACTCACGATCAGTCATCACCCTGGGTGCTGTGCCTTGAGGATTTTGCTTGTTTGCGGCAGAGTCATGTGTGGCAGAGTCGTCGTTGGTGGAGTAGGATGCAGCCTTGCGAAATTGCCCATCTAACGGACGAATGCCTTCATCAATTATTGCAACGCCCTTGCCCTTTTCTTCAGCTGAGGAAAATGTCCGCTTCAGGACTTCTAGTGGGGGCAAGTAGCTGCCATGGTTCAGTGTGTCAGCCTTGTAATTCAGTGAAGACCTTGTTCTGATGAATCTCATGATCCATGGCGAATAAGGCTTCAGCTCAAAAGGTGACATGGTAATGTTGGCCAGAGTCCTCATGAAGAAATCATGGAAGTTGACTAGAACCCCATGTATGATATAGAAAAGCATATTCTTCATGATGCCAACAACTTCTTCATTGGAGTCGTGGCCTTTGATAGGACTCATAGTCTTCGACAAGATTCGATAGACCGTCCGAGGCACATATAGCAATTCCTTCACCAGAAACTTCGTTCTTGATGCTTGACCTGGCTTCAAAGGCTTCATCAACACTTGCATATAGTGGTCTGTGAGCTCAGGTTCGCTGTAGATGCATCTTGCAGCTTCATGGGGAGGACTGAGAGGCAGGGCACGAAGCAATTCAGTTGCTGGTGCCTTGTAGTGTGTGTTCTCTGTCATCCAGTCCAACACCCAAGATGTCACATCTTCAGAATTTCCAGTAATATGTAAAGTAGCATAGAATTGAAGAATAAGCTCTTCATTCCAATCGCATATGTCAGTACTGAAATTCAGAAGACCAGCGTCGTGAAGAACGCTGAGGACAGGTGTGAAGCATGGCAGTGATTCCATATCTACGTGAGGAATATGCTGATGATCGAAGACTTTGTCCTTGTTATACAGCACTGAGGAATAGAAGTTTGCTTGGCTTGCTTTCCAGAAACGCCTCTTCCTTATGCGAGTAGAGTCATAAGGGTTATATTCAGTGAAGAATACCCGCTCCCCAAAGAAATCATCAGCCTTGAACTTCTGCTTCTTTGAAAATGGATCCTTTGGTTTGGGCATAGGTGTGTCAGTGAGCTGGAGCACAACCTCAGGAATCACAGTTTCTTCAGGCATTGCAGTTTCTTCAGGAAGTGTAGTTTCTTCAGGAAGTACAGTTTCTTCGGGCTGAGGAATTTCTGGTTCCTCCTCAGTTGCAATCTGTGTTATTGGACGATCAACAGCAGCAGCATTTTCTTCAGCACTAGTGGCTGGAATTTCTTCAGGCACAGAAGCAGTGCCATGAATTTCTTCAGATCCCATTTGAACAGTCTGGGCAGGGGACTGAGGAATCTGTTGGAGAGGAGTGATGAGTGGGGAATTGGGGTGCTGACTTTCCCAAAAGTCATCATTCATCACAGGAGTTGTACAGCCAATATCCACGTCTTCATCTTCCAAATCTTCAACACGGGCCTCTTTAGTTGTGGTCTGAGGCATAGGCGAGGAAGCAGCTTGATTTGAAGGGATGTCATCCACTTCAATTTCTTCATCCAACTGCTCTGTGGAAGCAGCAGAAGGAATTTCTTCATCTTATCCACTAGGGATCACATATTCTTCATCAAACGGAACAAGTTCCTTTGATGGCATTGCAGAAATAGGAACAACATCAATGGGTTGTTCAATCGAACTTGTCATTGGCTTCATTTTCTTCGGAGCTGAAGAATCTGAAGGATCTAATGTTTTCCTCTTCTAGATGGCAGCGCGCTCTGCAGCCTTTGTTTTCCTCACATCCGATGCAGATGGAAGAATTGGAGAAGTGATTGGTGCAGGCGGAGCTGAGGAAACTGGTTCATTTTCTTCAGGTGCTGACCCAGCTTCCATTTCTTTTTCATTTTCTTCAGGCGCACCACTAGTGGGTGCCCTGGCAGTTTCATTAGCAGCCTGAGAGTCATCAGCAGTGCTGGCATGTTCTTCAGTAGGCTGAGTAGATGCTTCATCCTAAGGAATTTGTTGTTGCGTTGGAGCAGCAGCATCTGAAACAAGCTTTTCAGACAGCTTGACAAATCTGACCTTGGCTCCAAGCCAGTCAGCGCGGTATACATCAAATTCATCACTGAGGCTTTTGATTTGAGCCTGGACCTGCACAAGTTCTTTAGTTGTCATCTTGACAATGTTTTTCTTCAAGTAGCGCTCCTTGTACTGCGCTTTCTTGAGCATCCTGGCCTTTTCAAATTTCCATTTTTCTTCTTGGATGAAGGCAGTCAGCATGTGACTTTGACCAGGAGTCGGCTTGAAATCAGGCATAGGAGCATTTGGATCCTTGTGCCAGATATCAATGTACTCAAGGATCAACTTTGGATCCAACATCAGTGGCACATTTGTGCCTTTGGCTCTAGCGGCCCTTTCCTGTCTGTTTCTGATGATTTCAGCTAGTTCTTCATCATCAGCTTCATCGTCATCAGACGGTACTTGGAAGGCGACTTGCCTCTTTTGAGGACTTGGGCGAATACCTCATCCAGCAGTGATCTTTGTCTTCAGCTGAGATGGTCCAGTTGAAGAACGTGGTGCAGCTGAGGAACTTGCTGAGACACCAGAGGCCATGGGGATGCCAGTGGTCCTTTGGCAAGTGGCAGGATGCGCAGATGCTGAGGACTTTGCAGGAGCTGCTGAGGACTTTGGAAGAGCAGGAGCAACTTGAGGAATTTGCCGGGAGGGCATTGAAGAAACAGGCCTTGAGGGCACTGCTGAGGAACTTGGCCTTTTAGGCAGTGAAGAAAATGCACTTGGCTTGTGTGCAGGCTTCTTTGGCATAGCCTTCTTAGGCTTGTCAGAACCCTCAGAAGCAGTAGTAGAGTCTTCATTGAATTTCCTCACTGCTTCTGTGGCCTGCCTAGACAGCTTGGCCTGGCGCTTGGCCCATTCTTCAGGAAAGTCCTCACCACGCATTAGGCTGGTGGGATCAGCAATTTGGCCAGGTGCCAATGCAGGTCTTGGGCATGGACGTTTAAGTGCGAATTTCTTCATATATTTAGGAGTGACGTATCTGTACTCCCTCCATTCCTTAGCCCATCTCCTTTCAATCCTCTATATGCGCACTTTGCGCGCATTCTTATCCTCTTTACCATATTTAGCCTCATCAGGTGTGCAGTAGTCCAGGTACAAGTCTTCAGGAATTTCAAACGCTGTGTCAACCTCTGGCCTCTTTCCTCCCTTTTGTGGCTTCTTTCCGTCAGCCATTTTCTTCAGGTGAGGATTTTGAACAACTGAGCTTTCTGAAGAATTATACAACTGTTCTTCAAGGAACGCTGCAAATGAGTTAAGTTGATGAGAACCTAATGATTCAGCAGCGAACATGAGTACCTGTGAACAGAGTATAGGTGCGAGGAATTTGGAGAGGTCATATGCATTCTCAGAAGGATTTTTCAAGAAGGAACAAGTTTGAGGAATTTGACCAGATGAGTCTTGAAGAATTTCACTAAGCGTTTTGTCTTAGGTTCCAGAGTTGTACAGATCAGAAATCCATACAATTGAGGAATCATGAAGAAAAATGTAACTTAGAGAAATGAATCAAGAACAGATGATTTGTGAGGTGTTCAGTGTGTGAAAGATTGAAGAAAAACACCTTTGAAGATTTTGTAGAAATTATATGAATCAACGAGGGCAGTAAAAGTAACTTTTAATTACCCTTAACAATGAACTCGACGAACAGTGAGGTGGGGAAGAGACGTTCGTTGGTTCAGATCTTCCACGCCCTAACTCGGCAGAGGAAGACGACTACGGCGACGGCGGAGTGAAGATTTTCGCGGCCGGCGCGAGTACGACGGCGACGAGGTCGAGGCAGTGAAGCTCTTCCTCACCGGCGACGATGATGTAGCGGCAGCGCTAGGGTTTGAGAACTTGAGCTGGGGAGTGAGCGAGCGAGGTAAAAGGGATGAGGAAGGGGAAGGGGGTATTTATAGCCATAGTGAAAAACAGCTCGCCCGAAGAATTTGGACGAATGTGCCCCTGACCCTTCTCATTCGCTCGACATGTGTCACCCACGTACTGAAAAGTGGAGATCGTGTTAGATCATGGGTGAATAGATAAGTCTTAATCGTGGGAAGCGGAACAGTTTGAGCGGCAAAACCAAAAAATTTGGATTGGATAAGTTTTAACGTTCCGTTCTCAATTTCTTCAGCTGTCAAAAACAGAGTGATGACTTTGAACGAGTTTCAAATAGAATGCACATGATGAATTTGTGAATAGACTGGGTTGAGTATAGCATGGAGGGGAAGGGTCCGATCACATTCACTTAGCAGAAAGAGCAACTTGAAGAAATAGCAATAAGTGAATGTTGTATAGGACATAAACTCATATATATATAGTCAGTGAAGAAAAACAACGGAACCAGTGAAGATTTTGCAAAGTTGAACAATTTGAACAACTGAGGAATTTCAAAAATGAGGAAAAACTCAAATTGAAGATTTTCAACTTTTGGTGGTGGCGTGACCCACCGTATAAGAATGATGATTTCAGACACCGCGTACAATTGTCGTAGGGTTCTGAGAATCAAATTCTTCGTTAATTTCTTCACACTTAGAGTGTTATTCTTCATTGATTGAAAAAAAAACGTTTCTTCATGTGTTGCACATCTAAGTCATCAATTTTGCATAAGCGTTAGGATGAGTGTCCTTTTCAAAGTACATTCGAAGATTCTAAGATATTTAGCTCACACCGCAACTTGCTAAATCTCTTCTCATCCAAGGGCTTTGTGAAGATATCGGCTAGTTGTTCTTCAGTCTTCACATGCTCAATAGAAATGTCGCCCTTCAACACATGATCGCGAAGAAAATGATGACGAATTTGAATGTGCTTTGTCTTCGAGTGCTGAACTGGGTTGTGAGCAATCTTGATGGCACTCTCATTGTCACATCATAGTGGCACATTCTTCACGTTGACGCCATAGTCCTTGAGAGTTTGCTTCATCCATAGCAATTGAGCACAGCAAGAACCAGCAGCAATATACAAAGCTTCAGCAGTAGACAGTGATACACAGTTCTGTTTCTTCGAGGACCAACAGACCAAAGATCGTCCGAGGAAATGACCTGTACCAGATGTTGACATGCGATCCACACGATCACCAGCATAGTCAGAGTCAGAACATCCAATGAGATCAAAGGTTGAGCCCTTGGGGTACCATAATCCTAGTGTTGGTGTGTGAGCTAGATATCGAAGAATTCTTTTCATAGCCTTATGGTGTGATTCCTTCGGTGCAGCTTGAAATCGGGCACACATGCAAACACTAAGCATTATATCTGGCCTAGATGCACATAAGTACAATAAAGAACCAATCATGGAGCGGTATACCTTATGATCGAAGTCAATACCATTTTCATCAGTGCATAGATGGCCATTTGTGGGCATAGGAGTTTTGATGCCTTTGCAATCTTGCATGTCGAATTTCTTCAGAACATCCTTCAGATATTTCTCCTGAGATATGAATATGCCATTGCGCTGTTGACGAATTTGAAGACCTAAGAAGAATTTCAACTCTCCCATCATAGACATTTGATATTCTTCACTCATCATGTAGGCAAATTCATCACTATAACGTTGGTCAGTACAGTCAAAGATAATATCATCAACATAGATTTGGCACACAAACTATTCACCATCATATGATTTAGTGAAAAGAGTTGTATCGAGTGAACCGGTTTGAAGCTTTTCCTCATGAGGAATTCCTTCAAAGTATCATACCACGCCCGAGGGGCCTGCTTGAGACCGTAGAGGGCCTTATTGAGTCTGAAGACTTTGTCAGGATGCTTTGGATCTTCAAAACCTGGGGGTTGAGCAACATATACTTCTTCCTCAAGCTTACCATTGAGGAATGCACTTTTCACATCCATTTGATATAAGATGATATCATGATGGTTAGCATAAGCAAGCAATATGCGAATAGCCTCAAGTCTAGCAACAGGTGCAAAAGTTTCATCGAAATCAATTCCTTCAACCTGTGTGTAGCCTTGAGCTACAAGCCGTGCCTTATTCCTCACTACAAGGCCATTTTCATATTGCTTGTTGCGGTAGATCCACTTTGTGCCAATGATATTGTACTTGCGAGGATCTGGACGTTTGACCAGTTCCCATACGTTGTTGAGTTTGAACTGATGTAATTCTTCTTGCATGGCCTGAATACATTCAGGCTCCAGAAATGCTTCATCTACCTTAGTGGGCTCTGTGATAGAGACAAAAGCATAGTGCCCACAAAAGTTAGACAAATGTGAAGCTTTTGAGCGTGTGAGAGGACCTGGTGCTTTGATGTCATAAATGATCCTTTCAACTTGCACTTCTCTTCAGCACCATTTTCTTCAGCACCATTTTCTTCAGGTGCATTTTTTTGACGTTCTTCATGTTTTGGAATGAATTCTTCAGCAGATTCTTCGGTTGAAACGACATCCTCAGTAGCCTTGAACTTGATAGATTCCTCAGGTGTTGGTTCATCTATCACGGAAGGTAGGTGCTCTCTTTGCGAGCCATTAGTTTCATCGAACCGCACATCTACAGTTTCAACAACCTTGTGAAAAACGTTGTTGAAGACTTTGTAGGTGTGCGAGTCCTTTCCGTAACCAAGCATAAAACCCTCATGTGCTTTTGGTGCAAATTTTGAGTGGTGATGAGGATCTCTAATCCAGCATTTAGCACCGAAGACTTTGAAATAACTTACATTGGGTTTCTTATCAGTGAGGAGTTCATAGGCAGTCTTCTTGAAGAATTTGTGAAGATATACTCTGTTGATGATGTGGCAAGCAGTATAAATTGCCTCAATCCAGAAGCGAGGAGGCATCTTGTATTCATCAATCATGGTGCATGCCATCTCAACGAGAGTCCTGTTCTTGCGTTCCACGACACCATTCTGCTGAGGAGTATAAGGTGCAGATAGCTCATGAGTAATATCAAGTTCATGAAGATAGTCATCAAGACCAGAATTCTTGAACTCAGTTCCATTGTCACTTCTGATGTGCTTGATCTTCACACCAAAGTTGGTTGAAGCCCTCGAAGAAAATCGTTTGAAGACTTCCTGCACTTCATGTTTGAAAGTGACAATGTGTACCCATGTATAGCGAGAGTAATCATCAACAATGACAAAGCCATATAGAGATGCTTCAATTGTTAGTGATGAATAATGATTTGGACCAAAGAGATCCATGTGAAGCAATTCAAATGGACGGGATGTGGTCATGATAGTCTTCGCGGGATGCTTGGCCTTGGTCATCTTTCCAGCTTCACAGGCACCACACAAGCGATCCTTGAGGAATTTGACATTCTCAATGCCAATGACATGCTTCTTCTTCGCTAGCGTGTGCAAGTTCCTCATGCCTGCATGACCAAGTCGTCGATGCCATAGCCAACCTTCTGAAGCTTTTGCAAGTAAGCACACGGCTGGTTGTGATCCTGTAGAGAAATCAACAATATACAAGTCTCCTCTCCTAAAGCCTTCGAAGACTTGGGAATGGTCAGTTTCCATAATCACAACACAACGATACTTGCCAAAGATAACAACCATATCAAGATCACAAAGCGTTGAGACAGACATGACGTTGAATCCTAAGGACTCGAAAAGCATGACTTTGTCCATGTGTCGATCCTTTGAGATCGCAACCTTACCTAGGCCCAATACCTTGCTTTTGCCTTTATCAGCATAGGTGATATGCTTCAGATGCAATGGAGATAGGGGAGCGTCCATCAACAAATTCTTGTCACCAGTCATGTGATTTGTACATCCACTATCGAGTACCCACTCAGGTGCTTTTGGGTGATCATCCTGCAGATGAATTAGTGCGACTTACGATCTCATATACTTCATCAGTGAAGAATATGACATCAGATCAATTTCATCAACAACAGAACATATAATGCAGTATGAGGACGTGAGAAATGAAGATTCATTTCTTCATGATTAGCCTGCGTCCTATCAGGCACGTTTCAGGTCTCCAGCAAATTCTTCAGACGTTTTAGCATGTCTGGAGACCTGACCCTGCATAAGAGATTAGTTCTTTTTCATCACCACCCACATCTGTAGGGGTGGCAAAGAGTTCATCACTCTGCGAGCTTCATAAGAGAAAGGTGGCATAGAAGCCAGTCCATTGCGTTTCACATATGATGAGTTAGGGTAAGCATATGAATAAGCAGAGAAATTCTTCGAGGACTTATGAACATAATGATTAGAAGAATAATGCTCATATTCATAGCCCTTTGCTCTACCCTGCGAAACAGAGTTGTTAGCTCGATGATGTTCATATGAGGACTTTGATTCTTTTGAGGAATTTGATACTCGTGAAGAATTTGGTCCGTATGAGGACTTGGATCCATATGAAGAATTTGGTCCATATGAAGAATTTGATCTGGGGTTCCTTTTCTTCACAGGTGGTGTCATGATGACATTCACCTGAAGACTTTCAAGGCATTTTTGGGGAACCCAGATTTTCTTCATAGGGGAACCGTTCCTGCAGTTAGTGCCAACATATCTAGCAAATACTTCACCATTCTGATTTTTGAACAGTTTGTAGTTGGAGTCAAATGACTCATCTGAAGAATGAGGAGATTCACAAGTATAACCAGATAAATTAGATGGATCAACTAAAGGTCCCTTTGCAGCAACCCATGAGGTTTTGGGGTACTGCTCAGGCTTCCAATATGTACCATCAGCATTCAATTTCCTCTCAAAGGCAATACCCTCTTTCCTAGGGTTCCTGTTGAGGATCTGCTTTTTCA
Organism: Aegilops tauschii subsp. strangulata; assembly: GCF_002575655.3. Classification (NCBI taxonomy): domain Eukaryota; kingdom Viridiplantae; phylum Streptophyta; class Magnoliopsida; order Poales; family Poaceae; genus Aegilops; species Aegilops tauschii. The sequence continues at coordinate 60,577,460 of NC_053041.3, read as the reverse complement.
GTACATCACAAAGATTCTGATGCCCTTTGAGGCTTTTGTACATGCCTGTCATGTACAATTCCTTCAGTCCTGCATCGTCAGTGAAACTAGCAATGTCCTCAGATGAGGAAATAGTGATAGCAGAGACAGTTGAAGAATTTGTAACAGTTGAAGCATTTGAACATTCAGGTGAGGAATTAGCAGATTCACGTTCAATGCACTTCAAACATGGAGGAACAAATTCTTCCTGAGCAGTGCTGATTTGTTGAGCAAGTAATGAATCACGCTCCTTCTGAAGATCTTCATAACTCACTCTTAGCTTTTCAAGATCTTGCTTTCTTTGAAGAAATTCATAAGAAAGTTTCTCATGATCAGTTAAGAGAGTGTTATGATGACTCTGAAGATTATCATGCTTGGACTGAAGTCTCTGAAGATTTTCAGTCAAGGCTTGAGTGCGATCCATTTCTTCACCCAACATATCATCACTTTTATCCAGCATGTTTTGAACCTTTTCAAGAGCCCTTTGTTGTTTTACAGCAATTTTAGCAAGTTTAGAATAGCTGGGCTTAAGGTTTTCATCAGATTCATCCTCACTTGATTCAGAAGAGGAATATTTGAGTATCTTGGCACCCCTTGCCATGAAGCAATAGGTGGGAGCATAGTCATCATTGTCTTCATCAGCCTTGTTGGTGAAACCATTTTCTTCAGAGTTTAAGATTGACTTGCTGACGAAAGCAGTGGCGAGAGCTAGGCTAGCCACACCAGTTTCAGATTCTTCAGAGGCCTCTTCCTCTTCATTTTCCTCAGATTCAGCTTCAGAGTCCATTTCCTTGCCAATGAATGCCCGAGCCTTCTTGGAGTTGCCCTTCTTGTGAGATGAAGATTTTGAAGATTTTGATGATGAAGATTTTGTGGATTTGTTCTTTTTCTTCACGTCATCAGAACTGTAATCCTTGTATTTCTTCTTCTTTGATTCCTTTTCCCACTGAGGACAATCTCGAATGTAGTGTCCAGGCTTCTTGCATTTGTGACAAAGCCTCTTCTTGTAGTCACTGGATGAGGAATCATTGTTTCTTGAAGATTTTCCAAAGCGACGTCTAGAGAGCTTCTGGAATTTCCTCACAAGCATAGCAAAATCCTGGCTCGGTTCTTCAGGATCACCAATGCTACTGTCAGAGTCTTCGTCTTCAGATTCAGAGACAGCCTTAGCCTTTAGTGCACGTGATCTGCCATAGCTTGAGCCATAGAGATCTCTCTTTTCAGCAAGCTGGAACTCATGAGTATTTAGCCTCTCGAGGATATGAGCTGGATCAAGTGACTTGTAATCCGCTCGTTCTTGTATCATCAATGCCAGAGTATCAAATGAAGAATCAAGCGATCTCAACAATTTATTCACCACTTCATGGTCGGTGATGTCAGTGGCACCAAGCGCTTGAAGTTCATTTGAGATGTCAGTGAGGCGATCAAAGGTTTGTTGAACATTTTCATTATCGAGTCTTTTGAAGCGGTTGAAGAGATTGCGAAGAACATAAACTCGAGAGTCACGTTGCGTAGAGACTCCTTCGTTGACCTTGGACAGCCTATCCCAGATAAGCTTAGCAGTTTCCAAAGCACTCACTCTTCCATACTGTCCTTTTCTCAGATGGCCACATATGATATTCTTTGCTTGAGAATCGAGTTGCTTGAATCTCTTCACATCAGCAGCGTTCAGTGAGGGTGAGACAGATGGAACGCCATTTTCCACAACATACCAGAGATCGTTATCAATTGCCTCAAGATGCATTCGCATCTTATTCTTCCAGTAGGGGTAGTCCGACCCATCGAAGGTAGGACACCCAGCAGAGACTTTGATCATACCTGCGGTCGACATAACTAAAACTCCAGGTGGTTAAACCAAAATCACACAGAACAAGGGAGTACCTTGCTCTGATACCAATTGAAAGTGCGTTATATCGACTAGAGGGGGTTGAATAGGCGATTTTTATGAATTCTTCAATGAGGAATTTGCCAGTGAGGAAATTCCTAACTGAAGAACTACTTGCAGCGGAATAAGTACTCAGAAGCAATCATAATAGAGCAAGCGCATGTTCATCATGATGAAATGAAAGCACAAAACAGAGTATGGAAAGCGTAAACACATGATACACAAGATGAAGACAAACAGACTGAAGAAATTGAACTGAGGAAATTGAGAAAGTCTTCAGTCAAAGTCTTCAAGCACAGATATGATACACACAGTACAGTAATGAGGAAATGAAAGAGTTGAGGAAATAGAACTAGTCACTTGGTGAAGACAATGATTTGGTAGACCAGTTCCAACTGTTGTCTCAGTTGTACGTCTGGTTAGGGCGGCTCGGTATTGAAACCTGAGGACACACAGTCCCGAACACCCAGTCAAGGACACACAGTCCAAGACACTCAATCCTCACCGTATTCCCCTTGAGCTAAGGTCACATAGACCTCGCCCAATCACTCGTGGTAAGTCTTCAGGTGACTTCCAAACCTTCACAAACTTGGTCACACGGCAATCCACAATTCCTCTTGGATGCTCAGTGCTAACCATCTGGAAGAAGCACAGTCTTCAAAGGAAAAAAGCGTCGGATCCACGCAAGATCAATCTCTTCAGTGATGCTCAATCACTTTGGGTTTGTAGGTGTTTGGGTTTTGGGTTTTTCCTCACTTGATGATTTTCACTCAAAGTCCTCGGAGGGTGGGTTGCTCTCAATTGACAAGTGTCAGTTTCTTGCGGAGCAGCCAACCAGCTAGTGGTTGTAGGGGGCGGCTATTTATAGCCTAGGGAGCAGCCCGACATGATAAGACATAAATGCCCATGAATGATATGACCGTTAGGTGGATAGGATATTTTGGGACAGCTAGCGCATAGCACAACAACGGTCAGAAATTTGGCTATCAAATTCTTCAGGGCTATCATGTTCCTCACTGTGTAGGCAATCCGCACTGGCGATTCCTAACTCCTCAGTCAGACCAAATTCCTCAGAGACCTGAAGAACTTCGTCTCTGTCACTGAAGAATATGACTGAACTGTATGAGATTTCCAAAGGCTTCACTCGAAGGGATTGGTAGGTGTAGGATTTTGAGTTGAGCATCACATGGAAATTTCTCCTTAGTATTTCCTCGTCCCCTTTAATAGTACGGTGTTTCCTATGACTTAAGAAAGAGAAAAACAAAACTATGAAAACAAAAGTCTTCAAGCTTCATATTCCTCGCATGAATATCAAGTCTTCACGGTCACACCAATTTCTTCACTATCAAAGTCTTCATGAAAATCTTCAAGAATACCAAAATCTTCAGTCGAAGATATTCATTTTTAGGGGTCGACATTTACTGTGATTATCTAATTCCAGATAGACTTATAGACCTGTGTACACTCACAAACACATTATTCCCTTAACCTATAAGTCTTAAATACACCAAAATCACTAAGGGGCACTAGATGCACTTACACATTGGCATTGAGAATGTCAAATTCCTCAAGGATCACCTATGCGGTCCTTGTGAAGCTGGAAAGATGACCAAGGCCAAGCATCCCGCGAAGACTATCATGACTACCACTAGTCCTTTTGAATTGCTTCATATGGATCTCTTTGGTCCCAATCCCTATTCTGCATTCACTAATGAAGCATCTCTATATGGCTTTGTTATTGTTGATGACTACTCTCGTTATACATGGGTGCATATCGTGACTTACAAATGTGAAGTGCACGAAGTCTTCAAAGGATTTTCCTCGAGGGCTTCAACCAACTTTGGTGTGAAGATCAAGCACATCAGAAGTGACAATGGAACCGAGTTCAAGAATACTGGTCTTGATGACTATCTTGATGAACTTGGTATTACTCATGAGTTATCTGCTCCTTATACTCCTCAACAGAATGGCATCGTGGAGCGCAAGAACAGGACTCTTGTTGAGATGGCTCACACTATGCTTGATGAGTACAAGACGCCTCGTCACTTCTGGATTTAGGAAATTGATACTGCATGCCACATCATCAACAGGGTATATCTTCACAAATTCTTCAAAAAGACCGCATATGAACTCCTCACTGACAAGAAACCCAATGTGACTTATTTCAAAGTCTTCGGTGCTAAATGTTGGATTAGAGATCCTCCTCACAATTCTAAATTTGCACCGAAAGCACATGAAGGTTTTATGCTTGGTTATGGAAAGGACTCGCACACCTACAGAATCTTCAACAACTTTCATCACAAGCTTGTTGAAACTGTAGATGTGCGGTTCGATGAAACTAATGGCTCGCAAAGAGAGCACCTGCCTCCTATGCTAGATGAAATACCACCTGAGGAATCTATCAAGTTCAAGGCTACTAAGGATGTCATTCCTCCCAAGAAACTGCTGAAGAATTCATTCCAGATCGTGAAGAACATCATGCTCGTGCACCTGAAGAAAATGGCTCTGAAGAAACTGCTGAGGCTACACAACGTCGTCAACCTGCACATCCCCGCGTTGAAAATGAAGTGCATATCGACAAAATCATTGATGACATCAACGCACCAGGTCCTCTCACTCGCTCAAAAGCTTCACATTTGTATAACTTTTTTGGGCACTTTACTTTTGTCTCTACCACAAAGCCCATTAAGGTAGATGAAGCATTTCTGGAGCCTGAGTGGATTCAAGCGATGCAAGATGAATCGCAGCAATTCGAGCTCAACAATGTCTGGGAACTTGTCAAGTGACCAGACCCACGCAAACACGATATCATCGGCACAAATTGGATCTACCGCAACAAGCAAGATGAAAATGGTCTTGTGGTGAGGAAAATGGACCTGTGATAGATGAACCAACACTTGAGGAATCTATCAAGTTCAAGGCTACTAAGGATGTCAATCCTACCGAAGAATCTGCTGAAAAATTCATTCCAGATCGTGAAGAACATCGAGCTGATGCACCTGAAGAAAATGGTGCTGAGGAAAATGGTCCTGAAGAAAATGCTGACCAAATTCCTCGACGACAACCCGCTCATCCTCGCGTTGCAAACAAAGTGCAAATTGAGAGAATCATCAATGAGATTGAAGCACCAGGTCCTCTCACACGCTCAAAAGCTTCACATTTGACTAACTTTTGTGGGCACTTTGCTTTTGTCTCTATCACAGAGCCACTAAGGTAGATGAAGCATTTCTGGAGCCTGAGTGGATTCAAGCTATGCAAGAAGAATTACATCAGTTCGAGCTCAACAACGTTTGGGAACTAGTCAATCGTCCAGATCCTTGCAAGCACACTATCATAGGCACAAAGTGGATCTACCGCAACAAGCAAGATGAAAATGGCCTTGTGGTGAGGGATAAGGCTCGTCTCGTAGCTCAAGGCTACACACAGGTTGAAGGAATTGATTCCAATGAATATTTTGCACCTGTTGCTAGACTTGAGGCTATTCACATATTACTTGCTTATGCTAACCATCACAATATCATCTTATATCAAATGGATGTGAAAAGTGCATTCCTCAATGGTAAGCTTGAGGAAGAAGTATATGTTGCTCAACCCCCAGGTTTTGAAGATCCAAAGCATCCTGACAAAGTCTTCAGACTCAATAAGGCCCTCTATTGCCTCAAGTTGGCCCCTCGGGCGTGGTATGATACTTTGAAGGAATTCCTCATGAAGAAAGGCTTCAAACCCGGTTCACTTGACCCAACTCTTTTCACCAAAACTTATCATGATGAACTCTTCGTGTGCCAAATATACGTTGATGATATTATCCTTGGCTGTACTGACCAACGTTAAAGTGATGAATTTGCCTATATGATGAGGGAAGTCACCAAATTGCGAGGTCAGATAGTTCAAGCTAATTAAAGAGGATCTAATGGCTGAAGTTGCTAGGATGGCCGCAGAGCGGGTTACATTGGATGCTCAGGCGCAGCGGATTCAGTCGGAATCTTACCACTCATGCTAGATCAAAACGCTTCAAACGACATCATGAGGAGGAGGCATCAGACTCGTCTGCCCCCGGTTTAGGAGGCAAAAAATCTCTTTAACATGCCAGGAGCTAGAACCAGTAACCCGCCAGTGCCAAATTGGGTGGAAGCACCAGAGACGGGTACGCCGGTTCAACCGCGCACGACGGACCCGCCTCGTCAGAACAATAACCCGCCGCAGCACGTGCCGACGCCATAGGGTCACTACTCTATCCCTTTGAATAACATGATCGTTGCGGCATCATGGTTGGTAGCTCTCCCTGTTGAAGGCGAGTCTCCGATGGCGGTTGAAACACGGAGGGCTAGAGAGCTCCTCCAGACAGTGTTGGTTCAGCATCAGGCTTATTCTTACAGTTGTAGCAGGATTCATTCCACTCCTCGCCCAAGCCGGAGTTATAGTCGGCATATCGATGAGTCGGCTGTGTCAAGCAGTGGGCGGAACCATAACCTGCCTCGTGGACATAACCCGGCGGGCGGTGGTGCTGATGCTCAGAACGTAGTGGATCAAGGTAGCGTGCGTCGGGAAGCCGAGCTGTCGGCTCAGTATGCGGCCCGTCAACCTTATCCATTGCGTCCGACCACTTCTGTGGAGCCAGGTGTGACCTTCAGGAACTTGGGGGTACCGTGTTTAATACCGGCTCTATGTGATGAACGTCTACCCAAGGATTTCAAGGATCCCCGCAAGATACCCAACTATACGGCCGACTTGCCTCCTGAGGCATGGGTCAAAAGTTATGAGATGACCATGGAATTGCTAGATGTTAGCGAGGCGGCGTGTGCAAAGTATTTGCCTCTGATGTTGGATGGAACAGCCCGCACTTGGTTGAAGGGGCTCCCTGCTAATTCTATTGGGTCATGGGCCGAGTTAAAAGCCTGTTTTATCCAGAATTTCAAAGATACGTGTAAGCAGCCTATGTCAATTGTGGATTTAGCCTCCTGTGTCTAAGAAGAAGGTGAGTCGACAAACCATTGGGTGCGCCGGGTCTCGACAATCCTGCACTCATCGGATTGCATCAATGTCGACTCAGCAGTGTTAATGTTGGAGAACAATTGTCGTTTCACGCCCCTAAAGCAAAAATTAGGGCGGATCAAACGCCACTGCAATGACATGGGGACACTCATGGCGGCTCTGGTTAAGTATGCTGACTCTGATGGTACCAAGGACCCCGAGTCTGATGACGAAAAGCCGGGAAAGGGAAAGAAGAGCAGCAACACCAAGGGGCAGCAGCATAACCCGGCGAACCAGGGACGCAACGGTAAGAGCAAAGCTGATAATAGTTTTGACTTTGTGGCTAACACCAATGTGCCGAATAATGGTCAGCGTCGTAAGGGTAAACCGCCCCCACGAGCCGGAGGATCAGGCTTTAATCTTGAGCAGATGTTAAATCAACCCTGCCCAAGGCATGGGACGCAAGAGAGACCATCTGGCCACCTCTGGAAGGATTGTTACATTATGAAGGAGTACAAAAATTCCAATCTTTTTCAAGACAGTCATGGGCCAGGTGGCGGCTCAGGATCCGGCTCTCATGGATCGGGTTACGGCGGCGGCGACTCTAACTCTGGATTCTAAGGAAATCAAGGCAATTACGGCAGCCAGGGTGGTTACAATCAGCAGAGTAATCAGGGGAGTCAACAGCAGCAACAGTCTAGTTATCAGAAGAACCCGAAGGAGTTGAATAGTGGACAGTATCATGTCTTCACCATTAGCTTATGTAAGCGTGACCAGAAGCTTCATAAGAGGGCAGTTAATGCTGTTGAGCCGGCGGTTCCCCATTACTTACGCTGGTCTGAGCAGCCCATTGTGTGGAGTCGGGAAGATTACCCGCCCCGGGTTGATAATCCGGGTCACTTGGCTTTGGTAGTTGCGCCTCAGGTTGGAGGATATGAGTTTACCAAGGTACTCATGGACGGAGGGAGCAGCATCGATATCCTTTATTATGAAACTTTCCGTCGCATGGGGTCAACTGATAAAAATCTTAAGCCGTCAAACATTGTTTTCCATGGCGTGGTACCTGGTAAGTCGGCCTACCCAGTTGGTAAGATAGCTCTGGAACTTGCCTTTGGAGATGATCATGACTCTAGGTCGGAGACATTGACCTTTGAAGTGGTCAAGATCCACAGCCCATATCACGCTCTGTTTGGACGGCCGGCTTATGCCAAGTTCATGGCAAGGCCTTGTAATGTGTACCTGTAGCTCAAGATGCCGGGTTACAAAGGAACCACCACGGTGCATGGAAGCCGAAAGATAGCCTTGGAGTGTGAGGCAGGAGACGCTGCTTTTGCTGAGTCTATTTGTGCAACTGAGGAATTGAAGTTTTATAAGGATAATGTTGACCCAGCGGACATGACGTCTTTAAAGAAACCAACCACAGAGAAGGATCCTTCACTCAAATTTAAGTCGGCGGATGACACTAACATGGTTGATTTCGGTCCTGGCGATTGATCGAAGTAATTCAGTATCAGTGCCAATCTGGATCCGAAATAGGAAAGCGCGCTCATCGAGTTCATCCGTGAGAACCGGGACATCTTTGCATGGAAGCCTTCACATATGGCAGGTGTACCGAGAGAACTCGCTGAGCACACTCTTAATACTGATCCAAAATTTAAGCCGGTCAAGCAGTTTCTTCGTTGATTGAACAAGGAGAGGCGGAAGGCCATTGGAGAGGAAGTGGCCCGGCTCTTGGCAGCCGGGTTTGTCGTTGAAGTTTTCCATCTCGAGTAGTTTGCTAACCAGGTGCTTGTACTCAAGAAAAATGACACTTAGCGGATGTGTGTGGATTACACGGACTTGAACAAGGCTTGTCTGGCTGATCCGTTTTCTCTCCCTCATATTGATCAAATCATTGATGCTACGGCGGGTTGTGAGCGTCTGAGTTTTTTGGATGCTTATTCTGGTTATCATCAGATCAAGATGGCAGTTAAGTACCAGGAGAAGATAACTTTCATTACTTCGTTTGGAGCCTTCTGCTATGTATCTATGCCTTTTGGGCTCAAGAGTGCCCAGGCGACTTATCAGCGGTGTGTGCAAAATTGCCTTCACAATCAGATTGGGCGCAATGTTCATGCTTATGTCGATGACATTGTGGTTAAGTCAAGAAAGACGGAGACCTTGATTGATGATTTGAAGGAGACGTTTGACAATCTCCGGGTCTACAAGATGATGCTTAATCTGTCTAAGTGTGTCTTTGGTGTGCCCGCACGCAAGCTCGCGGATTAATGATGTTTAGCGCTTCGCGGGTCGTATTGCGGCTCTGAGCCGGTTCATAAGCTGGCTGGGTGAGAAGGCTATCCCCCTCTATCAAATGATGAATAAGACATATCATTTTGTTTGGAGTGATGCTGCTAACCAAGCATTTGAGGATCTGAAGAAACAATTGGCTGAGCCGCCCGTGCTTGCTGCCCCTGTTGATAAGGAGCCTCTGTTGTTATATGTGGCTGCTAATAGTCGGGCCGTTAGTGTGGCTATCATGGTAGAAAGGAAGGAGGTAGGCAAGGAATATCCGGTTCAACGGCCGGTTTATTATATCAGTGAGGTGCTCATTGAGTCCAAGCAGAGATACCCACATTGGCACAAGCTCGTGTATGGGGTTTCGATGGCAAGCCGTAAGCATAAGCAATATTTTGAGGGTCATCCCATCACTGTGGTTAGCTCTGCTCCTTTGGGAGATATCATCCAAAACAGGGAAGCAACTGGCCGGGTTGCTTAGTGGGCCACTGAGCTTGGACCTCACGGGTTAAAATATGTGCCTCGTATGGCTGTCAAGTCCCTAGCACTTGTGGATTTCATCAATGATTGGACAGAGCTGCAGGCACTGGAGGAAAAGTCGTATAACACATATTGGACTATTCACTTTGATGGATCTAGACAGCTAGAGGGCTCGGGGGCTGGAGTTGTTTTGACTTCCCCACGAGGTGATAAATTTTCTTATGTCCTCCGGATAATGTTCCCTTGTACTAATAATGCGGCTGAGTATGAGGCCTTACTCCACGGTCTTCGGATGGCTAAGGAGATGAATTTAAGCCGGGTGAGATGCTTTGGCGATTCAGATTTGGTGGCCCAACAGGTTTCTGGTACTTGGGATTCCAAGGATCCGCTCATGGCGGCTTATCGTCGAGAGGTCGATGCCATTGCAGGTCATTTCAAAGGTTACCAAGTTGAACATATTGATCGAAGGAAGAATGAGGCGGCTGATAACTTAAGCCGGCTAGGCTCTTAGCGTAAGCCGGTTCCACCGAATACATTCCTGGATGTTCTACTCAACCCTTCGGTCAAGTTGCCTACGGAGGAGGACCTTGCTATTCCTGACCCGGAAGCAAAATTGGTGGCGACTCTTCATGCTATTCCTAATTGGAAAGTTCCCTATTTGGCTTACATGACCCGTGGGTGAGTTACCTGAGGATGAGACCTTGGCCAGGCAGATAACCCGACGGTCTAAGTCAATGACAATTGTCAATGGGGAGCTGCACCATTGCAGTGTTACAGGGGCGTTTCAGCGTTGCGTTTCTCCTGAAGAAGGCTGTGAGATTCTGCGTGAGATCCACGAAGGAGATTGTGGTCATCATGCTGGCTCTAAATCTCTGGTGGCCAAGGCTTTTCATCACGGTTTCTACTGGTTGACGGCTCATGCTGATGCTGAGGATTTGGTCAGAAAATGTGACGGTTGTTACAAGTTTTCACGTCGAGCTCATGTTCCGGCTCTGGAGCTGAGGATGATCCCAATCACTTGTCCGTTTGCAACTTGGGGGTTTGATATGGTTGGAACTTTTAAGAGGTCCAAGGATAAGAAGACCCACCTTTTGGTGGCAGTTGATAAGTTCACTAAGTGGGTAGTGGCAGAGCCGGTCAGTAAGTGTGATGCAACCACGGCGGTTCAATTCATGAAGAAGGTGATCTTTCGTTTTGGCTTTCCACACAGCATTATAAAAGATAATGGCACTAATCTCTCCAAGGGGGCTATGAAATAATTTTTCCAACGTGAGCATATCCGGCTTGATATATCATCAGTGGCTCACCCCCAATCCAATGGTCAAGCTGAGAGAGCCAATCAAGAGATCCTAAGAGGCATCAAGCCCCGGCTTATGGTTCCCTTACAGAGGACGCCGGGTTGTTGGGTGGAGGAGTTACCTTCCGTTTTATGGAGCATTAATACCACCCCAACAGGTCTACGGGTTATACACCTTTCTTCATGGTCTACGAAGCAGAGGCGGTTCTCCCTAGTGACATCTGTCACGACTCACCCCTTGTGGCGGCTTGTGTTGAAGCTGACAATGAAAAAGCACGTCAGGAAGCCTTTTACCTGTTAGATGAGTAGCATGACATAGCGGTGGCTCGTTCGGCGATTTACCAGCAAGATCGGCGCCGTTACCAAGCCGCCGGGTTAAAACCAGAATTTTTCAAGAAAGCGATCTGGTGCTCCGGCTCATCCAGGATCAGACTGATATGCACAAGTTGTCCCCACCTTGGGAAGGGCCCTTTGTGGTCAGTAAGAATCTCAACAATGGGTCATACTACCTTATCGATGTTCGAGAGCACAAAGACTCATGTAAGTCGGAGGAAGAGACCCACTGGCCGTGGAATATTGCTCATCTTCGGCCTTACTACACTTGAGCCAATGGCTCTTCTGATGTACATATTTTTTACAATGTATATATCATGATCAATATAATAAAGTCAGCATCCCTGCTAAAGCAGGGCCTCTGTTGTTTTTCTCTTTAAATAAAGAGTCTTTTGGTTACATGGGGGCTTCCAGCTCATGAGCGAAGCTATGATTACCCTTTGAACCGGCTTAAAAGCCAATTGTAAAAAAACTTGGGGGCTTGCTGCCAAGGTCAAAAGGGACCAAAGAGAGTCTGTTGCAAAAGCACAACTCAAACATAGGTGCCCGTTGAGCACAACTCAAAAATATTGATTGGGGTCTCTTTTGTTCTAAAGAACAAAGAGTTTTTATAACCCTTGTAATAGGCTTAAAAGCCAGGCTTGGAAGCCAGGTGTATTCACCTAAAACCCCAGGTTATCCTGCCTTTTTTAAGTAAGCCACTCCACCCAGGTAATCCTGGAATGACCCGCCGAACGTTTGACAAGTCAATCTTATGCAGACCCTGAACTTGTCAAAGTTAAAACGACGATTGGTTATGTGAGGTCCATCTTATAAGGTTTGTATATAGGTTTAACTCAGTGGTTGTGCAGCCCGTGAAAGCACTCGATTTTCGGCCTGGCAGCCCATGAAAAGCCTCGTTTTTCGTTTGTTTTTATTCGACAAATTTTTGAGGTTTATCGAATGAGGCTTATAACGTTTTATTATTACAATTCGCTAGTGTTTATTAACTCGGCTTGACTTTCGACTATAAGTCGTCAGTACATGATAAGTTACTATCCGATGTTTATTAACCCGGCTTGGTTTTTGACTATAAGTCGCCAGTATGAGATAACATAATATCCGCTGTGTAATTAACCCGACCTAGCTTTCTTCATAAGCCGGCAATATATGATAAGTTACCAGTGCTCGAGTTTGGGGTATCACCCTTACTCTACTGATTTGGTAAACCAACAGTATGATCAAATATCACAGGTATGACATATTTTGTTATAATTGAGCCAGTCCTGGTTATAAGCTATTTTAGTTGCCAGTGATTATGTATTGGGCATTATGACCCGTCCCGCGGTAAACCGTGGGACACTTGTGATCTGTTTTGCATACAGGAACAGACTCAAACAATTGATATTATAAGCATCAGTGGCAGATCTTCAACTGGCAGATCAATAGTCTCATGCAAAGCAGAACGTGCACAATGGCATGGCAGACTCAAAGTTTTACTACCCTATTACATGCCTCCATGGGCCAAATAAGATCAAAGTGTTTTTCAAAAGATCAAGTGTTAGAGCCGCCCGACGGTTCAATCTTCTTGGCCTTGCTGCTCAGAGTCTTCTGCATCATCCTTTGACGGCTCTTCGTCTTCTTCCGTTGTCTGAAAAGTGGGTGATGACCAATCGTGCTAGATAAAGCTTCAAATTCAGCCTCGTCATCTATAAGCTCAGACGGATCGACTTCAGGGGCAAAGGTGTGCTTACGGATTGGCGGGATTAAGTCCATCACTTTGTAAGCCAGGGTTGGCATCTTTTTATTCCCCTGGTTATAAGCCGGATGGTACTTGGAGAGGTCCAAATCATTGGCAATCAGAGTGGCCATTGGACGAATTTCCTTTACGCAAGCTGAGAAGTCTTTCTGATCGAAAGATGTACCATCTTCTTTCAAGCTTGGGTAACCAGTGGCTACCTCAGACGGGTCAAGCTCTGGTACCCATGCCTTGGCCCGGCTCAAAGCCGTCACAGCGCAGGCTCTTGTAGATGATCGCTTTATCTCATCAAATCTTACAGGAAGCATAGAGAGTTTCTTCAAAACATCTATCAGCAATGTTGGTGCTTGACCTGTTGGAGAAATGGCGGCTAATGCACGTTGAGTCCCGGTGTACAGCTGCTCGACAAGTGTGTAGACAACTTTAAGCTTCACAAGCACGTCTTGATTGAGATTGCTGCTCCTGGGACCTGGATATGTCGCAGAACGGTTAAATGGCGGGTTATGTGATCAAAATAATAATTCATTGTTGATGATTGGCAAGGCAGCTCACCAAAGATAGCTGAAACCATCTGAGTTACACGGTGTTTTAAACCGGTGAGCTCAGTGGTCACCTCTTGAAGCGCTGCTTCTGCCTTCTCAGGACGTTGCGTTAAAACCGTCTTTTCATCCGCCCAAGTCTTTTTCTCTGCCTCAAAGCTGGTCATCAGTTTTTCCGACTCAGCCACGGTAAACTGGAATTTTACTCGGCCTTCCGGGTCTCAGTTTGCTGAGTCGCCAGCCGGGTCTTGCCATCATTCAATTGGGACTCCAGTTCAGCAGTGGCAGCCTGTATAAAGTATGGAGTTATCAACATTTATATCAAGAATACAAGTCCCAAGTCTTTTGCCAGCAACAACACTTGACACTTGGGGGCTAATGTCTATCGAAGCAATTTCTCAAGACAACGGCTCTTATGAATAAAGTCTCAAGTACTTTGCAAGCAAGACTACTTGGCACTTGGGGGCTAATGCATATCATTTGTATCTTTTTTATCATGAGCCGAAAGTGCTATAAACAGTCCCAACCGACTCAGGGGGCTATGCTGTCAAGCTCTCTTTTCTTATACAAAGACAAATAAGACCGGCTCATTCCTGTGGATTAAACCGGCCCTTGGGGGCTATGGATGCACAACTCAAACTTGGGAAAACATCCGGCTTAAATTTAAACCGGACAAGGAGGGATTCTAGGATAGACGTTTATGGATTCTTCTAAAGTCTACAACCTATTCAATCTTATCATAGCCAGTAGACTCGGGGGCTGGCAGGATATGTATATAAATTACTTAAAGCTAGAAGTCATACCTCATATTTCTGGTGCATCTGTTTCACCATATCAATTTCAAGGTCGCGTCTGGAGTGGACCTGGCTGAGGTAGCCGGAGAGGATCTCATTGCTGCTCAATTGTGCATAATGGGATATATCAAACTTCAGTTTCCGCCTCTCAATAACCTCTTGCTTGGCAGTGTGTTTGGCTAAAGCTATTGGATTTCCTGGTTCAACAAAGCCGGTGCCAGTAATCAATACATCATCATTGTGAGCCTCTGACAGCTTAGGTGAGCCTGAGGGGGAAGGAGTTGAAGGATTAATAGCAGTGCCATCAACACTTAGATCCGGAATCTCAGGCGGAGTGACAGTAACAGGTTCCTCCGGCTATTTGACAGTAGCTTCAGGAACCGAGACTTGTGGCTCCGGCTCAGCTGTTTTCGGCGCTTCCGTTGGTTTGTTCACCTTCGCCTTGTTGTCGGGCTTTGCTTGTCCACTACGCGGATTATGACAAGTTAGTGTAAATATAAGGGTATGAAGAATTACAGGGTCAAATCAATTGCTATTACCCAGGGGCAGTCTTGAAAGCCGGCAACTAAGTTTGTGATGAGTCGCCAGAAGAAGAACGGGCAAGTTCCTGATTAAGGGTCATCAACAGAGTCAGAAGGTAAACAAATAAGATCTGCCAAATAGATAAAAGAGTAATTAGGGAAAGAACCTCGTTTCAACGTTTTCGAGGGGCAGGAGTGTTCGGTAAGCCGGATGATAACTCGTCACCTCCACTGGTCCGGGTCTGGCGGCGGTTCTCGTGTTGCTGTTGCTTCAAAAGAAAGTGACGATCCAAATAAGCCAAGGGGTGTGAAAACCTTACTTTCTGGGTTATTTGTCGATGTTTCTGTCCTAGCAAAGGGTCTGAGCTGGAGGAAATAATAGTTACCTCTTCTTCAGCTGCTTGGCTGCCTCCCGTGTCAGCCTGATAAATATCAGTGTCAGTAAGATGATTGAATAATAATCCAAGAGAGTCGACGGCTACCTCCGACTCAGAGGTGTCATCCAGCTTGAGTAGGTCAGAGGCGCTTGGTTTCTTCTTCTTCTTGGAGGCCTTCTTGGCGGCTTTCCTAGCGACCTTTTTGGTAGCCCTTGCCTTTTTAGCAGCCTCGTGGTCATACTGCACTTTCCAAAATTTAGACTTAGCTTGCAAAGGTTATTAAGGCTTGAGTTAATAAGATATTTCAAATGACGAGGTGAAGATAAGTAAGTTCAAAGGCTTACATCTGGTGGCGGGTTAAGCTTGCAGAAAGGGGCCAGACCCACTTTAGCACAATCTTCCGAGTCTTTGTTCAGAAGAGATTTAAGCAACTCATTTATTGCTTCATCAGCTAATGGTGAGGAGTTGTGGCGCAGTGAATCTTTTTCACCACCAGTGTAAGTACACATTAAGCCGGCGCGACGGCTCAATGGAATGATCCGCCAGGAAACCCAACACCTGACTAAATCAACACCAGTCAGCCCATTTCCTAGCAGAGCTTTGACCTTCACAATAGTAGGTGTAATCTTCTTCCATTCAGCGGCAGTAAGTTTTTCGGGAAGGTTATGTTTTGGGTCCAGGCGCTCAACACGATAACCCGACAGCGGATTCACATCAGCCGGAGAAGTATCCTTGCAATAAAGCCACGTCTGGTTCCAGTCTTTGGGGTGACTCGGCAAGGAGGCGTAAGGAAAGATGGCGTCTCTTCTGCGTTGAATTGAAATTCAGCCGAGCTCCAAGCTAGGACCATTTGTGAACTCGGTTCGGCAGTTAAAGTAAAACTACTCTCTAAAGAGTTCAACACTGGGCTCCTCTTGAAGGTACACCTCACAGAAGACTTGAAAGTTGCAAATATTTGACACGGAATTGGGTCCGATGTCTTGAGCATGGAGCTGGAAAAAGTCCAGAACGTCTCGGAAGAACTTAGAGCCGGGCGGTGAGAAGCCCCGGTTCATGTGGTCAGTAAAAACGATGACTTCGCCGTCTTTCAGCTGAGCTTTTTCTTCGCCCGGGTCAGGAGCACGGTAATGCATCACACTCTTGGCAGGTAGATACCCGACTTTGAAAAAATCCTTAAAAGTACCCTCGGTGACGATGGAGGGAACGCAGTTGCATGTGTAGACTGTTTTGGGCGGCATTGTGAAAGAAAGAAAGCCTAAAGAAAAGGAAAAAATTGCTGGTTCAAGTCAATTGGTGAAATCACGGGTTAAGCACTGACAGTATAGATTCAGAATGGCATCTTAAGTGAGGAATAATGGTATATGGATAATTGTAAGCCGGACGTGTAAGCCGCCATGAAAGGTACAGGTGTTCAAAATTTGATAAAGGGTAACATTCTATAAAGTGTTGGACAAACAGGTTTCACAGATTAAATTATAGATTTGGATCTGAAACTGTTCAGAAAAAGGGAATAAATTCGAAACCTACAGAGGCGACAGTGGAAAAGCAGAGGTGCTCTAAAGGGGGTCTGTAGCGATGAGGGTATATTCTAGTATCAAAAACAGATGCTAAAACTACTATCGCGCGAGATGCAAATAAACAAGGATAAAGAAGGGCGGCGACGAAAACTGACGAACACTGATGAACACCGAAACCCTAATGCCATATCTATGGCGAAAGAAAAGAGGACTTACTGAGGTTGATGGGATGGCGGAGAGGCACCGCGGTTCTCTGGTCCGTTCAGGGTGATGCAGCGGCCGGAGTTGAGGTCGGAGACGAAGGTCGACGGCGGCGGAGCTCGTGCGGGTTGGTGCGTCGCGAGGAGGAAGAGGAAAGTGAGAAGGAAAGGGGTGAGAATGAGAGGAGAGTCCGAGGACTTATTTATAAGACTGGAAGGAAAAACGATAGGCGCGAGAATAGAGGAGGCAGAAAATGGATAAGCGACAGCGTGGGCGCCTCAATTTTTGGAGGGAGAGTAAAGAAGAAGATTTATTAAAGATTTGGGTTATGTGAAGCATGAATGGCAGGTGACGTCACGGCCGGTTATCTTAAATTTCGGAGATGACATCATGGCGGGTTACAATATTTCACAGTAAGATGAGGAAGAATGTTTCTAAGTATTGAAGATTGACATGAACAAGTCCAAATCAACCTGGGGCCTAATGTTGGGGATATGACTATCAGGTGTGACCCGCCCAGGAGGGGCCGTGTCATCCCAATGGCGGTTCATCTCATATGAAGCCCAAGAGCATGTTAACAATGGTGGTTCATAGATAGGCTTAGTAGAGGGCCCAAAACCGAAGGCGGCTTAAGGCCCACGGACATAAACCGCCATGTATATAGACTTGTATTGTAAGGCATGTAAGAAAGGTCACCGAGCCGGACACGTTGTATGAGCTGGCCAGGACTCTGTAGGCGGCAGGGCGTCAACCCGTGTATATAAAGGGACGACCCAGCGGCGGCTTAGGACAAGAAACAACAGATCAAGAACCGGGCTAAGCGTATTCGCTCCCTAGTCATTGAAACCCTATCAATACCACCTCAACTGGATTAGGCCTTTACCTTCACCGCAAGGGGCCGAACCAGTATAAACTCCTCGTGTCCTTTGTCCTGATTAACCCCTTTAAGCTAATCTCGTTGCGATGGCTCCACGACTAAGTCCTCACACTAGAACATCTGCCGTGACAATTCCACGACATCTATGATGGGAGAATTGAAATTCTTCTTAGGTCTTCAGATACGTCAATGGCGCAATGGCATATTCATATCTCAGGAGAAATACCTATGTATTAAGGAAATTCGGCATGCAAGGTTGCAAAGGCGTCAAAATCCCTATGCCCACAAATGGCCATCTATGCACTGATGAAAATGGTATTGACTTCGATCAAAAACTGTACCGCTCCATGATTGGCTCTCTATTGTATTTATGTGCATCTAGGCCAGATATTATGCTTAGTGTTTGCATGTGTACCTGATTTCATGCTACACCGAAGGAATCACACCATAAGGCTGTGAAGCATATTCTTCGATATCTAGCTCACACTCCAACACTTGGATTATGGTATCCCAGGGGCTCGGCTTTTGATCTCATTGGATATTCAGACTCTGACTATGTTGGTGATCATGTGGACCGCAAGTCAACATCAGGCACATGCCATTTCCTCGGACGATCCTTGGTCTGTTGGTCTTCGAAGAAACAGAACTGCGTATCACTCTCTACTGCTGAAGCTGAGTATATTGTTGCTGGTTCGTGTTGTGCTCAATTTCTATGGATGAAGCAAACCCTCAAGGACTACGGCATCAACGTGAAGAATGTGCCACTCTCACTACAAAAAAAAAGACACATCCATGACATTTTGGGCCGAACGATATTTTTTCTGTCATACTTATGACACTTCTATGACGATAATTGTGACAAAACCCGGTATCATCATAGATGTGGTGGGGTCCTACTTCTATGATAAAAAATCATGACAGAAGATCGGCTTTTCGTCCTCGGCGGGTCGGAGAAGTAGCTGCATGACCTTCTTTGGTCCGTCCATGACGGAAAAAACCGTGGTAGAAGCGAGGGCGAGGAAAATATCGGGGAGTTCCCGGTTACGGTGGCTGGTCGGGGGCCGAGCGATGCGTGTTTCTCTTGTACGTACGCGCGTGTGTGCGAGGCATTGGGCTCTAACTGAACCCGAGCGAGGCGTTGGGCTCTAACTGAACCCGAGCGAGGCGTTGGGCTCTAACTGAACCCGAGCGATTGCATTGCAGGCTACGCGTTACTGAACCCGAGCGATCGATCGATCCCTTGTTGTTAACTGACCCCGAGTGTGATTCCTTCGCTACTGCTGCTAACTGAAGCCGATCGATGCTGCCTCTGGATGAACAGTGAGCGTTGTTGAGGGGGTTTGGATGAATAGTTACCGGTGGGGGGGGGGCTGGATGAACAGGACCCCGTGGTAGTAGAGGTCGTTGCCGCTGGATGAACAGTACCCTGATCGATCGAGCCGGTGGATGAACAGGACCCCGTGGAGGGCTGGATGAACAGCTCCCCATGGAGGGCTGGTTGAATAGTAGCCGGTGGAGGGCTGGTTGAACAGTAGCAGGTGGAGGGCTGGATGATTAGTAGCCCATGGAGGGGTGGTTGAACAACA
This sequence comes from Aegilops tauschii subsp. strangulata, assembly GCF_002575655.3. Lineage (NCBI taxonomy): Eukaryota > Viridiplantae > Streptophyta > Magnoliopsida > Poales > Poaceae > Aegilops > Aegilops tauschii. Next base: position 60,558,049 of record NC_053041.3, on the reverse strand, counting down.
CCCCATGGAGAGGGTTGGTTGAACAGTAGCCGGTGGAGGAGCGCGCGGTGGAGGCTGGATGAACAGGAGCCCGTGGATGAACAGTCACAGGTGGAGGCTGGAGGAAGTCGACAATGGAGATGAACAGTATCCCGTGGAGTCCCGTTTTGCGGTACGCCACACCCCTCCCGATGAACAGGACCCCCGTTTCAACCGTAGCGCTCCAACACAAGTCTGTTTCCTCCGTTTTGCGGTACGCCACACCCCTCCGGATCAACAGGACCCCATTTCCACCGTAGGAGGTCCGTTTCCTCCATTTTGCGGTATGGCAGACCCTTCCCGATGAACAGGATCCCGTTTCCACCATGGCCGGTCGAACACAAGGCCGTTTCCTCCGTTCTACGGTACGCCAGACCTCGTTTCCGTCGCCTGTTCCGTCCAAGCCGGTTGGCTCCCGATGAACAGCACGCGTTTTGTTGCCTCCCGATGAACACGACGCATTCCATTGCCTCCCGATGAAAACGACGCATTCCATTGCCTCCCGCTGAACACGATGATGATGTAGTTTCTCCGTTCCGACCCAACCATGTACACGAGCCCTGGCCGTACGTATGCGCGAGTAGGCGTTCGAGACCCCGCCCGTATGTACGTACGTGGCCATATTTACTTTCTTGCAACATGGCCGTTGTACGTACGTGTACATGCTACGTGCGCGCCTCTACTACCACACGTGCGCGCCTCTACTACCACACGTGCCCTTCCTTACACAGCCACGGTTCATCGCTGCAGCCTGCAGACAGACCGATCGACCAGCATGTACGTACACGTTCGCGACCAGAATGACAACGCTACGTACGCTTCGACCGAGTAGGTCCCGACTGTCAAGCACTTCCTTGCGTGCGAAGATGTAGCTGGTGGCACTACTAGGAATAGGCTAATTAGTGGTGCACCTATTTTGGCCATTAATGGTGCACTATAGGTGCGCCACTATCATCACGCCACTAGTAACAAGTAATAATGGCGCACCTCTGGTGCGCCATTAGTATTGCAGGTAACAGTGGCGCACCTTGTAGTGCGCCATTACTATTGCTACAGGTGCGCCACTGGTAACTTTTTTTTTGAATTTTTCTGAATTTTGAAGGCGGGAAAATAGTAGTGGCGCACCGTCTATCCCCCACCGTGCGCCATTGCTATTTTTTAATTTTAAATTTGGATCTGGATCGCGATTTTTTTGCCCTTTTTTTGCTCATTTTTTTTGCTTTTTTTTGCACGATATTTTTTTCAAATTTTGTTCTCGTTTATGGATCTTGTACGTTCTTTTGCCGGAGAGGAGTTTGTCGGAGAGGAGGGCCAGGGAAAGACCGTGAGGAGGAGAGGAGGGAGGAGGATGAGGAGGAGGTCACCGGAGAGGAGCTCGCCTACATCGTCGGAGAGGAGGAGGAGGAGGTCAGTGGAGAGGAGGGAGGAGGAGATCACCGGAGAGGAGGAAGGAGGAGATCACCGGAGAGGAGGGAGGATGAGCTCACCGGAGAGCAGGGAGGAGAAACCGTGAGGGGAGGGAAGGAGGGGAGGGAGGAGAAACCGTGAGAAGGAGGTCGCCGGAGAGGACGAGGAGGTCGCCGGAGAGGAGGAGGAGGAGGAGGTCGCCGGAGAGGAGGAGGGGAGTATGGTGGAGGAGAGGAGGGGAGATGGAGTGGAGAAGAGGAGGAGATGGAGTGGAGGAGAGGTGGAGTGGAGGTGAAAAATGAAGAGGAGAGGAGGAGAGGACCCCGCCCAGCCATATGTACGGTGTAGTAATGGCGCACCGTGGGCAGGTGCGCCATTACTAACTTTTTTTTATTTTGAATTTTGAAGGAGGGAAGATAGTAATGGCGCACCTTGGGCAGGTGCGCCATTACTAACTTTTTTATATTTTTTTGATATAGTTTGAATTTTGAAGGCGGGAAGATAGTAATGGCGCACCATGGGCAGGTGCGCCATTATTGAGTTTGATTTTTTTGCCTCTTCAGATCTTGAAAGCCCCATAACTTTTTTTCTGGTAGGTTTTTGAGGATTTTAAAAATGTTCAACAAGGTTTTCCAGTTGAATTCGGATATAACTTTTCGAGTAGATGATTTTTCATACAAAAAACTTTTTCATCGGAGTTCGTATGCAAAAGTTATGCCCATTTTACAAATTCTCGAGAGATTTTGCAAAAAAGTCGAAAATTCATGTTTGTAAATTTTGCTAACAACTAGACCACATATCACATGGGAATCTTATTTTCTTTTATTTTTTTTGACATTTCTAGACCCACATTACTAACAATTTTTTTTAATCTTTTTTTTCAAAAATAGTAATGGCGCACCACACACCAGGTGCGCCATTAGTAATGAGGACATTAATGGCGCACCTGTATCTGGTGCGCCACTGCTAGCGCCACTGCTATATAGTAGTGGCGCACCACATACATGGTGCGCCATTAATGTCCATATTAGCTATAACCCTTTTCCTAGTAGTGTGGGTCCTAGCAGTCAGGGGGTGAATTGTTTTTTTTCCCGTAATATGGACGCACTTCCTTGCATGCGAAGATGTAGCTAGTGGGTCCCAGCAGTCAGGGGGCGAATCATTTATTTTTGCCCGTAATATGGACGCATTTCCTTGCATGCGAAGATGTAGCTGGTGGGTCCCAGCAGTTAGGGGGAAACGTTTTTTCGTGAAATACGGTGGCCCGTCCGATGGGTCCCTGCTATCAGGTGGAGGAATAATTATTTTCCGTGTAATAAGGAGGCACTTCCTTGCTGCGGCCGTGTACCCAGCTGCCAGCCTCTCCACGTAAAGTACTCTTCCGATGGAAGTTGGTCGTTGACCACATTGACCATGCCGCGCCGAGAGCACCAAGGCGGTGGACGACGGCGAGGCCTAGGAAGGGACGACGCGGCGCCGGGAAGACGCGGCAGTGGATGCCCACGCGGAGAGGAGTACGAGGGTTCACTGGTTCGGCTGCAGTGTGAGGATGCTGTCGCCGCAGGGCCTGGCTAGCGGTGGGAGTGGTATGGGGAGGTGAGGCCTCCGCGGCAGCACAGCCGGCCACGGGAGGCAGGAGCAGGCGGCACGACCGGCGCTGCTTTGGGCGGCTAGAGTAAGAAGACCAGAGGTTGAAGAATCACAACGGCCGTTAGATGGACATCGTACGGTCACTGCAGCTAGAATCGTTCATATTGACTAAGTTGACAAAGCCCTTGGTACGCGTCAACTTAGTAGGCCCACGGGTCAGCCTCCGAAACGGTGCGCCCCAGATGTCAGGCGGAGGAATCATTTTTTGGGCGGCTGAAGCTAGAATATCCGAGATTGAAGAAGAAGCACGACATCCGTTGGATGGACATCCAACGGACACTACTGCTAGAACCGTGTGTTGACTATAAGTTGACAAAGCCTTGCATATGCGTCAACTTAGTAGGCCCACAAGTGTGTGGCAGAGAACTTATAGACCATTTGCGATTTGTAAGAATGTAGAGTCAATTTTTTAATTCTAATGGAATTTACTACAGACCATTTACAGTTTGTTAAAAGTACAACCCATTTTCTAGCTAGGACAACGATTAATAATTTCAACCAACCATTCAAAACAAAAGTCAATAAAATTTCCCACATTTTGATGGGATCCGAAATATTTTTATCCCGAGATTTCTAGTCAAATTAAATACAAATTCAATATAAATTTGTATTACGTAAAAATCCAACGAAACATCGCGCGCGCAACAATTAATGAAATTAAAATTTTCAAAATCCAGAAATATTATTTTATAAAGTAATTACGTGTTTGGTCCATTTTTTATAGTTACTGCCCAGTTTTTATAATTACATCCCACTTATTATTTCTTAAAGCCCATTTTCTTGTTAAGCCTAATGCATCCCTCCTAGGAAAGATTTGCAGCCAAGCGGGGCGGAGAATAACAATTTGACCTTGCCTGGGTATTCCTCAAAAAAAGTATAGCTGGGCTAGCCATTTTCAGCTTCAAAAATAATAATATCTGGGCCGGATATCTGGCCTGGGCTAGACAGGTCACAGCCCGCCCAGTTAATACCCTGCTCTCCTGTGAACAACAACGAAAACATCGCTCGAGAAGAACTCTGTAGTGCTCACACCTCAGAAAGACAAATACTGCTCGTGCTGCTTGGTCCCAGCTGTCGGCCGCTCCTTGTGCAATTCTCTCCTTTATTGACTACATAGGTTGACAATGGTGTGGGACCGTGATGTCAGGAAACCAGGAGGAAGCAAAAAATACTACAGTTGTATATAATAAGGAGGCACTTGCATACGTGCGGCTATGGCCCTGGTGGGTCCCCACTGTCATCCTCTCCAAGTAAAGTGATCTCCTCATTCCTCATGTCGTTGACCATGTTGACAACGCGAGGCGGCGGCGCCACGGCGAGCGCAATAACTCGAAGGACGACGGAGAGGGCCTCGCGGGCCCTACGGATGGTTTGATACAGCGCCCGCTGCTCATTGGGCCACATGTCCACGACAGCATTGTCGTTCACTTGTTCACCGGTGCTCGTTGAGGAGAAGGAGGTTGCAGCACGGGTCATCCTGCGCTGGTAGCTATTCTGCCATTAGGGCGTCGAAGCTGGCCGCACCTGCTCTATGGTGAACACGGCATGAACCGGCTTGGACAGTGGCGCCGGCTCCTTGTTGGAAGCTACGTCCATCGTCTGATTGTCGCCGTTCAGCTCGGCGAGCTCGCTTGCGAGCCAGCATGTCCCGGTTGCTGGACCGACCCGCTGCCAAGCACGAGTCTGACTGCCCTGGCCCACCCAGACCGCCTCCCTCGCCCGCGCACGCTTTCCGCCGAAACGGTTAGCGCCGCCCGCCCTGCTTCCCGGTGCAGGCGATTGCTCCGCCTTCAAACGACACAAGTGCCGTCCGTCCGTCCATCTGTCGCCCACATTAATGATACGCGGTTGCCGAGGTAGCTACTCCAGCACCACAAGTCCGCCCCTCCGCCGCCCACCATTGCTATATAAACTGTTGTGCCGACCATAGCCGCAGTCATCTGCCTTTGTTCCCTTTCTCCTGTCCACACCACTACTCCCACCATGGCTTCCTCGCGCTCCAGCGCTCTTCAGGACTGGCGGACGATGAACCACAAGGAGATGGCAGCCATTGTTGCCGACTGGCTGGCCGGCAGGTAGCCGGAGGACGACGACGTCCCAATGGAGAACATGGTAGTCGATGATCCGGCGCCAACCCCCTCCTGCGTGCCATCCTCGCCGGTGCATTGCCCCAGGACCATCAGCGAGGCCCGTGCCCAATACATGGGCACAGTGAATCAGAAGCGTCAGGAGCAGTTCCGGAAGGCGCAGGCCAACGCCGCCTACAACCACCATCTCCTCTAGGAGCACCTGCAGGCAGAGGAACAGATCGCCGCGGAGCGGGCGGAGCAGGAGGCGCTGCTCAACTCGTACCGCTCCGCCCGCGAGGGCCGCCTCGACCGCTGGCGGTACCGCATGCGGGTGGCACAGGCTGCAACCGCCTACAAAGAGGGCGATGAAGCGGGCGAGGCGCCGTTTGGCGAGACGGAGGACGAGGCAGAGGACAATGCCGGCTCCGACGAGTCCCCGCTCCGCTGGCGTCAACGAGGCCCTGCTCTGCCGAGGCCCTGCAGCGCCAACAACGAGGCAGAGGACACCGCCGGCTCCGCCGAGGCCCCGCCCCCACCAACAACGAGGCAGAGGACATCGCCGGCTCAGCCGAGGCCCCACCCTGCCGGCAACGAGGGGGAGGATTTCCGCTGCTCCACCGAGGCGCTGCCCCGCCGGCAACGAGACAGAGGACTTCCCCGGCTCTGTCGAGGCCCCGCCCCACTGAGGGAGTCCTGGACTAAGGGGTCCTCGGGCGTCCGGCCTGTTATCCATTGGGCCGGACTGATGGGCTGTGAAGACATGAAGGCTGAAGACTATACCAGTGTCCGGATTGGACTCTACTTGGCATGGAAGGCAAGCTAGGAGACCGATTATGAAGATTTCCTCCTATGTAACCGACCCCATGTAACCCTAGATCTCTCCGATGTCTATATAAACCGGAGAGAGTAGTCCGGATAGGACAGATTCATTACCATATACTCATAGGCTAGACTTCTAGGGTTTAGCCATTACGATCTCGTGGTAGATCAACTCTTGTAACACTCATATTCATCAAGATCAATCAATCAGGAAGTAGGGTATTACCTCCATACAGAGGGCCCGAACCTGGGTAAACATTGTGTCCCCTGTCTCCTGTTACCATCGATCCTAGACGTACAGTTCGGGACCCCCTACCCGAGATCCGCCGGTTTTGACACCGACATTGGTGCTTTCATTGAGAGTTCCACTGTGCCGTCGCCAAGAGGATTGATGGCTCACCTTGTTGTCAAGGATAATATCATCTCCGAAGGAGCCCTAGCCCCAGGCCAAACCCTCCAGCTGGGCGGCTTCGTCATGACCGCCAGTTCGGCCCTTAAGCCGATGATGACCTCTCAAGTCATCGAAAATCGCCTCCGCGTTGACCCCGAATACTCCGCCCGGATGGATCCTGCGGAGCTATCATCGTTGAAAGAACTCCTGGATCGCCTGGCCGCCTTGGGAGTCGCCACAGACTACGATCGGGTCGGGCTTAAACCTGACCAGAGAGAAATCAAAACTCCGCCGATCACCCACGAGATAGCGGTAGTCGAGGAGCGGGGCAACTCTTCTGCTATATTGAAGACAAACTATGTTCGGATCTCCGATCTTGATGGGCCGGATATTCTCCGGCAGAGAGGCATGTCTCGCCCCCCGGACATAGAGTCGGACGACGAGCCCAAAAAATCAGTCGATATCCCGGAACCTGAACTGTCAGGCCCGATATATCTCCAAACTCCGGATCCAAAATCGGGTCAGGGTTCGGATTTAACTCCACCCACCCACCCAGACATAGACGCTCTCAGGAGCATCAAACAACAGTCTCAGGAAATGGTCCACCACTTCTGGGTCGGATTCCTCCCTGTCAAAGATAAGGTAAAGGACTGCCGTGACGAAGACACGATAGCAGCTTTCTGCAACAACTGCGCGGACGAAGGTATCCTTAACGCTATCAAACGCCGCCGCATAACAAAGTTCGTTAAATTAGCAGTTATTGTACAAAAGTACAGCGCGATGGAAAGCGCCTGGAAAACTCAGGCAGCTTGTTGGGAACTATCCCAACTCCCCCTACATGCGAAAAGGGCGCACCCCCGTGGCACGCCCAACCCAACAGTCAAAAAACATAAACCCATTACGCCGCACGGCACCGTCCTGGAGGGATGGCTCAACGTCCCATGCAAAATACACACGACGCCGGATACCGTGGCAACCCACAGCCTCAGGGCCTGCTGGATACTTTGGCAGGTAGCCAAGAGCGGCGAGGACATCCTTATCAAGGACACCCCGGAACAGCACCCTCCAGAAGACAACGATACAAGAGTATTTACGGTCTTTGAGACATTCGCTTCAAACAACAAGCGCAAAAGAGCGCTGCGTGATCTCGCTGAAGTCTGCCAGGTCGCCATAATTGATCCCTGGAACGACACGGACATAACCTTTAACGCCAGTGACGAACCCAAATACAGAACAGTCCAAGCGCCAGCCGCGTTAGTCCTCAGTCCCATCGTGGACGGTTTTTGGCTTACAAAGGTCCTCATGGACGGCGGCAGCAGACGAAACCTCATTTACGAGGATACACTCCATAAAATGGAAATAGACAGGAGCCGCATCGAGAGAAGCAGCACAACGTTTTGAGGTATCATCCCCAATCGGGAAGCGCGGTGTGCGGGAAAAATTACACTTGATGTGGTATTCGGCACGCCGGACAATTACCGGTCCGAAGAAATAACTCTCCAGGTGGCCCCTTTCAACAGCGGATATCACGCCTTGTTGGGGCGGGAGGCCTTCATGCGCTTCCAAGCTATACCTCATTATGGGTATATGAAGCTAAAAATGCCCGGGCCTAATGGAATAATTACCCTCGTCAGCGATCCATATATAGCACTCCGCGCCGAAAACAAAACCGCATCCCTGGCCCTTGAGACATTATCTGAGGCTCTTGCGGCCGAAGAATTAACCGCACTACGCTCCACAGTGGATAAGGACGATGTGATCCTAGACAAACGACCCAAATCCACTTCCTTCAAGCCAGCAGAAGAAATAGTCAAATTTCAGGTCCATCCAACGGACCCCAAGAAGACAGCATCTATCGGAGCGCAACTCAGCCCTACAGTCGACGCCGCACTACAAGACTTCTTGCGCAAAAACTAGGATATATTCGCCTGGCACCCCTCAGATATGCCAGGAATCCCGCGCGAGTTGAACAAACACAGCCTCAACATACTGAAGGGGTACAAACCGGTCAAACAAGCACTTTGGCGCTTTTCCGAACCCAAATGACAAGCTATGGGGGAGGAGCTGGCCAAACTCATCGAGGCTGGATTCATCAGAGACATTAAACATCCGGACTGGCTCGCAAACTCGGTAATGGTAGCAAAGAAGGATAAATCCTGGCGCTTACACGTTGATTTCAAGGACCTTAACAAAGCTTACCCTAAGGATCCCTTCCCCCTCCTTTGCATTGATCAAATCATTGATGCCACCGCCGGAGACGACTCGTTGTGCTTCCCCGACGCATATTCCGGATACCATCAAATCAAGATGAAGGAGTCCGATCAAGCCGCAACAGCATTCATTACTCGATACGGGCCATTTTGCTTCAATACCATGCCTTTCGGGCTCAAGAACGCCGGCGCCACATACCAGCGCATGATACAAACATGCCTCGCAAAATAGATCGGCAAAACAGTGGAGGTCTACGTGGATGACGTCGTCATCAAAACTAGACACGTCGAAACACTAATAGACGACTTGCGTCTCAAATTCGACAACCTCCGCACATACGACAGCAAGCTTAACCCGGAAAAGTGCGTCTTCGGCGTCCCCGCCGGAAAACTACTGGGCTTCATCGTTTCCAACAGAGGAACTGAAGCAAATCCAGCCAAAATCAGAGCTCTGTCACAATTGGCTACGCCAACCGAACTCAAGCAGGTCCAAAAGGTCGTTGGATGCGTGGCAGCTTTAAGCCACTTTATCTCCAGGCTGGGAGAAAAGGCGCTGCCGCTCTATCGTCTTCTACGGCGCACCGATAACTTCGAGTGGACAAATGCGGCGACAGCCGGGTTGGAAGAAATAAAATCCCTTCTGACAAACAACCCAATCCTGGCCGCGCCAAATGTCGGCGAACCAATGCTCCTATATATATCGGCAACACACCAGGTGGTGAGCTCCGTACTCGTTGTCGAGCGAGAACAGGACGGACACAAATTTCCACTCCAGAAGCCGGTATACTATGTATTCACCGTCCTCACACCATGCAAATCCCGGTACCCTCACTATCAAAAGATAGCATATGCAGTCTTTATGGCATCTCGACAGTTGCGACACTACTTTCAAGAGTGCTCGATCACGGTGGCTTCTGAAGTGCCCCTCAATGATATAATCAACAACCAGGACGCCACGGGACGGATTGGTAAATGGGCCATTGAGCTCCTTCCATTCGACATCACATACAAACCACGTCGAGCCATTAAATCCCAAGTACTGGCCGACTTCATCGCCGAATGGACAGAGGCCAAACTCCCTAAAGAGTACGGCGCGTATTCCAACTGAGTCATTCATTTTGATGGCTCCAAAATGTTGGCGGAGCTAGGAGCGGGTGTCGTATTAACGTCCCCTATAGGAGATATCATCCAGTACGTACTCCAAATATTATACACAGACTCCAACAACGCAGCCGAATACGAGGCCCTGCTACATGGTCTTCGGATGGCCGTATCAATGGGCATACAACGCCTGGAGATGCGCGGGGACTCAAACCTCACAATATCCCAAATCAATGGAGACTTTGATGCCAAAGATCCAAAGATGGCAGCTTATCGCAATGGAGACTTTGATCGGGACGTGCTGACAATGGGTTTTCGCCGTCGGCGACGGCAACCGCATCTACAGTAAGCATCCACCCCTTCCCCGGCTGACGTGATCCGCCGGGATATTAGAGATGTGGCCACAGTCATTTTGTGCGAGAGAGTGTGAAAACAGAAGAGAGCAACCCCAGCAAGCAACCTTGTAGGCTCGTCCTGCCTATGTATATAGTGGAGCGGTTTCCTTTTCTCTCCATATGAACCTATTTATATTGCGTATGTGCCACTGAAGAAAAAAACTTTATTTATAAATGACGCGGCACCTACTACTCGTTCTCCTATAAACCTTGCGCTTGGCATCTCCAAAATATTAACCCTGCGATTGGCTCTTAGCCTCCTCGGGAAGTCGAGCAATAATGTACAACAGTATATATCGTTCTGGCTATACGAGACCGAATGAATTGTTGCACGTACACCACATGGGCAAGGGTCAAGGGGTGAGGGAGAGTGCGTACTATTTCGACCGTTTCAATATGGACTACATACGGAGCAAAATGAGTGAATCTACACTCTAAAATACATCTATATACATCAGTGTTTGAAGTATGTACTAGTAGTTCATATTGAAACCTACTAAAGGACATATATTCCAAACAATATGATAATCTCTCTAACCAAGGTAGGGACGAGAGTAAACGGAGGGAGTACTAAAATTTTCTCCTTGTCCTGCGAGCCACCGCGCGCGTGGGCGAGGGAGCGGGTGTAAGGCGTACTAGTAAGCAAGCTTCACCTCATCCAGTGAGCCACCACGCCCGTGGGCGGGGGAGACGGCGTACTAAGCAAGCTTCTCCTTGTTCTGCAAGTTGACGGGACACATCAAAAGTACTCCACTGTATAGAGCCTTGCCTCTAAGGTAGGCCCCACATGGTTGGCCTATTTTTAACATAACGCGTCAAGTGGCAATTTGTTTGTTCACCCGTGGTAGACGATCCTCCATCAAGTGGACAACCAGTACACGTGTCAAATTACCACATGGGCTGCCTTTTCGTACAGAAATGAGCTCCGCCGTGTACCCGTGCGGGTGTGGTTGGGAAAGAGACGGGAGTACGTGCGCCGTGCGTGCACCTCTTCTCTTCGTGCACGTCCCCCACCTACGTGGGTGTCTGTAAGAGAGATACAAACCTAGATAGATGGCGTGTGCGTTCGTGAGTGTTTTTTTGTTTTTTTGGGGGGGGGGGGGGTGATTTCGTGAATGTATTTGTGGGAATATGTGTCGATGACATCTGAAACAAAATTTTGCATGCAATGTGTGTGAAATAGAGGCATATCCACATCATATAGAGAGGGCCAGAGGGGGCGATCCACGAGAAGAGAGGGAGGGGTCATAGATATCGATACAGTCAAAGAGAGGATCAAGTGGGTGGGTGCGAGATGGATGAAGAGAGCCATCAAAATTGTGTGTGTGCAAGTCAAAGATATAGGGCGACTGACCTACCAGAATGTCAGAGGGCAGAGGGCAAGTTTGTGTGTGGCAGGGAGACATGACTAGAGAGCTCGATGTGTCGGTGTGTGGGGGGGGGGAGGGGGGAGGCAGAGGCCTACCTAAAGAGGTAGAACGACTCGTATATGTGTTGAGAAGGAAAGACCCAACTATGTCTTGATGGAGATGGGTCGACATCGATACATAACTGAAGGACGGGAAATAGGTTGGGACACAGAGAGAGAGAGAGAGAGAGAGAGAGAGAGAGAGAGAGGAGAGAGAGAGGGAGGGAGAGGGGTAGAGTGTTGGATGGGTGATGGAGTTGCTTCTCGAAGATGGTGGGAGAGGCCTACTAGAAAAACTGAGGGTAGAACTACAATATTATCAATAAGAGTGGGGATGTGTTTCTGTGTGTGCCTGTGCGTGATAGATCTGTCGGGACGCATGCATGGATGATGAAGGGGAACCATGTGTTTGCTAAGCAAACCTAACTATATCGGTAGATCAATTGTTGTTTGTCGGAGGAAGGGAGAGACATAACTAATGAGGTAGATCGATCGACGCGTGGGGAAAAACGAGTTATAATTAAGGACCTAGCTAGCTATATGTATAGCTGGAGATCTGTCAGTGTACATCCATTTGTTAGAGGCAAATAAGGCCCAGCGAGATGGATAGACAGAGAGAATGGAGCGAGAGTTTACACGTGTGCGGTTGTGAGATCGATGAAAAGAGGGGCGAGAGTTTACACGTGTGTGGGACCATATGAGAGACACGAGGCATGGACAAATAAAGGAGGAGATGGAAGGTGCATGTGTACGTATGTTGTAGGCAGACGCTGGAGAGGTTTATCGATCGATGTGTGTGGAAAGGAGTTCTGGAGACTATGGCAGAACGACCTAAAGAAAAAAATGAATGTGCGCGATGGATAGAATGTTGAGGGAGGGGGAGGGCGAGGAGGGCGTGTGCATGCACGAGAGAAAGTTAATTAGTGCTAGCTACAAAGGTTAGAGGATTGTGTGGGTGTAATAAGAGACTAACAAAGATCATAATCTTCTATTATATTATTAAGACGATAGAAAATGAACGTTAAAGATTGAGCTATATAAAGTTAAGATGAATCAACGGCGGGGATTTATCAACATGTATATAGAATCAACGTGCATGAATAATGGGAAAAATAGGTACGTGCAAGTCTTTCCTTAAAAAAACATGCATGCAAGATCGGACAGCTAAGGCAACATTAGATTATAGTTTTGGAAGGGGCAGTGTCAGAGATAAACACATCAATGTGGACGTGTACATTAATGTGCACGTGTCCGACTAGAAGCAGGAACCATCGCCAGTTGTTACTTGGTCTGCGCTTAGCCGTGTATAATACATCTCCGTCTCCGTAATCTACTACTACACCTTTGCCTTCAGCCATTGATGGCTTTCGTATGTGCTTTATTGCTAGATTCGATTGCATCAAGCCTAGCTTTGTATGCACAGCTTGCTCCCAGCCATTTTATGCCAGCAAATTAATCACGCCAGCATCCTCATGGTGTGTCTCGGACTCTCGGCCAACACCATGGACTGGACCTGGAGATGCCTACTTTAACCACGACAGGAGCAAGGTTTCTAACGATTACAACAAGTCGGTTGGAAGTGCTTCTGATTGGGCAGCTAATACTATTGTAAATGTTATGCACCAAACAAAAGTACAGTTCATCGAAAAAATACATGTTGACAAGGAGATGCCAGTAACCCCTCGAAGACCCACCATATATATACTTAGGGAAAAATTCTGCAATACATAAGCACCCACGACAAGTCTCGAACTAAAAATACAAAGGCGTCTGAGTCTACGGCAAGGTTAACAGCGAATCACCAGGGCTATATCGATCTAGAGAGCCTGCAGCAAAGTCTACGACGAGTCTATATGGCGACATCGAGCAAACAGTGCTGGGTCAAGGTATAAGACCACTCTGGTATGCCGATATCAACGAGTCTTATTTGGCGAAGAAATGACAGCATCGTAAGGCCATGAAGCTGTTTGAATAGATGGTGATCCCGAGTCGGCAAACACGGATGCAGGCATGACATATGGCAGATGGGTACATGATTTTTCACTCCACTGTGCCATCGCAGTTTGCACCATTTCGCCTCTGATTATTTGCTAATGACACAAGTTCAGCGCCATAAAAAGATTGTTCTAACTGGTAGCCCAATGGATCAAGTCAATTCAAATAGATTATATCACCTCTTATTTGATGAAGCCATGCACGTGAAATAGGTTGTACATGCATTGTACAAAAACATAGTAATTATTTCCCAGTAAGAAGTCATCCCACAGGGTAATTTAAATGATAGAAGCACCACGTTTGAATGTATGGATCTATCCATCCGTAACAACACTAAAACTGGAACCCCACAAAATTATAATAAAATGGATCGATTAAAAAAATTAGAATACACAGCAACGTGGTGCATTTGGAGCTCACTATAGATCAGTCTTTTTGCGGGTAAAAAAAAGGCACATCATTATGTTGAAATATATATCTGCAATATATTAATTTTTGTGGGTCTGGATACAAAAAAATCTGTTCTTCGAATTATATATTAACTCCATAGAAAATATGTCGCTTTGATTTGTCCACATATGATGTTATATTTGCACTGATGATTGCGGTTCTTGATTACAAATAGTAGTTGATGATTCATTACTAATGAAAATATTGAAATACAAGATAGCAGAAAATAACATGGGCGTGATCATGAATAAACTTTAAAGGGAGCGAGTCAAAGAAAATATTTAGTTAAATATTATTCTTACACAAAGCTAAGCGCCCTAAAAGATGTGCATCTCCGGATATATTTGTGTGCAGGAAACATTAATCATGAAAGGGAACTAAGAATGCAATCATTGATTGATAGGGCTCGAAGAACAGACCATCACATGTGGGCATTTCATGATTAGATTTAAGTCTTGGTAGGAAAGTAATCAAGAACCTATTGGGCAACGATACAAAGGAGTGGATCAAAGTGGAAAAATAACACCAGGATGGGCATGAAGTTATCCAACCTCACATGCCAAGAAATTTATTTACCAACCTAATGCACTCGCATGTTTGGGATTTTCGTTTCTTCCATGTTAACATATCATTTTTGGCAACTTCAATCAAAATATAGTTGGGTTTGAGGCCATATAGTTGACAAGGAAAAAAATATAAAAATGGTTAATCTAGCCGCGCAAATGCGCGGGTTACCCGGCTAGTTGATATGAAAGTGGATTCATATATTTGAATAGGAGATCATAGTGTTATAAACATATGCATGCATGAATATAGCGGTGATACGCGTGCTGTGGTTTTGCACATGTTATACCATAATTCGATAATGCATGGCGTTTGCAACTCACAGCTAAATGTCGAACAATCTAAACCATACTATATATCCAACAATCTCACATTTTATTTGAATTTCTAATAATGTGTGGCGTTTGCAGCTTACAACTAAATATCGAACAATCTAAACAATACTATATATCGAACAATCTCACATTTTATTTGAATTTGTGATAATGTGTGGTGTTTGCAACTCACATCTAAATACTTGTAGGCATAGGGGGCGGGACACCATACATTATGTGATAAATACATTATACATATGAGACATGGTTTAGATTATGAAGATCTAGCTAGAGCTTGAAATGTACAGTGATTTGAAATCAACATAAAGTGGATTCAAAAAAAATCGAGTTTGAGTTCATATAGTACACATAGTTCATATCTAACTTGAGAGTAATCATGTGGTGTGCTGTGAAGATAATACACAAACGATGGTTTAACTTGACAATAATGGTCATTGTAGATCTTATTAAAATAGAGAAATGAATTCAAATGGTTTGACTTCACAACAATCATCATTGTAAATCTTATTCAAATAGAGAAACAAATTCTAATTTAGTTCATATTAAAGTGGTAGTATATATGTTTGGAATGCACTAAAACGTTCATTTGAGTAGGAGGTTGCATGCATTATACATGTAGTGAAATATTTTAATTGAACATAACATGAATTCAAAGTTTTGAATGACATTTGTAGTGCGAATTGATTTGGTACAGTACACGGGACTAGACTCTCTTGTGTGCTGCGAATTGATTTCTTTTTGTTTTTTCATCGACGGAAGTGCGAATTGATTTGGTGCAGTACACGTTGGGCTTGTCCGGAAATTTCAACCCGCGCCTTGTTACCCCAAAATATTTAAGATATATCTTTGTCTCGTTGTGCTCCGACAACTCCCTCCATCTCAACCCGCGCCTTCCTATTCCAAAATTACAATGCGCGCGAAAACTCCCACCTCCTGTGAAATCCCGACACGCGAAATGCCCATGATACCCCTGAACTGAAAGAACCGCCTAGCTCAAATCGGTGGGGGTAATTTCATAACTTACCCCACATTTCGGACAAGAGTGTCCCTAAGCCATGGTTCCCCACTCCAATCCCATCCACCCACCCATTCGTACACCGAGGCCGCGAAAACCCGCGAAGCCCCACACCCTCCTCTGTCCACCACCGAGCCGGAGCCTCTTCCCCGACGATGTCGTCCACAGCAACACCTCAACGTCCCTCATCCACCGTACCGGATGAGGATCCGTCGTCCATCTTGTCTTCCCGCCGGTTCAGCCACCCCGTCCTCCACCTCCAAGGAGCTGCCCCGACGTTCCCCTCGTCTTTTGCGCCACCTCCATTCCCACAACGTCGTCTTCACCTGCACCACCGAAAGAGCATCATCATCACCGTTTCCTCGGATGAAGCTGAGGCCAAATCGGTGCCACCAAAGAGGTTGTACACTAATCGCCACATTTTCTTCTTGATTCGATCTCACGGTACTGCTAGCGCTCGGTCCCGAGCCGACACGGCGCGGCTCAATCCACGGTGGCGTCGCCGGACACTTCCTCCACGGCGTCACTCCCTCGACGGCGACGTCCACATCAGTAGGAGCTGCTGCTGCTTTAGCTCTCGCTCACGGTGCTGCTCTGCTCTTGCTCTCGGTCCCCTGCTTGGTCTGCTCTTGCTATTACACTTGCTCTTGCTCTTGCTCGCGCTGCTGGTCTCGCTCTTGCTCTTGCTTGCGATGCTGCTCCGATTTAGCTACACTTCAGTCGACTGAATCGACTTTCGGGTCAGTCGATTTTCAGGGGGGTGGGGGGTTCGCCAGAGTTAAGGAAGAACCAGTCACAACAGGGAGGGGGCTCGCCGGAGAGGTACCCAAGTATCTATCTTAGGGTTTAGGGTGGGGGCAGTGATCGCCGGCGGTGGTGGGGCGGTGGTGTGGGGATCGTCGGAGAAAAAGCTTGGCACGGAGGGCCTAGAGCGATGGCCGGGGCGGTGGCGGACCGGCGGTGGGGAGTGGTTTCGGGGCGGGCGGGGTCGCGCACCGCCGGCCGCGGGCGGCGGGGGGCGGCTGTTTGGCCGGTGGTGGCTGGCGGCTCAGGGTAGTCTCGCCTGATGCTGCTACACGACCATCTACCCCGGCTCTCGCACGCGCTGCTGCTGCTGTTGCTACTGCTTTTCTGCTACTAGTGCGTTCAGTTTCGACTGAAAAATTCAGTTTCGACAGTTAAGTTCAGTTTCGACGGTTAAATTCAGTTTTGAAAGTTAAGTTCAGAGATGAGTGGCTGATGTATTTTACATCTAGCACTTTGTGGTTATCTATTTTACGTCATCTATTGGAGATGCTATTAGAATTCCACTCAGTTTGACGTTGTCTCTCTTGTCCTGCTTCAGCCTCGGCGTCGTACAACTCACCGGAGCTGCTCCAACGACGAAACCCTCCATCACAGCGGAGCAGTACCCCGGGCTCCATCTCCAGACGCCTAAGATCTTCTTCCCCTCCTCCGACAGCCAAGTCAGCCGGATCATCCTCACCAACCAAGCCAATCACGCTGAGATCGACATGGCTTCGCCAAAGAGGTTGTACACTTGTTGCATCTCTTTTTTAGTCTACATGTTATATATATTGTCCACCGAGCACACGCAGTAACGCGAAATACGATTAGTTTCTCCTACTATATGACAAGCAGTGAGGTACCAGTCAACTTAGCTATCCGTGATGGACTCTATTGAACGCCATCATTATTTATCTCTGCGTGTTTGAGCTGTGCATTTGTTGATGGGCCTCGGAGTTGAGCTAGTACGACAGTGGCCTAGGTCCAAAGTAGTAGAAGTAGGCAAGTAGCACAAAAACATTTTTTGAGTGTAGCTTTTCCTTGCTCAAGCCTGCCTACTAGAATCGCCAGTGCTTGAAAGGACAAGTGAAAGGAAAAACATAGGAATTGGAAAGTTTCCTATGGTACTACTATTCATGCATTTGGTTCAAAGGAATGGAGCAAAGGAAAACTGTAGGATTTGTTCCTTTAGTGTCTCCTTGAAACAAAAACCGTACGGATTTTAATTTTCACTTGTCCTCCTTTTCAAATTCCTATTTATGAAGGACAAGACTAAGAGATAGTAGCATAATAGCATTATAACCGTACATTTTCTTGTGGTTTGACTTAATCTCACCATGCTTCTTTGCATCATGTGATCTTCCAATTCTTGTGAACCAAACACCCAGATTAGCAGAAATCCTATGTTTTTAAATTCTCTGTTTTGCACGTGCATTCCTATCCTATTACTGTGTATTTCCTATCCCTGCGTTGTTAGAATCCTCCAACTCAAACGAGCCCTTACAGAATTACTTCTCTTACAGATAGTTGTCAAAGAAAACCTTGTGTGGTTTGTTCCGCTCCTGCTGCGCCATCGTCTACCCAAGCTCAGCTGCTCCAACGACAGAAGGGTCCAGCACAGCAGGGATCCGGCCTCCAGACTTTCTTTCACCGCCTCAGATCTTCTTCCCCGCCGCCGGCAGCCATGACAACTGCATTACCATCATCAACCGAGCAGATGACCTCGAGGACTACACGGGTTCGTCCGCAAGAGAGGTCGCACTCTTTTGTGTCTGCGTACGTTATGCATCGCTTAATATTACATGCTACTTTATCGTCATGTTCATCAATTAGACTCAGCTCCAAACTAATGGTCAAACTTGTGCTTTTAAATGGTTGTGGGGTACATATCGGGGCCGCAATCAATAGTATCTATCTACTATCTGGTTAATCTCTGGTGTCTACTATTAGTTTCATGTTGGGTGGGAAACAAACAGTAAAGAAGCCATTATCTGTATTTTTTAGCTGAAGCCATTATCTGCCTGCTATCATTGTTTTTGGGTCTATCCACAGGTTGCTACCATCACTCTGGATTTCTGCATGCACTCCTTACATAATCTCACTATGTTTTATTCCTATGCATGTCAGTTATTGTACACAGTGGAAGTGGACATGTAGAGCAAAAGAGACGAGCCTTGCGTGGCAATAAAATTTCATGCAAACGTCGCTCCATGGTAGGCGCAAAGGCAGCCCCCCTCCACCCATTTAGGATTCTAATCGAGAGGAAGATATCTATTCTGAGGGGGATTCAGAAGGAGAAGACCACTCCTATTTACCCCATGAGGTCTTCGCTCTACCTTGGCATGCTGTTGTTGGTTATATCATGCATATGGTGCCTTGCATTGCTTACTTTATACATCAAATATGTCAACTGTTTAGTTCAGACATGCTTTGTGTGAATGCCATCTGTTTAGTTTATTCATCGTTTATGTGAATTATGCAACGCCATCTTGTTTAGCCAGGCATCATATATGTGAATTTTGCAATGCCATCCTACTTAGTAAGTCATCTTATACGTGAATTATATCAGGCCATCCTTTTTTCGTTGCGTATTACATTTGTCAACAATGTTAGTACATTCAACTACTCTTCGTGTGCATCAGACATTTGACACGGTGATGGAAAATTCTGGAGTGAAAACAAGGTCTTCAGAGCAGACTATGCTATCTGACGAAGCGCATATCTCGCTGGTTACGGATAGCTCCTCAGAGGAGGATTCAGAGACAGATGACCAGTCCTATTCCCCCCCCCCCCCGAGGTGTATGCTCTAACTTGGCAAGGTTATGTTGCTCATATCGTGCGTATGGTGTCTTGCATTGCTATGTCATTTGATTAGTTTAGACATGCTTTGTGTGAATGTCACCTGTTTAGTGTCCAATTACCATATATGTGAATTATGCATTGCCATCTTGTTGCAAGACATTATATATGTGAATTATGCAATGCTATCTTGTTGCAAAGGCATTATCTATGTGAATTATGAAATGCCATGTTGTCGAGCAATCATCATGTATGTGAATTATATCTTGCTATCATTTTTTTTATTACGTGTTCCATTTGTCGACAACGTTTGTATATTCAACTACTCTTCTTGTGCATCAGCCATTTGAAGGGGTGATGGAAGTATCTGGAGTGAAAACAAGGTATTCAGAGCAGACAATGCTACCTGTTCAAGCAGACATCTTGCTGGATACAGAGAGCTCCTCAGAGGAGGATTCCGAGACTGATGACCAGTCCTATTTCCCCCCTGAGGTCTATGCTCAAACTTGGCAGGGTTATATTACCCATGTCATGCATGTTGTCTTGCATTGCTTAGTTTTTACATCATATATGGATTGCCATCTTCTTACTTGCTTACTATATAAATCATATATTTGAATTATATCATGCCATCATGTTTACATACACAACATCTATCTGAATTATGGCATGGCAACCCATTTAATAAAGACATCATATAGTTATATCATCTCATCCTGTTTAGTGTTTACAGTCATCATATTTTGAATTATGTCATTCTATCTGGGAATTATATCATGCTATCTGTGAATTATGGCATGCCAACCTATTTAATAAACACATTATATAGTTATATCATGTCATCCTGTTTACATAGTCATCATATTTTGAACTATGTGTTTCCATCTTTTTTAGTTAGCCATCATAATGTGAAATTGTGTCATGCTATCCTGTTTAGTTAGCCATCATATATGTGAAATTGTGTCATGCTATCCTGTTTGGTTAGACAACATAAATGTGAATTATTTCATGCCGTCTTTTATTCCCCACTATCCATTGCACCTGTCTATCATACAATGTCTATACATTCAATTACTTTTCTTGTTTATCAGCCATTTGAATTGGAGAGGGTGATGGCAGTATCTAAGGGAGTAACAACATGGTCTTCAGAAAAGATAGTGCTACCAGTTGATGCAGATAGATCCACGGTTGTACTTGCCCAAGAACCAGCCCCACCACACATAACACAGACTCTCGCAGACTGTACCCCTACCCAGTTGGACAGAGAACCAGCTACACCCCTTCTAACCCCAACCCCAGCAGATAGTAACCTAGTTCCAGTTGACACAACACCGTCTCCACCATAGAGCACCCAAACATGAGCAGTTAGTAAGGGAACCGCAGTGCCCAAAGCACGAGGACCACCACTCCGAATCCCAACTCAACGCTTAAAGGAGAAGAAGAATTGTTCTCAGGTCAGGTACTGTAGCTATGGTTCATACGCCTTTGCTCTTGCATCACTGTATTTACTCAGACCAACTATTTTCAAATTTGAAGGATGGAATTAAAACTCCAATGGCGCAACAGGTATGTTTTAAACCTGTTTCTTTAACTGGTTTGCTGTTGTAACTTGCTCTATGTTGATTTCAGTTTCAATTGGATAAACAGTTATGTTCTCATGTCATGCACATTACAAGTGTTGTTATTGCTCTATAGTTTCCCACACTTATATTCTGTCTATTCTGCTTTGTCTTGAACAAATATTATTTGAATTGTGTCTCTATCTTGATTTGGCAACAAAAACTAGAATGATATAGACCATAAAGTGACCATGCTACATAGATATATGTTTGTTTCATGTTGTTATCCTGTGCACTTTACTACTGAACTGATTTACCAAAATGAGCTTCATATACAACATGGTAAACATGTGATGCGTCTGCTTGTTTCTCTTTTAGAATGCGGACAAAATATTGGAGAACAGTACCCCGTTATGCAATGGTAAAGGAAGTAATGCAGATAAGGTTCAAGATAGTGAGACATCCCTGTTGGTCTCCAAGAAAGCTGATAAAAACTACATTGACGATAGTGAGAGAACCCAAAAGTCCTGTCTTGATGTAGTGTTCGAGTTACTGGCCACTACTGTTGGCACAAGCTCTTCGAACTCGCTGCCTGAATCAGTTCGTCTTCTTGAGTCTCAACTTCAAATTGAAAGACATCGATCAGATGTGCTGCGGCAGGAAGCTAAAGGACTGAGGAAGTTCGTGTAGAATTCAGATGCATACTTTCTGGTGCAACAGCAAGCGCTGGAGGATTTAAGCGCCAAACAAGAGAAAATTAATAAGCTTGCTAAGCATCTTGCCAGCATTATGGGTACCCAGGATATTGTTTCTTGAGATCTTCTGAAGTGGTTTCAGTTATGGACTTGTTTTGCTGCCGCGTTTATTTGCACTAGTCGCCAACTTTGACAACCAGTGTATATGATATGCTGCTTTGTTCCCTATATTTGCACTGGTGGCGAACATTGATGCCCAGTGGATGTAATATGTGTAACAGCCGTGATAGCCTAGCGTAAGTTGCTTGCTTATTTATTTCCTTGTTGTCTTGTTTATTTGTTTGCTTGTAGTTAGTGCTGTTCTTTTTCCGCAGTTTGCTAGTGGCCGCAATGACCTATTTTTTAAAACTAAGCCACAATAACCATGGGCAAAATATTTACTGTAGTTACCATGGGCCTCCTTCGGGCCGTAGAAACAATGGACCGTCTTGGGGCCGTAGAAAGAATGGGCCTTCTACGGGCCGTAACATCAATGGGCCTTCTACCGGCTGTAGCATCAATGGGCCTTCTATGTGCCGTATGATCGATAGGGCAAACATGGGCCAATAACAGACCGCATTATGGGTCATAAACGGGCTAGATTTGGAATCGTCCGTTCATGGGCCGACAATAATAGGCCATCGTTAATCGGCCGTATTTGATGACGTTATGAAAACGGCCCAAAGGAGTAACGGGCCGCAAATGGGCCGATTGTAACCGCGGGTTGAATTTGGCCCACAGGCAGAAATGGCCAATGACGGGTCGTAAGTAACCGAATGCTGGAAATGAGCCCAAGAATAAATGGGCCCTGAGAAGGCCGAAAGATAACACGGGTTGGAAACGGCCCAATGGAATAATGGGCCGTTAGTGGGTATAAAGGGTACACTGTTCATTACGGGCCAGACTCACCACGGGCAGTTAATGGGCCAAGAGTTACAAATGGTCTTGTATGGGCCGAAAGACATCATGGGCCGGAAGTTACAATGGGCTGGAATCATATTGAAGGCCCAGACGAAGCTACTGGGCTTAATTCGGATAGGCCGTAACGGGCCGTGAGTTAGCAGGCCATAAATGGGCTATATACGAGCATGCCGTTAATAGGCTTTCCACGGGCCAGCCCGTTACCTTTTGACCAAGTCAAACGGGCCGGCCTATTCACCGGAATGGTCCTCTGTTGAGTCGTGCCACGTGTCAACGTATCATAGGCGCCTCCTGTCCAATGAATGGATGACATCTGTCCCAGCGGTGAGCCAACACGTGTTTCCTCCGACCAATGAGAATTTTACACGTGGAAAATCCTCATTGGTCCGGGCTGTTAGCGGGTTATCGGATCCAAAACCTGACCCAATAGCTTAACGGCGTTCCGTTACGGTGGATGCCATGTGTCGGTCACCCTTGACGAAAGCACTTCCATGACGCGTGATTTATCATCATGGAAGTGGACACTTCTGTGAAGATAATTTTGGTAATGTCATGGAACACTTCTACAACAGCACATGTATGACTATCTTGATTCTGTCATAAATTTGTCATGGATGTACATGCATGATAGAAAACGTAACCTACTGTGACAAACACGTATCATCACGGAAGTGTCTTTTTTGTAGTGTCTATTGTGACAATGAGAGTGCCATCAAGATTGCTCACAACCCAGTTCAGCACTCGAAGATAAAGCACATTCAGATTTGTCATCATTTTCTTCGTGATCATGTGTTGAAGGGCGACATCTCCCTCGAGCACGTGAAGACTGAAGAACAACTAGCCGATATCTTCACCAAGCCCTTGGATGAGAAGAGATTTAGCACGTTGCGGTGTGAGCTAAATATCTTAGAATCTTCGAATGTCCTTTCAAAAGGACACACATCCTAACACTTACGCAAAATTGATGACTTAGATGTGAAACACATGAAGTAACATTTTTCTTCAATCAATGAAGACTAACCCTCTAAGTGTGAAGAAATTAACGAATAATTTGATTCCCAGAGCCCTACGACAATTGTACGCAGCGTCTGAAATCAGCATTCTTATACGATGGGTTACGCCACCAATAAAAGTTGAAAATCTTCAATTTGAGTTTTTCTTCAGTTTTGAAATTCCTCAGTTGTTCAAATTCTTCAACTTTGCATTGTCTTCACTCTTTCCGTCGTTTTTCTTCATTAAATATATAAATATTTGAATTTATGTCCTCTACAGCATTCACTTATTGCTATTTCTTCAAGTTGTTTTTTCTGCTAAGTGAATGTGATCGGACCCTTCCCCCTCTATGCTATACTCAACCCAATCTGTTCCCAAATTCTTCATGTGCGTTCTATTTGAAACCCGTTCAAAATCTTCACTGTGTCCTTGTCAGCTCAAGCATTTGCGAACGAAACTTTAAAATATTCTTATCTGAACTTTCATCTTTTGCCGCTCAAACCATCCACATTCCATGATATGATTATCCTATTCACCCACGATCTCAGACGATCTCCACCACACGATATGTGGGTGACACATGTCGCTAGGATGAGAAGAGTCAGGGGCATGTTCGTACACTTTCCTCGGGCGAGCTGTTTTACACCCCGGCTATATATACCCCTTCCCTTCTCAGACTGCATTTACCCCGCTCGATCTCTCTCCCTCGCTCGAGCTCTCAAAACCTAGCGCTGCCACTACTTCCATCGTCGCTGGTGAGGAAGAGCTTCGCTGCCTCAACCTCGTCGCCGTCGTACTCGCGCCGGCCACGGATTTCTTCACTCCGTCGCCGCCGTAGCTGTCTTCCTCTGCCAAGTTAGGGCGTGGAAGACCTGAACCAACGAGCTTCAAATCTACTATTCATAGTTCGTTGTGTTCTTCGTCAAGGGTAATCAACGAGCTTCAAATCTACTTTTAGTGCCCTTGTTGTTTCTGATGATTTCTACAAAATCTTCAAAAGGTGTTTATTGTTCAATTTCCACACTTTAAAAACCTCACACAAGCATCTGTTCTTGATCTGTTTCTCTAAGCAATGATTTTCTTCAAGGTTCCTCAATTGCGTGGATTTTCAATCTATACAACTCTGGAACCTAAGACAATGAACGCTTAGTGAAATTCCTCAAGACACATCTGGTCAAATTCCTCAAACTTGTTCATTTTGCAAAATCTTCTGAGAATGCATATAACCTCTCCAAATTCTTCGCACCTATACTCTGTTCACAGGTACTCATGTCCGCTGCTGAATCACTAGGTTCTCATCAACTTAACTCATTTGCAGCGTTCCTCGAAGAAAAGTTGCATACATCTTCAGAGAATTCAGTTGTTCAGATTCCTCAGCTGAAGAAAATGGCTGATGGCAAAAACCTCAGAAGGGAGGATAGAAACCTGAAGTCAACACTGCGTTTGAAATTCCTGAAGACATCTATGCAGGGTACTGCACTCCTCCTCATGAAACGAAGAATGAGCGCAAAGTGCACATTCAGAAGATAGAAAGGAGATGGGCCAGAGAATGGAGGGAATATCGCTATGTCACTCCAAAGTAGATGAATAAATTCACTGTACACCCTCCATGCCCAAGACCTCCACTGGCACCGGGCCAAGAAGCTGATCCCTCAAGCATCGGACACGGTGAGGAATTTCTCGCTGAATGGGCCAAGCGTCAAGCTAAACTGACCAAAATGGAAAAAGAGGCGGTGAAGAAATTCAATGAAGATTCTGCTACTGCCACTACTGAGGCCTCTGCTAGCAAGCCTAAGAAGGCTATGCCCAAGAAGCCGGCACACAAGCCCAGTGCATCTGCTTCAATGCCCTCTCGGCCAAGCTCCTCTTCAATGCCCTCACGGCCCAGTTCTGCAAAACACTCACAGCAAATTCCTCATGCGGCTCCTGCTCCTCCAGCAAAGTCCTCAGCACTTGTGCATCTCACCTCGTGTCAAACGACCACAGGAAAATCTATTGCCTCGGGAGCCTCAGCAAGTTCTTCTGCTCCTCCGCATTCCTCAACTGGCTCCACTCTGCTGAAGACCAAGGCCATAGCTGGACGAGGCACAAGACCAAGTCCTCACAAGAAGAAGGTCGCCTTCAAAGTACCGTCCAGTGATGACGAAGCTGATAATGAGGAACTCGCCGAAATCATCAGAGATAGACAGCAAAGGGCCACTAGAGCCAAAGGCAGCAATGTGCCATTGATGCTGGATCCCAAGTTGATGCTCTACTTCATCGACCTATGGCATAAGGACCCCAACACACCTTTGCCTGAGATGAACCTCACTCCTGGTCAAAGTCACATGCTGACCGCCTTCATAGGCTAAGAGAAATGGAAATATGAGAAGGCCAGGCAAGTGAAGAAAACACAGTACAAGAAAGAGCACTTTCTAAAGAAGAATGTGTTGAAAATTTCACCTGATCAACTCCTAGCTCTGCAATCAGAGATCAAGAATCTCAGTGATGAATTTGATCGCTACTATGCTGACTGGCTTGGAGCCAAAGTCAGATTTGTGCAGTTAACTAAAAATTTCACTTCAAAAGCTGAGTCACCTCAGGGTGAAGCATCTGCTCAGCCCACTGAAGAACGTGCTAGCACCGCTGATGAAAATCAGGCTACTGATGAAACTGCTAGTACTAGGGCTGATGACTCTATTCCAGCCGCTGAAGAAATTACTAGGGCAACCACTAGTGTTGCACCTGAAGAACAATCCAGACTAGCTGAGACATCATTCGCTGAGCATGAAGAAACTGAACCAATCATGGCAACTGCATCAGTTGCGCCTGAGGAAAATGAACCAATTTCCTCTTCTCCTCCTACACCAACACCAAGTCCTATCCTTCCTTCTGCATCAGAAGTGAGGAAAACCAAAGTTGCGGAGCGGCAGCAGTGAACAAAAGGAAAGCATCTGCTTCATCAGAGTCTTCAGCGCCGAAGAAGATGAAGTCATTGACAAGCTCTTATGAAAATCCAATTGATGCTATTTCGGTTTCAAGCATGCCATCAAAGGAACTCGTTCCGTTTGGTGAAGATTATATGATCCCAAGTGGATCTGATGAAGATATGCCTTCTACTGCTTCTTCAGAGCAGTTAGATGAAGAAATTGAAGTGGAAAATATCCCTTCAACCCCACTCATTGTCGGAGTAATGGGCCACGGGTAGCCTAACTCGAGTCCCAAGATCTTTCAAGACATCGGGGCAGGCTGCGCCCCTCAAGACACCAAGATGAAGTGTCGCCTTCTTGTGGCCGGCTGGCCGGATGGCCGACTGCTAGAAGACGGCTGGCCCCGGGAGACGGCACCCGGACAGGCCGACTCCTGGCTGGCGACTCCCAGGAAGGCCGGCTCCTAAGTAGCCGGCTCACGGCGGCCTACAAATCTGCGCCCACATTAAGATGACAAGACGGGGAGAGGCTACAGTGTAGCCCATCCCCCCCCCCCCCGAATCCAAGACCAGGTGTGGCCACAGTGTGCCGCGCTGATGGAGATCTCCGGCGGCGCAGCACTGTTGCCACTCCACCCTTGACATCACGGCTGACAGACGAGACCCTGCTCCCACGACGACCTGTCAGTACGGCCCGCAGGCAGCAGGCCCTACTGGCCAGCGAGAGCCTAGAAGACGGCAAGGGCCGGACCAGTCGGACCCCAGGGGAGCCGGCTTCCAGCAAAGGATTTCCAGGAGCCGGCAAGAATCTGAAGTCGTATTTCCAGGAGCACCCGATCACCGTTGTCTGCACAACTCCACTGGCCGAGATCATTGGATGCCGAGATGCCTCTGGCCGAGTGGCCAAATGTCCATTGATCTGGCCCCTTACACCATCTACTACCAGCCTCGCACCGCCATCAAGTCGCAAGCACTGGCCGACTTCCTTGTCGACTGGGCCGAGACCTAGTACCTGCCGCCAGCGCCTGACTCCACCCATTGGCGAATGCACTTTGACGGATCCAAGATGCGCACTGGTTTGGGAGTCGGCGTCGTCCTCACCTCTCCCAAAGGAGACAAGCTCAGATATGCGTTACAAATTAACTTTGCCGCCTCCAACAATGTAGCAGAATATGAAGCACTCGTACACAGGCTCCGGCTGGCCAAGGAACTCGGCATTCGCCGGATCCTATGCTATGGAGACTCCGACCTGGTGGTCCAGCAATCGTCAGGCGACTGGGACGCCAAGGATGCAAACATGGCGAGTTACCGCTTCCTTGTACAGCAACTTAGTGGATACTTTGATGGGTGCGAGTTCCTCCACATACCAAGAAATGACAACGAGCAAGGAGATACCTTAGCAAGAATCGGCTCTACCCGGCAAGCAATACCAGCCGGCGTCGCTCTACAATGTCTCCTCAAGTCGTCTGTCAAGCCGTCACCTGAATCAGATTCCATCTTTGTGCCGGCTCCTCCTGAAGCAGTCGGATCCTACTTGAGGACCCAAGCAGTCGACACGAAGAAGTCGGCAGGCGGCCCAGGGACTGTAGCAGCCGCACCCGGCCTGGGGACTTCAGAACCCGGCCCGGGGACTACAGCAGTCAGCCCGGGGACTCGATAAGCTCAGCAAGCGGCAGCCAACTCCAGCCCGCCGCCTCCCGGCCCAACCGCCCTTGTAAAAGTAGCAATCCTGACAATTGAAGAAGTCGGAGCACCATCATGGGCCCAGCCCATCCTCAGTTTATTGGTTAACAAGGAGCTGCCAACTGACAAGATCTTGGCTCGGCAGATACAACGCCGAGCAGCAGCATATACCATAGTCAACAGAACTCGTGATGCGCAGTGTCACTGGTGTGTACCAGCGCTGTGTAGAGCCAGAGCAATGCCAGGCAATCCTCAAAGATATCCATCAGGGCGAGTGTGGCCACCATGCGGCCTCAAGAGCACTCGTAGCGAAAGCCTTCCGCCATGGTTTTTGCTGGCCGACTGCTCTCGAAGACGCCAAAGAATTAGTTCAGAAATGTAAAGGGTGTCAGATGTTCTGCTCCAAGCCACATCTGCCGGCTTCTGCGCTCAAGACTATCCCAATCGCCTGGCCCTTTGCCGTCTGGGGCTTGGACATGGTGGGCCCATTCAAGACAGCACGCGGTGGCTTGACCCATCTGCTCGTCGCAGTGGACAAGTTCACCAAGTGGATAGAAGCAAAACCAATCAAGAAGTTGAATGGGCCAACTACTGTGACCTTCATCTCCGACATCACAATCCGGTATGGCATACTGCACAACATCATCACCGACAACGGCACAAACTTTGCCATAGGCGCCTTGGCCCATTTCTGCGCGATGCAAGGCATCCGACTGGACTTAGCGTCTGTTGCCCATCCACAGTCCAACGGCTAGGTAGAGCGAGGAAAAGGCCTCGTCCTGTCCGACATCAAGCCCCGACTGGTCGAGCCTCTGGAGCGTTCAGCCGGCTGCTGGCTCGACGAGCTGTCGGCCGTCCTCTGGTGTCTGCGCACAACCCCGAACAAGTGAACTGGCTTCACACCTTTCTTCCTCGTCTACGGTGCCGAAGCCTTCATACCGACGGACATAGAGTTTGACTCCCCAAGAGTCACCATGTACACCGAAGAGGAGGCAAGAGAAGCACGAGAAGATGGCGTTGATCTGCTGGAAGAAGGCCGGCTGTTAGCACTCAGCCGGTCCGCCATGTACCAGCAGAGCCTGCGTCGATACTACAACCGGAAGGTTAAGCCAAGATCCTTCCAAGAGGGCAACCTTGTGCTCCGGCTGATCCAGAGAACAGCCGGCCAGCACAAGCTCTCGGAACCTTGGGAAGGCCCCTTCATCATTAGCAAGGTGTTGGGCAACGACTCCTACTACCTCATCGACGCTCAGAAGCCTCTAGCACGCAAAAGAGACGACTCCGGCAAGGAGACGGAGCGACCGTGGAACGCGAACCTCCTCCGACGATTTTACAGTTAAATGAAGTATGTACCACACCAACTTTTGTATTAACATACTAAGACTCCAGGACCCCCGAGAAGATCTCGGGGACTGCCCTCTTCCGTCTGTATGATAAGTATTGCGCCCATTTATTGGTGTTGTTTTATTTATTCGTCCAGCACCGGGTTCGACTAGTCGGCCCGGGGACTCGCCGCCTTGTACTATGTGAATGCTTCCTGCAGCCGGACAAGTAATGTGTGGCACCTAAGCTTTCTCCTACCAAAAGCAGCAGCTCGCAGAGCGACTGACTGGTAGGCAGGAGTTAAAAGCGGAAAGGGTGCCCGCATGAAAAATGGCTAAGGACCCAAGGCATCCACATAGTTCAAGCCGGCTCCCAGCTTTGTCGGCCGGCTGGTGAGCAGCCGACCGGCCAGCTTCTACCCTACTTGCTAAACACTCTAGTCGGCTAAGTACTTGCCTTCCCAAGTGGCCAAGTGCTTGACCCAGCCACAGCACGTAGAGCGGCTGTTTGGCTGGCAAGACGGCACCTTGGGAAGGCGGCAAAGGAAAAAGCCAAAGAGTCAAATGCAAGGAAAGATAGAAATCGGCAAACATATTTACACAATGAAAGGCCCTTGGCCGGCATTCAACAAGTTTGAAATACACCCCGCAGGTGGAATTGTGCAAAATTAAACAAGTTCATCGAGACTGATTGAGCAGGCAAAACAAAAGATAAACTAGGCAGCCTAGGGAGCAGCAGATGGGTTCAGCGGATCGGAGGAGTCGGCGGCGCCGGCTGGTGGAGCAGCCGGCTGGTCAACTCCTGCTTGGTCGCTCCAGTGGCAGCCGGCTCATCCAAGTGTGGCTTGTTGCTGGAGGCGCGGTCGAGTTGTGGTTGGCCATCTGCTCCAACCGCTGGCGCCTCCCCTTCGCCTTCCTCCCTCTCCTCGTCTTCGTCCTCGCTGTTGGAGTCGATCACCTCCGCCGAGTCCTCGCCGTCCTCCGGGTTCATCCCGAACCAGTCGGGTGGCACCACGGCGCCATTCTCAGCCCGCTCCAGGACGAAGGCACTGATGTCGGTGTACTCGGCGATGGCCGCCGCACGCTTGACGAGGTCGTCCTCCACAGCCGCCAGCTCCCCCTGGGCCTCCGCCCGAAGCATGGCCAACTGGGCTAAGCGTAGCCCAGGATACCATGCCTTGACTAACTCCAAGGCCCGGCGAGCTCCAGCCCGGGCCGAGGAGCCCTTCCAAGCCACCAGACGGCCGGCCGCCACCTCCAGCCAGTCGATAGTCCGACTGGGCGTACATGGGGCCGGCATGTCTGGCCACAGGGCGGCAACCGCCTGAGCGTCGGCGCACTGAAGACAGTGCAGCATCTGATGAGTCGGCAGAAGGTGGGCCTGGATGCTAAGGATTTACTCGTTGAGGGGACGGGGAGCGTCGGCGGCAAGCTTCGCACCCTCTGCCCTCCGCCTTTCGCGGCTGACCTCGATGGCTTGGTTGGCAGCATTCGAGTGGCCAGGGAAGAAGTCTACCCAAAGCAAAGAACCAAAAAATAAAGTCAGAAACAAGACACGGGCTCGGTTAGCAGCCGACAGCCCAAAGAAGGAAAAGAAAGAGATCACCGTCGACTATGTCCTCGACTTCGTGGAAGCCGGAGGTTAGCATCAACTCCCTGTCGGTCCAGGCGGCGCGCTCTGTCGCGAACTGGGCAAGAAGGCTGGTCTCCTTGTCCTCCGCCTCCTTGTGGGCCTTCTTGAGGAGCTTCGCCTGCTCCGCCAGCTGCGTGACCAGCCGGTCACGCTCCTCAGCCAGCTTGCTGCACTCGGCCTCCTTGGCGTGCAGTGCGGTGCGGGCCTCGCCCAGCTGCTGCTGCAAGGCGGCCTTGGCCTCTGTAGAAAATAGAAGAAGGAAAGAGTGTCAGTGGCCAACGCAGAAAAGAAGAATAGTCGCCGGGGAGATCCGGCCCGACTGCTTAGCAGTCGGCCCGAATCTCGGGGACTACAGCCCGCGGGCGCGCCAGCGCGCCCCCGCGAAGAAAGAAAAACATCAAAGAGTCAATAAGAAAAGAGGCGAAGTCGCCGGGGAAGATCCGGCCCGACTGCTCAGCAGTCGGCCCGAATCTCGGGGACTACAGCCCGCGGGTGCGCCAGCGCGCCCCCGCGAAGAAAGAAGTCATCAGAATCAGCAAGAAAAAGAAAAGTTGCCAGGAGATCCGGCCCGACTGCTGAGCAGTCGGCCCGAATCTCGGGGACTACAACCCGCGGGTGCACCAGCGCGCCCCCGCGAAGAAAGAAGGAGACTTACCCCGGCTTTCCGCCAAGTCGGCGGTCCGTTGAGTCAGCTCCTGAACCTTGGAGTTGAAGATGTGCGCACGGAGGTTGTGATACTCCTGCATTGAAGAAATCAGACAAAATGAGTA
The DNA here is from genome assembly GCF_002575655.3 of Aegilops tauschii subsp. strangulata. NCBI lineage: Eukaryota > Viridiplantae > Streptophyta > Magnoliopsida > Poales > Poaceae > Aegilops > Aegilops tauschii. Next base: position 60,526,114 of record NC_053041.3, on the reverse strand, counting down.
CTCGGAGCTAGCCAATTAAAGTTCTGAGCCGCCTGCTCAGCAGCCGGCCCCGAAACTCGGGGACTACACCCAGTGGGTGCGCTGGTGCGCCCCACAAAGAAACACAAAGTCAAAAAAGCAAGATGATTACCCGGACAACTCCGCGCGACTCCAAGAAGGCGTTGTTGCAGCGCTTTAGGGCGTCGGCTTCGGCTTGGAGCTTGGCCTGGACGTCCAGGATCGCCGTGTTCAAAGGACCCGTCCCTCCTCCTCGCACCCAACCGACGGGCACGGCGCTGGACGCCTCCGCGTTGGGGATCGAGGAGCTCGCGGTGCTGACTCCCGGCGGGCGTGGCAATGAAGCCGCCTTCACCAGCCGGCGGCGCAACGGTGCGCGGACTCTGGGAGTCGGGGCCGCTACCTCGCGCCCGATTGGTGGCGCGGGCAAGTCCGCCGGCTGCTTGTCCCGCGACTCCCCTACGGGCGCCGATGGAAGCACGATCACCATCGACGGGACGACGTCGCCGCTCTCCCTCTCCATTGCCGAGTGCTGGCCACCGGCTCCCCCGGTCGGCGCCCTGAACTCGGGCGGTGGCGGCGCGGAGCGCAGAGGGACGACGAACTGCGCCGTCTGACGACGCGAGGCTTCCTCGGCCCGCTCCCGCGCCTTCGCCTTGGCAGCGGCTTCGGTCGCCGCCAGTTTCGCCATGGCGGATGCCTCCGCCTTCTCCTCTACCGCCTTCGCCAGGCGGGCCGCCTCCTGCTCCGCACGCGCCTCCCGCGCGTTCTGCTCCTTCGCTTGCCGGAGGTCGGCGGCCGGATCGATCCGCCGAGTGGCCGCGGGGCCCTCCGCCGACTCCATGATGGAGGCGGCGTCCGCCCTCTCAAGAGTGAGCGGGGCTCTAGATTGAGAAAAACAAGTCAAGGGAAATCAGAAAAGAATCGACAAGACAGGGAAGTACCAGAGAAAGTCAACACTTACGCGGAAACCAGCTGGGGTGTCTTCACCGGTTTGCGGAAGCGGAGAGCCTTCGCGGCCGCCTCGTCCCGCTTGGTCGCCGCGGTCGTCCCCCTGGGCTTCTTCGGCCGGCAGCCGTACAAGCCCGGCATGGCCAGGTGTTTCTTCGTGCCGCCTTCGGCGCCCGGCGCGGCGGATGAGCTCGGCTGGTTTGAGCCCGACTGGGGGTGCGGAGCCTCGTCCCACACGTCGTCGTCGGGCCATCCTCGAGGCCGGCTGCGAGCCCCGAGCCGCCTGCCTCGCCGCCTCCTCCCTCGGCATCAGCCTGCAAGGTCGCCGCGCCCAAGTCGGGGTCGTCAACGTCGCTCTCCGCCCGGTCGGGGTCGACCTGGCGACCTGGCCCCGCGGTGCCGGCTGCCGGCTGGAGGAGAAGGCTCTAGGGCCGATTGGCAGACTCGGACAGGCGGAACTCGGCAACAAAAGACAAAGAGAAGAGAAGACGGCTTACCATAGGCGGGGGGTTGGTGCGCGAGTAGGGCTCCTTGCCAAACTGCCACTCCTTCGTGAGCTCGCAGTTTGCCATGTAGTTCACCGCGTGAGCTACCTCCGCGTGAGGCATCTCCTTGGTGCTCAGCCGGCTTGGGTCCCGGTGCCCACTCATCTGACAGATCAGATGAGGGCGGCTCTGGAGCGGGTGCACCCGGCGCGCCACAAAGGCGGACAGCAAGTCGGGCCCGGTCAGGCCCTCCGACTGCGTCAGCACCCGGAGCCGCGCGATGGCGGCGACTCCGGAGGCCGACAGTGTCTTGGCCCGGTAGGACCAGTTGGGCCGCCTCTCGGCCGGCCTGGCTGCATAAGCCGGTAGATTGACCCGGTCGCCCTCCGGGGAGATGTCCTTCACATAGAAGTACGACCGCTGCCACATCTTCACCGATTTGATCACCGTGATGGAGGGAAACGGATTGTCGCCCGACGACCTCCGCACCACGATGAACGCGCCGAACTGAGCCGGCACGCCCGCCATATGGGTGCCGAGCTTGGAGTAGAAGAATTCTCCCCACAGCTCGATGGTGGGGAGGACGCCGAGGAAGCCTTCGCACAGGGTGACGAAGGCGGACAGCAGCACCACCGTGTTTGGAGTGAGGTGGTGCGGCTATAGCTGGTAGAACTCGAGGAAGGACCGGAAGAAACCGCTTGCTAGCAGGCCAAGGCCGCGCAGGCAGTGCGAGCGGAAGATGACCCGCTCGCCCTCCTCCAGCGCCGACGAGATCTCCCCCGCCAGCGCGAGGCGAATCTTCACAAGATCCTTGCTGGGCAGCCGCCGCATATCGCGGAGGAAGTCGATGTGATCATCGTGGATGTCGGACCCATCCCACGCTCCAGAGCGCACCGGGGGGATGGTGGATGAGCTCATCGGGAATGAGCTGCTGCTACGCTCGGTACGGCTCGGGTGCGCGGCGGTGACAGGAAGAAGAAGGGCAAGAAGACAAGAACGAGGCAGGGTGGAGGGGCGCGTGTGCTTCGCCGCTCCCCCTCCTCCCCCTACTTATAGCCTACGGGCTATGAAGCCGAGGGGGCGAGCGTGGGATCGTGGGATACCCTCGGGGGGTAGGCCTATATAAACCCCCCGGGGCACCCATGCAAAGGGTTCAGACCTGTTTAGACTAGACACATACCTAGAGAAGGGAGAGAGCAAGCCTTGCCTTCTCCTACCTCTAGCAAACAGCTCGAGGAGCACCATTGTACTCACTTTGCCTTAGTGATCATACGGAGACCCTGCAGAGCAGGACTAGGGGTGTTATCTCCTAGGAGAGCCCCGAACCTGGGTAAAGTTTGACGACGTTCATGCCTACGCCTCATCCCGCTTCCAGGCACCGGCGACAATCTACTCGCTCCCACCATGATAAGCCATCCATTGGCATATGTCGCACCCAACCCCCGACACTCGTCTCATCGCCCATGCCTCAGTTCACAGCTGAAGAGGCAGGCGTTGAAGAAATGAATGAAGAAGAAGACGTGGACACTGGGAGCACCACTCCTGTGCTGACTGATGACTATAGGGAAAGTCATCACCCCAACTCTCCCATGTTCACGCCACTGCAATAAATTCCTCAGTCCCCAGTGCACACTGAAGTTCCATCAGTTCTGAAGAACATCACTCCACTCCTTCCATTCCTGAAAAAATTCCAGCCACTAGTGCTGATGTTAATGTTGATGAAGAATTGAAGTCCCAGGCTGCCACTGATGCAGGAACTGAAATACCTCAGCAATAGGTTCCTGAGGCTGTGATGGCCTTGACAGATACTCCTGAGCCCAAGCCCAAGAATCCCTTCTCAAAGAAACAGAATTTCAATGCTAAAGATTTCTTCCATGAGCATGTATTGTTCACTGACTACAATCCTTATGATTCTGCTCGTCTACAAAGGAAACGTTTCTGGACTGCCAGTCAAGCCAACTTCTATTCTACACTGCTTTTCAATAAAGACAAGGTCTTCGACCATGAGCATATTCCTCATGTTGATATGGAGTCGCTGCCTTGCTTCACCCCTGTCCTCAGTGTTATTCATGACGCTGGGCTACTCAACTCTGCACCGACATTGTTGCTTGGAATGAAGAACTAATTCTTCAGTTCTATGCTACACTGCACATCACAGGCAATGTTGATGATGTGAATTCATGGGTCCTGGACTAGATGACTGACAATGCTCATTACAAAGCGCCGGCCTCTGAATTGCCTCAAGACGTTCCTCTCAATCCTCCCATTAAAGGTGCAAGGCTCTTGTATGTCGAACCTGAGCTATCTGATCATTACATGCAAGTATTGATGAAGCCTCTGAAGCCTGGCCAAGCCCCAAGAACCAAATTCCTCGTGAAGGAATTGCTCTATGTGCCACGGAACATATACAGAATTTTGACCAAGACCCTTAGTCCAATTAAAGGCCGCAACTCTAATGAAGAAAAAGTTATTGGCATCATGAAGAATCTGTTATTTAACATCATACATGGCATTCCAATAAACTACCATGATTTCTTCCAGAGGACTATGGCAAATGCCGCACTGTCACCTTTTGAGTTGAAGCCTTACGCTCCTTGTATTATGAGACTCCTCAGATAAAGGTTTGCAATCAATTACAAGGCTGGCTTTCAAAATCATCTCAGCTACTTGCCGCCCATTGAAGTCCTCAAACGACCTATTCCCTCATCTGACGCAAAGGGCAAGGCCGCTACTACTGATGAAGGCATTCGTCCATTTGATGGATAGTTCCGCAAGGCTATCTCCTATTCCACCAATGATGACTCTGCCACTAGAGACACTACCGCAAAAGCTTCAAAGCAATGTCCTCAAGCCACTGCTCCAAGGGTGATGACTGATCGTGAGGTTCTCCTCAGTCTTCATCAGAAGGTCGATCGCAACCACAAATGGGTCAAGCGACAGTTTGGTTCAATTCTTCATAACATGACAATCACGCAAAACACTTTGAAGAAGAAACATTACTATCTGCATGAAGTATTTGATCGCACCTGGGCTGTATTATCGCACCTCTACGGTGATGAAGATCTCAAGCAGATGGGCTTCCAACAGGACTTTGACTGGTCTCAGCCACCGTCGAAGAAATTCAAGAGAGTCAAAGTTCCTCACTTGGTGGCCCGCTCATATTCTTCATCGCGCGAGACTGATGAGCATGAAGATTTGGACGACTGTCGTGGTGGGCGCACGGCAGATGCCATGGGATGGCTAAAGATAGGAGGAGGCTCGAGGGCACTGGTGGGCTCTAGAGGCGAGGTCGGCATGAGCGAGCGCGGGATGCAAGACATACCCAGGTTCGGGGCTCTCCGGAGAGATAACACCCCTAGTCCTTCCGAGTGTAGTTGATATGAATCAGTACAGGGTTGCTCCTAGAGCTGTATGGAGGAAGAAGGAAGTCTGGCCAAGGCTTAGGCTGCTCCCTCTCCTCGGGTGTTGTTTGCTAGGTGTGTGCGATCGCCTGTATGAATGAGTGAGTTGCCCGTATGCATGAGGGCTCCTGGGGGGGTTATAGATCAACCCCCCAGGGGTACAAGGGTAATGTTACAAGGCCGTATGGCCGAGTCGTCAGTGTCCAGGAACCCGGTGCTGGGACCCGCCGGGTGCCAGGGCTCGCCGGGTTCGCTGGATGTAGGCCCCATGCACCTAGGGGGCACTGTGTGCCGTCTTGTTGGTCGTCAGGGCGAGGCCGAGTCGAGTCGGCTACAGTGGCGTTCCGTCAGGTTGCCGATTGCCGGCATCATAGGTGACGTCAGGTGCACTGTTGCCACGCCAGCCCTGGTCAGCGGGTAGGTGGGGGCACTATTGCCTCGTCCGGCTGACCAGAGGCATGGGCGGGGCACTGTGGCTTCAGTAATAAGTTGGTGGAGACTCGTCCCATCGTACAGCTGGGATGTGATGGCCGCTGACCCTTGGCCGGGTTTCGAGAACACGCCAAGGGCGGTGCTGGCTTGTTGGAGAAGTCTTGAGCTTGGTTGTTGGGGTCGACTTGAGGAGTCCGGCCGGGTCGCAGGGCTTGGCCAGGTTGGGCGACCCGGCCAAGGGCGAGCCGGATAGAGGGGCAATGTTGGCCCCGTTGTTTTTGAAAAGGATCCGGGTTCCGTTGCCTGCCTGGGGTCCATCCCCCAACAATACTCCCCGAAGCTGTGAAGGTCCGCCATCTTCGGATGGGAGGGCCTTCGCAGTTTCCCCCGTTGTAGAGGCGGATTTAGGTGACCGCCGGGTTCGGCAACACCCACTGTGTGCCGGCTTCCGGAAGCCGGATCGCGGCATCCCGCCCGTGGAGGGAACCAAGGATTTTGACAAATCTTGGGCAATCTTTCGGGCTTCGCGTAGCTGCCATGTGGCGCCTGCGAGCCGGAGGGGCCTGACAGGCCACGCGCGTGACGGGACCCGGCGACGGCCCGCGGGCTCGCCGCCGCGCACCCTCGGCTCACGCACGCGGATTTATTGCGGCGTCCGAGGGTCGGTTGCTATTCCCCAAGCAGTTACTGCGCGCGTACGTGCACACTTATTGTGGGGAAGTGGGAGGGGCGAGCGCAAACGATCCCACTTCCCCACGTTTCAAACTGTGGCCTATAATTTGGGCGCGAATGGGGGGCAGCGGAGATCATTCACGCTCGCGCCCCTTGCCTCTTCATCCTACCTCTGCTTCCGACGACCGCCACTAGCCGCGACGCCTGCTGCCTTGAGCAGAGCTTTCTCGCCATCTTCTTCCTTTTCTCCTCCCTCTTCTCCCGCCTCGGGTGGATGGCACTGCTGTCAGGATCGTGGATGGGTTCCACCGTCACCCCTGATGACATCGCCTACCTCCACGATACCAGGCGCCTGCCGAGGGCGGAGGAGGTCGAGGTGCGCCTCCCGCAGGGGGAGCGGGAGCTGCGGCCCGAGGGCTCGGAGCGGGTGGTCTTCCTGCCGCACTTCAAGCGCGGGTTTGGGCTTCCCGCGAGCGGCTTCTTCCGCGACTTTCTGGAGTTCTTCGGGCTCCAGCCCCACCATCTTGGCGCCGGCGCCATCGTGCAGCTGTCCGGCTTCATCACCCTCTGCGAGGGGTACCTAGGGGTCGAACCTTCGATCGACCTCTGGGTGCGCTTCTTCTCCTTGAAACAGCAGGGGCCGAAGGCCGGGGAGATGTCCCAGTGCGGGGCGGCCGTCATCTCCAAGTGGTCGGGCGCTGACTGCCCGAAGGTGCCACTGGAGGATTCTTCCAAGAAATGGCAGAATTCTTTCTTCTACGTCCACAACCTTGGCGAGGACCGCATCAATCTCCCGCCATTCATCAACTCGCCGCCGTGGGGGAAGCAGAACTGGTGGTACTACCCCAAGCACCCGTCACATGAGGTGCTCAACCTGTGCGAGCGGGTGTCGGTGATGAAGCAACGGGAGAGGCTCACCGGCACCAACCTCATCACCGCCTTCATCGTCTGGCGGGTGTTGCCGCTGCAGCAGCGCAGCCATTTCATCGGTCAGATGACCGGTCTTCAAGACCCCAACCACATGGCGAATACACGGCTGGCGGCGGACCAAGTCGCGCGCCGGGTCAACGACATCTCCAAGGCCAACTTGGGGTTTGACTGGGAGTTCGGGAAGGCCACGTACAGCCGTGCGAACCCGACACCATTGGTGAGTCCCTGGTCTCCATACTTCGCTGCTGCTTATCTTCTTATCCGCCCCGACACGACGCGAGAGGTGCTTCTGAACGCCATCCGGCATCCTTACGACCGGGTGCGGGCACAGGTGGTGCAGGTCGCCTCGGAGGAGCCCGAGGCCCACGGTGGAGGGGAGACGGCGACCGCCGATGCGGGCGCAGGGCGCCGAGTAGGTGAGTCTTGTTTATATCCCTTCAGTCACTGGTTGTGGGTCGGCTTTGTGGATGCTGACGCGAGCCGTTGATGTAGCGGCGCCGGGTGGAGGGGGAGGCGGCGCGGCCAGAGCCGGGTCGTCCCGGGGGGCGGCGACGGTGAGGCGCCTGCATGGGAAGGACAACGTCCCACCGCGAGCCCCAACCGTGAAGCGCGCGGCGGACTCAGCCAAGGTGCGAAGCCGCCCGCCAAGAGGAGGCGTGGCGCTCCGCAGGAGAGGGTGGCGAGGCCCGTCGTTCCGGTAGTGCCGGGGTAGGTGCTGTTTTCGTTCGAGCCGAGCTGCTGGGCGGCTTCGCTCGACTCAGCGTAACTTTTGTCTTGTGCTTCAGGTCGCCGATCTCGCTCGCGCTGGCGGTGGCGGACGCCGCGTCCGCTGAGGGCGTCACGTTCCGGAGGAGCCAGTCCGGTACCATCGACCGGGACGGGGAGGAGGTGCCGGTGGACCCGGATCTTGGTCTGGACCCAGCTGACGCCGAGGGCCTGGCCTGGCGGGACCGGAACCGGGCCGAGGCGGAGCTGGAGGCGGCGTCGACCCAGTCCTGGGTCAGCGCTGCGACAGCGTGGGCGTGAGCTGGCGAGGAGGCGGGGTGGCCGGAGATGCCGGCGGGGACGATGGTGGCGACGACGGTCTTCGTGAGGCGTCAGAGGGGGAGCACGGCCAAGGAGGCCGTGCGGACATGATGGACCTCGACCGAGAGGCCGTGGTTGTCGAGGACGGCATCCCATCGCGGACTAACATGGTCGAGCTAGAGGGGGACGATGGAGGCGGTGGTGACGCCGTCTTGGAGGAGGCGGCGCGGACGGCGCCGAGGGGGCGTCCCGGACATGAGCCAGCGAGGCACCGCTGGTGGTGGAGCCTCAAGCCGCTCCGCCCACCGTGCCAGCGTCGGTGCCGGAGAGGGCGCTTGAGAAGGCGCCGGCTTCAGGGGAGGCGGCCGGTGGGGAGCACGCCCTGGTTCTCAGGTTCGGAGGACGCCGGGTCGCTGAGTCGCGGTCATCGCGGAGCGGGACTAGCGAGGTCCCCTTCGGTCCTCCGACCCAGGAGGAGGCGGCGATGGGCGCCGTGACCCGCCGCCTGCGGGGGCGGACGGACCGGATCCAGGCCTTAGCCCAGGCCGAGGTCGAGGCGACACAGGAGCTGGAGCGCGTAATCTTCGTAAGTTTTCATTTGCGTTCTGCCTTTCTTTTTCATTGTTCTCCTTCATGGGGGCGCACCAGGGCACCCACTAGGTGTAGCCCCCAAGATTCGGGCCAATTGCGTAGCAGTTGGGTCGAATCTTATCCTGCTGTCTTGCGTTGATCGTCTTTTTTCGCAGCAACTGGAATCCTACCGAGTCACCGTCTTCAACCGGCTCCTCGAGACGCACCGGCGTCTCAAGGAGAAGCTTGCCGCCAAGGAGGAGGAGCTTCGCGTTGCGGCAGGTACTTCTTCTTCATGCTCTTTTCTAGTGGGGGCGCGCTAGCGCACCCACTGGGTGTAGCCCCCGAGATTCGGGCCAACTACGTAGCAGTTGGGTCAAATCTTAAAATAGTACTTTATCGCTGAGTTTTTCTCCTGCAGCCGAGGTGATGTCTTGGATGACCCGACTGATTCGGGCCGGTTTTCACTATGACCGGCTTGTCGCAGACGTCGGCCGGCTCGGGGCCGAGGTGGAGAAGGCTAAGGCGGACGCGGCGGGAGCCCAGCAGGTGCTCGATGAAGCCGGCCGGCTGCGGGAGCAGCTGTCGGGCGACAAGAGCCGCCTCGAGGCCGAGGTGGAGCGCCTTAAGGCGGCGGCTGCCAAAGTCGTGGAGGCACAGCGGGCCTTTTCCAAGGCGGACCAGCAATGCGGCAAGCTGGCCGACGACAAGGGGCAACTCCGGACCGAGGTGGAGCGCCTGAAGGCGCTGGTGGCCACGGCGGAGGAGACCCGGCAGGGGAAGACTCGGCACCATGAAGAGGCCATGAAGGCGGCCGAGGACAAGGTCGCCGAGCTGAAGGCGGCCCTTGCTAAGGTCGCCGACCTGGAGAAGGCGCCGAGTTGCTTGACCACACTATTGCCCTGGAGCGGCGCGGTACGTTGCTCGAAGCGCAGCACCTGGAAGAGTCCTTCTCCAGTAAGTGCTTTCCTTGAATTTTGTTGTTGCCGGGTTGGGACTCCAGCTCTTCTTCCTTAGTAATTTTCTTCTAACTTGCTTTTCTTCTTGGCAGGGGCCTTCCCGGAGACGCGCCAGCTGGCGGAGGAGGAGGTCCACTTTCAGCACGACCCGCAAGGGATCGTCGGCTCCGGGACGGACCCACGGGTGGCCTGGACCTTCCCGGAGATTATTGCTGTTGCTGAGGCCTGTCTGTGAGTTCTGAGCGAGTAGATGGGGCGGCTTTCTAAGGCCGGCACGGTGATGACGGCGGCCCTTTTGCCGGGTTCCCTTGCGCCGAGCAGCTTCACGCGGATGGCGCGCTGGCTGGAGGCTGGTTTGGAGCGGCTCCATGCCTGGCGAGTCTCCGCCGCCCATGCTGGCGCCGACATGGCGCTCCGGTTAGCGATGTCCTGGCATGCAGACTTGTCGCTGGACACGCTAATGGGCCAGTGAGCTGGCTTGGAGAGCCAGCTGCAGGCGGAAGCTGGCCGGATTGCTACTCGGGCCAGCTATATCGCCGGGTCCGCCTTCCACGACGAGTTCTGGCCGGAGCGGGCGGAAGACGGCGAAGTAGTGCCTACTGATGACTACGGCCTGCTTCTGGATGACTCGGAGGGCAGTTCTGAGGATACGGGCGTCTACCGTGGCGCGGACACCAGGGAGGAAGATACCGGCACCTCAGCGGACCCGGGAGCTGCGTGATCCGGCGATGGGGACTCCTGAATTTTTAACTTATCACAGATTTCTTGTTAGGTAGCAGGTCCACCCACCTACAGGGGGTTCACTAGGTGTATTGAACTCTGGCCTTGGGCCTGTTTAAATTTATGATGTCTGAGCTGCGTGAATATCTGCGCCTTTGCTTTTTTGTTTTTGGAGCCATTTTCCTGCAACCTTCCCCCTTCGGGCCTCCCCCCGCGAGTCTGACGGCCAAGGCTTATGTCCGTGACAAGAGGTTCGGCCTTTGAGAGGAGTGTTCAGTACTTAGGCATTTGAAACGTTGAGCGTGGGCGAAACACCCACTGGGCCGGCTGGCGGCAGTTTGGTGGGGCCCGGTTGGCGAGAAATCGGTCGTGCGGCAACTTCGTGGATGCCTGTGCTTTTGCTTTTCGTGTTTCGAGCTGTTTTCTTGTAATCTCCCCCTTTGGGCTCCCCCCCCCCCCCCCGCGAGTCTGGCGGCCAAGGCTTTGGTCCGTGACAACGGGCTCGGCCTTTGAGAGGAGCGTTCAATACTTAGTCTTTCAAAACATTGAGCGCGAGCGAAACACTCACTAGGCCGGCTAGCGGCAATCCGGCAGGGCCGGGTTGGCGAGCGGACGGTCGTGCGGCAACTTATAGTGGCAGGGCCGGGTTGGGCGACCCGGCGGTTTTTGACTTAATGCTCGCAGCGCGCTGGTGCGTTGGACTTATGTGCTTGCCAGCCGACAGCCGAAGCCGGATCTGCGGCTTAGGGTGAAGCGAGAAGCTTATGGCGATCCAGCGCGTTTGAGAACTGCTAAGGAAAAACGACGGGTGGCCAAGCCGGCCAGCCCCGAGCCCCCGGGTTGAGCGAGTCGACCCGGTGGCCGGGTTTGGCTTAAGAGTAAAGTAATGCACAAATGTAGGAGACACAATAGCTTGGTCGCAGAAGGGGCAGCCCCCGAGCGTCGTTCGGGGACCCCATAGTTTCAGACAGTTACAAAAGGCAGCGATACATATGTGCACTCAGCTAACAATAAAACGGGCGGAGGAGCTCCGCATTCCATGGCCGGGTTGTTTCTTCGCGAGCGATGTCCCTCTTGCGCTTGTTTGTCTTGCGGGCGTCGATGAGGTAGTACGCGTTGCGGTCGCATAAGGCCTTGCTGACGATTAAGGGGCCCTCCCACGGGAAGGACAGCTTGTGTTGGCCAGTCTGCTCTTGGACGAGTCAAAGGACAAGGTCTCCCTCTCAGAAAGCGAGGGGCTTGATCTTCTTGCTGTGGTAATGCCTCAGACCTTGCTGGTAGATGGCTGAGTGACTGAGTGCCAGGAGACATGCTTCCTTGAGCAGGTCGACGCCGTCTTCGCGGGCTTCTTTTGCTTCGGCTACCGTGTACATCGTGACGCGCGGCGAGTCAAACTCGACATCGGTTGGGATGACGGCTTCTGCTCCATAGACAAGGAAGAACGGAGTGAACCCGGTCGACCTGTTTGGCGTGGTGCGGAGACTCCAGAGGACGGCCAACAACTCGTCAAGCCAACTGCCGGGTGAGCGGATGAGTGGCTCGACGAGTCACGGCTTGATGCCGGATAGGAGGAGACCGTTGGCTCGCTCGACCTGGCCGTTGGACTGCGGGTGTGCCACGGAAGCCATGTCGAGGCGGATGCCGGAGACGGAGCAGTACTACGCGAGCGCGCCCTTGGAAAAGTTGGTGCCGTTGTCCGTGATGATGCCGTTCGGCATGCCGTAGCACACTGCGATGTCCTTGATAAATCGGACTGTTGTTGGGCCGTCCAGCTTCTTGATTGGACTTGCCTCGATCCACTCGGTGAACTTGTCCACTGCCACCAGCAGATGAGTCATGCCGCCTCGAGCGGTCTTGAAGGGTCCCACCATGTCGAGTGCCCAGACCGTGAAGGCCAGGCGATCGGGATGGTCCGGAGTGCCGACGCTGGCTAGTGACTGCGCTTGCTGAAGCGTTGGCATCCTTCACACTTGAGGACGAGCGACTCTGCGTCTTCGAGGGCCGTGGGCCAGTAGAAACTATGGCGAAAAGCCTTGGCCACCAGGGACCGCGAGGCGGCGTGGTGCCCGCACTCGCCCTGGTGTATGTCGAGGAGGATTTCAATGCCCTTGTCCTGCTCGACGCAACGTTGGAATACGCCGGTGGAGCTTCGTTTGACGAGCTCGTTGTTGATGATGTTGTAGGCGGATGCTCGACGCTGTACCTGTCGGGCTTCGGTTTCGTCCATGGGAAGGACCCCGTTTTCCAGGAACTCCGAGTTGGGCAGGGCCCAGGATGGCGCCGCGGCCCCGGCGAGGACGGCCATCACGACGGGTTCCGGGGTGGCAGCCCCCAAGCCGGGTTTAGCGGCCCCAGGGCCGAGTTGAGGTATGGTCGGGCTGGCTGGAGTAGTCCCCGGCCGGGTTGAGGCGCGGCTGGGTCGGTTGGAGCAGTCCCCGGGACGGGTTGAGGCGTGGCCGGGTCGTCTGGGACGTGGATGGATTCGGAATCCGGGGACGGCTTGATGGACGGCTTGTGCAGATGCTCGAGGCAGACGCCGGACGAAACGGACTGCCGGGACGAGGCGATCTTGCCGAGTGTGTCGGCCGCTTCATTTTCTGCACGCGGGACGGGGAAGAACTCGCAGCCCGCGAACAATCCGGATAGCTTCTAGATAAGGAAGTGGTAGCTCGCCATGTTGGAGTCATGGGTGTCCCACTCGCCGGAGCTTTGCTGCACCACCAGGTCCAAGTCGCCGTAGCACAGGATGCGCCGGATGCCGAGTTCCTTGGAAAGCCGGAGGCCGTGCACAAGGGCTTCGTACTCGGCGACGTTGTTGGAGGCGGCGAAGTGGATCTGCAGCGCGTACTTAAGCCGGTCATCCACATTTCCTTAAGTGTGTACCAAATTCGTGACTTAAATATTCTCCTCCACGATCTGATCGTAAGAATTTTATCTTTCGGTCACGTTGATTCTCTACCTCACTCTGAAATTCCTTGAACTTTTCAAAGGTCTCAGACTTGTGTTTCATCAAATAGACATACCCATATCTACTCAAGTCATCAGTGAGAGTGAGAACATAACGATAGCCACCGCGAGCCTCAACGCTCATTGGACCACACACATCAGTATGTCTGATGTCCAATAAGTTGGTTGCTCGCTCCATTGTCCCGGAGAATGGAGTCTTGGTCATTTTGCCCATGAGGCATGGTTCGCACGTGTCAAATGATTCGAAATCAAGAGACTCCAAAAGTCCATCTGTATGGAGCTTCTTCATACATTTGACACCGATGTGACCAAGGCGGCAATGCCACAAGTATGTGGGACTATCATTATCAACCTTACATCTTTTGGTATTCACACTATGAATATGTGTAACATTACATTCGAGATTCAGTAAGAATAAACCATTCACCAGCGGGGCATGACCATAAAACATATCTCTCATATAAATAGAACAACCATTATTCTCGGATTTAAATGAGTAGCCATCTCGTATTAAACGAGATCCAGATAGAATGTTCATGCTCAAAGCTGGCACTAAATAACAATTATTAAGGTTCAAAACTAATCCCGTAGGCAAATGTAGAGGTAGCGTGCCGACAGCGATCACATCGACCTTGGAACCATTCCCGACGCGCATCGTCACCTCGTCCTTCGCCAGTCTCCGCTTATTCCGCAGCTCCTGTTTTGAGTTACAAATATGAGCAACCGCACCGGTATCAAATAGAACTACTACGAGTACTGGTAAGGTACACATCAATTACATGTATATCACATATACCTTTAGTATTGCCGGCCTTCGTGTCTGCTAAGTATTTGGGGCAGTTCCGCTTCCAGTGTCCCTTTCCCTTACAATAAAAACACTCAGTTTCAGGCTTGGGTCCATTCTTTGACTTCTTCCTGGCAACTGTCTTACCGGGCGCGACAACTTCCTTGCCGTCCTTCTTGAAGTTCTTCTTACCCTTGCCTTTCTTGAACTTAGTGGTTTTATGCACTATCAACACTTGATGTTCGTTTTTGATTTCCACCTCCGCAGATTTCCGCATTGAATATACCTCAGGAATGTTCTTTTCCATCCCCTGCATATTGTAGTTCATCACAAAGCCCTTATAGCTAGGTGGGAGCGACTGAAGGATTCTGTCAATGACCGCCTCGTCCGGGAGGTTAATGTCCAGCTGGGACAAGTGGTTGTGCAACCCAGACATTTTGAGTATGTGCTCACTGACAGAACTATTTTCCTCCATCTTACAACTGTAGAACTTGTCGGAGACTTCATATCTCTCGACCCGGGCATGAGCTTGGAAAATCAATTTCAGCTCTTCGAACATCTCATATGCTCCGTGCTTCTCAAAACGCTTTTGGAGCCCCGGTTCTAAGCTGTAAAGCATGCCGCACTGAACGAGGGAGTAATCATCAGAACGCGATTGCCAAGCGTTCATAACGTCTTGGTTCTCTGGGATGGGAGCTTCACCTAGCGGTTCTTCTAGGACATATGCTTTCTTGGCAGCTATGAGGATGATCCTCAGGTTCCGGACCCAGTCCGTATAGTTGCTGCCATCATCTTTCAGCTTGGTTTTCTCTAGGAACGCGTTGAAATTGAGGTTGACATGAGCGTGGGCCATTTGATCTACAAGATATATTGCATAGATTTTAGACTAAGTTCATGATAATTAAGTTCATCTAATCAAATTATTTAATGAACCCCCACTCAGATTTGACATCCCTCTAGTCATCTAAGTGATACATGATCCGACTCAACTAGACCGTGTCCGATAATCACGTGAGACAGACTAGTCATCATCGGTGAACATCTCCATGTTGATCGTATCTCCCATACGACTCATGTTCGACCTTTCGGTCTCTCGTGTTCCGAGGCCATGTCTGTACATGCTAGGCTCGTCAAGTTAACCTAAGTGTTTTGCATGTGTAAATCTGGCTTACACCCGTTGTATGTGAACGTTAGAATCTATCACACCCGATCATCACGTGGTGCTTCGAGACAACGAACTTTCGCAACGGCGCACAGTTAGGGGGAACACTTTCTTGAAATTATTGTGAGGGATCATCTTATTTACTACCGTCGTTCTAAGCAAATAAGAAGTAAAACATGATAAACATCACATGCAATCAAATAGTGACATGATATGGCCAATATCATTCCGCTCCTTTTGATCTCCATCTTCAGGGCGCCATGATCATCATCGTCACCGGCATGACACCATGATCTCCATCATCGTGTCTTCATGAAGTCGTCTCGCCAACTATTACTTCTACTACTATGGCTAACGGTTAGCAATAAAGTAAAGTAATTACATGGCGTTTTCATTGACACGCAGGTCATACAATAAATAAAGACAACTCCTATGGCTCCTGACGGTTGTCATACTCATCGACATGCAAGTCGTGATTCCTATTACAAGAACATGATCATCACATATATCATTCATCACATCCTTTGGCCATATCACATCACAAAGCACTTGCTGCAAAAACAAGTTAGACGTCCTCTAATTGTTGTTGCAAGTTTTTACGTGGCTGTTTTAGGTTTCTAGCAAGAACGTTTTCTTACCTACGCCAAAACCACAACGTGAATTGCCAATTTCTATTTACCCTTCATAAGGACCATGTTCATCGAATCCGATCCAACTAAAGTGGGAGAGACAGACACCCGCTAGCCACCTTATGCAACTAGTGCATGTCAGTCGGTGGAACCTGTCTCACGTAAGCGTACGTGTAAGGTCGGTCCGGGCCGCTTCATCCCACGATGCCGCCGAATCAAGATAAGACTAGTAGTGGCAAGAAGATTGCCAAATTCGACGCCCACAACTACTTTGTGTTCTACTCGTGCAAGATACTACGCATAGACCTAGCTCATGATGCCACTGTTGGGGAACGTAGCAGAATTTTAAAATTTTCTACGCATCACCAAGATCTATCTAGGAGTATTCTAGCAACGAGAGGGATAAGAGAGCATCTACATACCCTTAATGTAGATCGCGCACAGAAGCGTTCAAGAGAACGACTTGATTGAGTCGTACTCGCCGTGATCCAAATCACCGATGACCAAGTGCCGAACGGACGGCACCTCCGTGTTCAACACACGTATGGTTGGAGAGACGCCTCCTCCTTCTTGATCCAGCAAGGGGGAAGGAGAGGTTGATGAAGATAGCTCCAGCAGCACGACGGCGTGGTGATGGTGGAGCAGCAGTACTCCGGCAGGGCTTCGCCAAGCTCTAGTGGAGGAGGAGAGATGTTGGGAGAGGAGAGGGAGGCGCCAGGGCTTAGGTGTGTTTGCCCTCCCTCCCCCCCCTTTATATAGGACCCCAAAGGGGGGCGCCGGCCCTGGAGATGGATCTCCCAAGGGGGCGGCGGCCAAAGGGTTTGCCCTGCCCCCAAGGCAAGGGGGCGCCCCCTTTTAGGGTTTTTCGCCCTCGCCAGCGGTAGTACCGCCTACTAAGCGGTAGTACCGCTTAGGTTCTTAGGCGGCAGGACCGCCTACCAAGCGGTAGTACCGCTTAGGTTCTTAGGCGGCATTACCGTGAGTGGGGCGGTAGTACCGCTGGTAGCAGCGGTAGTACCGCGCTCACTTGCGGTAGTACCGCCCTCTGCGGGGGGGGGGGGGGCTAGGGGATGGCGCCCAGCCCACTAAGGGGCTGGTCCCTATCCACATACAGCTCATAGGGCCCTCCGGGGCAGGTGGACCCCCGGAACCCCTTCGGTGGTCCCGGTACAATACCGGTACCCCCAAACTATTCCGGTGATCGTATGATGACTTCCCATATACAATTCTTTACCTCCGGACTATTCCGGAACTCCTCGTGACGTCCGGGATCTCATCCGGGACTCCGAACAACATTCGGGTTACTGCATACCAATATCTATACAACCCTAGCGTCACCGAACCTTAAGTGTGTAGACCCTACGGGTTCGGGAGACATGCAGACATGACCGAGACGACTCTCCGGTCAATAACCAACAGCGGGATCTGGATACCCATGTTGGCTCCCACATGCTCCTCGATGATCTCATCGGATGAACCACGATGTCGAGGATTCAATCAATCCCGTATACAATTCCCTTTGTCAATCGGTACGTTACTTGCCCGAGATTCGATCGTCGGTATCCCAATACCTCGTTCAATCTCGTTACTGGCAAGTCACTTTACTCGTACCGTAATGCATGATCCCATGACCAAGCACTTGGTCACATTGAGCTCATTATGATGATGCATTACTGAGTGGGCCCAAGAGATACCTCTCCGTCATACGGAGTGACAAATCCCAGTCTTGATCCGTGTCAACCCAATAGATACTTTCGGGGATACCTGTAGTGCACCTTTATAGTCACCCAGTTACGTTGTGACGTTTGGTACACCCAAAGCACTCCTATGGCATCCGGGAGTTACACGATCTCTTGGTCTAAGGAAATGACACTTGACATTGGAAAAGCTCTAGCAAACGAACTACACGATCTTGCGCTATGCTTAGGATTGGGTCTTGTCCATCACATCATTCTCCTAATGATGTGATCCCGTTATCAATGACATCCAATGTCCATAGTCAGGAAACCATGACTATCTATTGATCAACGAGCTAGTCAACTAGAGGCTCACTAGGGACATGTTGTGGTCTATGTATTCACACATGTATTACGATTTCCGGATAACACAATTATAGCATGAACAACAGACAATTATCATGAACAAGGAAATATAATAATTACCATTTTATTATTGCCTCTAGGGCATATTTCCAACAATAAGCAAGTAACTTATGCTAGGCTATCACGGCTATTACACATATTACATCCACTGGGCATCAAAGTTCGCCACCAGTGCAAATATAGGGAACAAAGCAGCATATAAACGCCGCAGCAAAGCAAGTCCAGAACTGAAACCACTTCAGAAGAGCTCAAGAAACAATATCCTGGGTACCCATAATGCTAGTAAGATGCTTAGCAAGCTTATTAACTTTCTCTTGTTTGGCGCTTAAATCCTCCAGCACTTGCTGTTGCACCAGAAAGTATGCATCTGAATTCTGCAGGGACTTCCTCAGTCCTTCGGCTTCCTGTCGCATAACATCTGATCGATGTCTTTCAACTTGAAGTTGAGACTCAAGAAGTCGAACTGATTCAGGCAGCGAGTACGAAGAGCTGGTGCCAGCAGTGGTAGCCAGTAACTCTAACACTACATCAAGACAGGACTTTGGGGTTGTCTCAGTGTCTTCAATATCGTTTTTATCAGCTTTCTTGGAGAACAATAGGGATGTCTCACTATCCTGAACCTGATCTTCATTACTTCCTTTACCATTGCATAATGGGGTACTCTTCTCCAATATTTTATCCGCGTTCTAAAGGAGAAACAAACAAACACATCACAGGTTTACAATGTAGTATATGAGACTCATTTTGGTAAACCCAGTTCAGTAGTAAGGTGGACAGGATAACAGCATGAAACAAACATATATATATGTAGTATGGTCACTGTATGGTCTATATCATTCTAGTTTATGTTGCCAAATCAAGATAGATACAGTTCGAATCATATCTATTTAAGACAAAGCAGCATAGACAGAATATAAGTGTGGGAAACTACACAACAATAACAACACTTGTAATGTGCATGGCATGAGAACATAATTGTTTATTCAATTGAAACTGAAATCAACATAGAGCAAGTTACAATAGCAAACACGTTAAAGAAACAGGTTTAAAACATACCTGTTGCACATTGGAGTTTCAGTTGCATCCTTCAAATTTGAAATTAGTTGGTATGAGTAAATACAGTGATGCAAGAGCAAAGTAGTATGAACCATAGCTATGGAACCTGACCTGAGAACAATTCTTCTTCTGCATTAAGTGTTGACTTGGGGTTCGGAGTTGTGGTCCTCGTGCTTTGGGCACTGCAGTTGCCTTACTAACTGCTCATGTTTGGGTTCTCTGTGGTGGAGACGGTGCTGTGTGAACGGGAACTGGGTTACTATCTGCTGGGGTTGGGGTTAGATGGGGTGTAGCTGGTTCTCTGTCCAACTGGGTAGGGGTACAATCTGCGTGAGTCTGGGTTATGTGTGGTGGGGCTGGTTCTTGGGCAAGTACAACCGTGGTTCTATCTCCATCGACAGGTAGCACGATCTTTTATGAAGACCGTGTTTTTACTCCCACAGATACTGCCATCACCCCCTCCAATTGAAATGGCTAATAAACAAGAAAAGTAATTGAATGTACAGACATTGTAAGATAGACAGGTGCAATGGATAGTAGGGAAGAAAACAGGGCATGAAATAATTCACATTTATGTTGTCTAACCAAACAGAATAGAAGGACGTAATTTCAAATATATGATGGCTAATTAAACAGGATAGCATGACACAATTTCACATGTATGATGGCTAACTAAACAGGATTGAATGACATACTTCAAAATATGATGACTATGTAAACAGGATGACATGATATAACTATACGATGTGTCTATTAAAGTGGTTGGCATGCCATAAATCACAAACATGCCGTCGATGGAAACATGATGGCATGATATAATGCACGGATAAAATGACATAATTCAAAATATGATGACTATGTGAACAGGATGAGATGATATAACTATATTATGTCTTTAAAAATGGGTTGGCATGCCATTATTCAGATACATGTTGTCTATGCAAACATCATGGCATGATATAATTAAAATATATGATTTATATACTAAGGAAGTGAGCAGAGGGCAATCGCATATATGATGTGTCAACTAAGGAGATGGCATTCAACATCGTGTATATGATGTAAAAACTAAGCATTGCAATGCAACATATGCATGATATGAGTAATATAATCCTGCCAAGTTTGAGCATACACCTCAGGGGGATAATAGGACTGGTCATCTGCCTCTGAATCCTCCTCTGAAGAGCTATCTGTAACCAGCAACATATCTGCTTCACCAGGTAGCATTGTCTGCTCTGAAGACCTTGTTTTCACTCGAGATTTCTCCATCACCAATTCAAATGGTTGATGCACAGGAAGGGCAGTTGAATATACAAACATTGTCGACAAAAGCAATGAGAAATATAAAAAAAGGACAGCATGATATAATTCACATATATGACGCTTGGCTAAACAGCATGGCGTTGCATAATTCACATATATAATGCCTTGCAACAGGATAGCATTGCATAATTCACATATATAATGTCTTGCAAAAAGATGGCATTGCATAATTCACATATATGGTAATTATACACTAAACAGGTGGCATTCACACAAATCATGTCTAAACTAAGCAAATGACATAGCAATGCAAGATACCATACGCACGATATGAGAAACATAACCCTGCCAAGTTAGAGCATGCACCTCGGGGGGGTAATAGGACTGGTCATCTATCTCTGAATCCTCCTCTGAGGAGCTATCTATAACCAGCGAGATATGCGCTTCGTCAGATAGCATAGTCTGCTCTGAAGACCTTGTTTTCACTCCAGAATTTTCCGTCATCATGTCAAATGGCTGATGCACACGAAGAGTAGTTGAATGTACTAACATTGTTGACAAATGTAATACGTAACGGAAAAAAAGGATTGCCTGATATAATTCACATATAAGATGACTGGCTAAGCAGGATGGTATTGCAAAATTCACATATATGATGCCTGGCTAAACAAGATGGCATTCCATAATTCACATAAACGATGAATAAACTAAACAGATGGCATTCACACAAAGCATGTCTAAACTAAGCAGTTGACATATTTGATGTATAAAGTAAGAAATGCAAGGCACCATATGCATGATATAACCAACATCAGCATGCCAAGTTAGAGCGAAGACCTCATGGGGTAGATAGGAATGGTCTTCTGGTTCTGTATCCCCATCAGAATTGTTATCTTCCTCTTGATTACGATCCGAAATGGGTGGAGGGGGGCTGCCTTTGCGTCCACCATGGAGCGACGTCTGCATGAAATTTTATTGCCACACAGGGCTCGTCTATTTTGCTCTACATGTTCAGTTCCATTGTGTGCAATAACTGACATGCATAGGACTAAAACATAGTGAGATTATGTAAGGAGTGCATGCACAAATCCAGAGTGATGGTAGCAAACTGTGGATAGACCCAAAACCAATGATAGAAGGCAGATAATAGCTTTAGTTAAAAAATACAGATAATGGCTCCTTTAATGTTTGTTTGCACCCAACATGAAACTCATAGTAGACACCCGAGATTAACCAGATAGTAGAAAGATAGTACTCATTGCTGCCCCAATATGTACCCCACAACCATTTAAAAACTCAAGTTTCAGCATAAGTTTGGACCTGAGTCGGAGTCTAATAGGTGAACATGATGATAAAGTAGCATGTCATCATATTAAGCGATGCATAATGTCAGCAGAAACGGAAGAGTGTGACCTCTCTTGCGTGTAGTCCTCAAGGTCATTTGCTCAGTTGATGATGGTAATGCAGTTGTCGTGGCTGCCGGCGGCGGGGAAGAAGATCTGAGGCGGCGAAAGACAGTCTGGAGAGTGGATCCCTGCTGTGGTGAACCCTTCCGTCGTTGGAGCAGCTGAGCTAGGGTGGAACACAACACCGCAGGAGCAAGACAAACCACGCAAGGTTTTCTTTGACACATATCTATAACAGAAGTAATTGTGTAAGGGCTTGTTTGAATTTGAGGATTCTAACAATGCAGGGATAGGAAATAGACAGGAATAGGATAGGAATGCACGTGCAAAACAGAGAATTTAGAAACACAGGATTTCTGCCAATCTGGGTGTTTGGTTCACAAGAATTGGAAGATCACAGGATGCAAAGAAGTATGGTGAGATTAAGTCAAACCACAAGAAGTGTACAACCTCTTTGGCGAAGCCATGTCGATCTCAGCATGATTGGGTTGGTCGGTGAGGATGCTCCGGCTGACTTGGCTGTCGGAGGAGGGGAAGAAGATCTTAGGCTTCTGGAGATGGAGCCCGAGGTACTGCTCCGCTGTGATGGAGGGTTTCGTCGTTGGAGCAGCTCCGGTGAATTGTACGACGCCGTGAAGCAGCACAAGAGAGACAACGTTAACCTGAGTGGAATTCTAATAGCATCTCCAATAGATGACATAAAATAGATAACCACAAAGTGCTAGATGTATACGTCAGCCACTCATCTCTGAACTTAACTGTAGAAACTGAATTTAACTATCGAAACTGAACTTAACTGTCGAAACTGAATTTTGCTGTCGAAACTGAATGCACTAGAGGTGAGGCTACACATCAGTCGACTAACTTTTTCATCTCTGGTCAGTCGATTTTGCAGCCGTTGGATACGAAATCAAGGGCATGCAATTCATCTTCAACCTCCACCCCCCTGAGCCGCCAGCCACCACCAGCCAAACAGCCGCCCCGCCCACCCCGAAAACACTCCCCACCGCCGGTCCGCCGCCGCCCCGGCCATCCCTCTAGGCCCCCGTGCCGAGCTTTTTCTCAGGCGATCCCCACGGCACCGCCCCACCACCGTCGGCGACCACCGCCCCACCCTGAACCCTAAGATAGATAGTGGGTTACTTCTCCGGCGAGCCCCCCTCCCCGCTGCGGCTGGTTCTTCCTTAACTCCGGATAGCCCCCCCCCCACCCCCTGAAAATCGACTGACCCAAAAGTCGATTCAGTCGACTGCAGTGTAGCTAAATCGGAGCAGCATCGCAAGCAAAAGCAAGAGCGAGAGCAACAGCGCGAGCAAGAGCAGACCAGGCAAGGGACCGAGAGCAAGAGCAGAGCAGCGTAGCAAGCGAGAGCTAAAGCAGCAGCAGCTCCTACTGATGTGCACGTCGCCGCCGAGGGAGCAACGCCGTGGAGGAAGTGGCCGGCGACGCCGCGGTGGATGGAGTCGCGCCGTGTCGGCTCAGGACCGAGTGCCGGCAGCACCGTGAGATCGAATCAAGAAGAAAATGCGGCGATTAGTGTACAACCTCTTTGGTGGTGCCGATTAGGCCGCAGCTTCATCTGAGGAAATGGTGATGCTTATGCACTTCCGGTGGTGTAGGTGAAGACGGTGGTGTGGGAATGGAGGTGGCGCGAAAGACGAGGGGAACGTCGGGGCAGCTCCTTGGAGGTGGAGGACGGGGTGGCTGAACCGGCGGGACGACCAGATCGACGACAGACCCTCATCCGGTACGGTGGATGAGGGACGTCGAGGTGTTGCTGTGGACGAGGTCGTCGGGGAAGAGGCTCCGGCAGGGTGGCGGACGGAGGAGGGTGTGGGGCTTCGCGGGTTTTCCCGACCTCGGTGTACGAATGGGTGGGCAAATGGGATGGGAGTGGGGAACCATGGCTTAGGGACGCGCTTGTCCGAAATGTGGGGTAAGTTACGAAAGTACCCCCACCGATTTGAGGCAGTTCTTTCGGTTCAGGGGTATCACGGGCATTTCGCGTGTCAGGAATTCACAGGAGGTGGGAGTTTTCGCGCGCGTTGTAATTTTGGAATAGCAAGGTGCGGGTTGAGATGGAGGGAGTTGTCGGAGCACAACAAGACAAAGATATATCTTAAATATTTCGGGCTAACAATGCGCGGGTTGAAATTTCTGGACAAGCCTAACGTGTACTGTACCAAATCAATTCGCACTACAAATGTCATTCAAAACTTTGAATTCATGTTATGTTCAATTAAAATATTTTGCTACGTGTATAATGCATGCAACCTAGTACTCAAATGGACGTTTTAGTGCATTCCAAACGTATATACTACCGCGTCAATATGAACTAAATTTGAATTTGTTTCTCTATTTGAATAACATCTACAATAATGATTGTTGTAAAGTCAAAGCGTTTGAATTCGTTTCTCTGTTTTAATAAGATCTACAATCGCCATTATTGTCAAGTTAAACCATCGTTTGTGTATTATCTTCACAACAAACCACATGATTAGTCTCGAGTTACATATGACCTATGTGTACTATATGAACTCGAACTCGATTTTTTGAATCCACTTTATGTTGATTTCAAATCATAGTACATTTCAAGCTCTAGGTAGATCTTCACAAACTAAACCATGTCTTATATGTATAATGTGTTTATCACATTATGTATGGTGCCCCGCCCCCTACGCCTACAAGTATTTAGATGTGAGTTGCAAACACCACACATTACCACAAATTCAAATAAAATGTGAGAATGTTCGATATATAGTATTTGTTTAGATTGTTCGATATTTAGTTGTAAGCTGCAAACGCCACACATTATCACAAATTCAAATAAAATGTGAGATTGTTCGATGTATAGTATGGTTTAGATTGTTCGACATTTAGCTGTGAGTTGCAAACGCCATGCATTATCACATTATGGTATAACATGTGCAAAACCACAACACGCGTATCACCGCTATATTCATGCATGCTTATGTTTAAAACACTATGATCTCCTATTCAAATATGTGAATCCACTTTCATATCAAATTATGATCTTTGTTAGTCTCTTACACCCACACAATCCTCTAACCTTTCTAGCTACCACTAACTTTCTCTCGTGCATGCACACGCCCTCCTCACCCTCCCCCTCCCTCAGCATTCTATCCATCGCGCACAATTTTTTTCTTTAGGTCGTTCTCCCATAGTCTCCACAACTCCTTTCCGACACACACCGATCGATAAACCTCTCCAGCGATGTCTGCCTACAACATACACACGCACCTTCAATCTCCTCCTTTACGTGTCCTTGCCTCGTGTCTCTCATACGGTCCCACTCACGTGTAAACTCTCGCCCCTCTTTTCATAGATCTCACAACCGCACACTCCTCCCCCTATCTAGCTAATAGCTGGGCCTCTCGCACCACCTCCTAGCTCCATTCTCTCTGTCTATCCGTCTCGTCGGGCCTTATTTGCCTCTAACAAATGGACGTACACCGACCGATCTCCCGCTATACATATAGCTAGCTAGGTCCTTGTACCTGATTAGTTATGTCTCTCCCTTAAATTCGTCCGACAAACAACAATTGATCTACCGATCTAGTTAGGTTTGCTTACCAAACACATGGTTCCCCTTCACCATCCATGGATGTGCCCCGACAGATCTATCACGCACAGGCACACACAGAAACACATCCCCACTCTTATTGATAATATTGCAGTTCCACCCTCAGTTTGTCTAGTAGGCCTCTCCCACCATCTCCGAGAAGCAACCCCATCACCCATCCAGCACTCTACCCCTCTCCCTCCCTCTCTCTCCTCTCTCTCTGTCCCATCCTCTTTCCCGTCCTTCAGTTATGTATGGATGTCGACCGATCTCCCTCAAGACATAGCTGGGTCTCTCCTTCTCAACACATATATGAGCCGTTCTACATCTATATATAGTTAGGCCTCTGTCTACCCCTCCCCCCACCCCCTCGCACACACACACACACACACTTATACATGGAGCGCTCTAGTCATGTCTCCCCGCCACACACAAACTTGACCT
Organism: Aegilops tauschii subsp. strangulata; assembly: GCF_002575655.3. Lineage (NCBI taxonomy): Eukaryota > Viridiplantae > Streptophyta > Magnoliopsida > Poales > Poaceae > Aegilops > Aegilops tauschii. The sequence continues at coordinate 60,500,575 of NC_053041.3, read as the reverse complement.
GTTCCCTCTTACGTTCCGGTAGCTAGGTCAGTCGCCCTATATCTTTGACTTGCACACACACACAATTTTGATGTCTCTCTTCATCGATCTCGCACCCAGCCACTTGATCCTCTCTTTGACTCTATCGATATCTATGACCCCTCCCTCTCTTCTCGTGGATCGCCCGACCCTCTATATATGATATGGATAGGCCTCCATTTCACACACATTGCATGCAAAATTTTGTTTGAGATGTCATCGACACATATTCCCACAAATACATTCACGAAATCAACCTCCCCCCCCCCAAAAAACACTCACGAATGCACAAGCCATTTGTCTAGGTTTGTATCTCTCACACACACACACGTAGGTGGGGGACGTGCACGAAGAGAAGAGGTGCACGCATGGCGCACGTACTACCGTCTCTTTCCCAACCGCACCCGCGCGGGTACACGGTGGAGCTCATTTCTGTACGAAAAGGCAGCCCACGTGGTAACTTGACACGTGTACTGGTTGTCCACTAGATGGAGGGAGGATTGTCTACCATGGGTGAACAAACAAATTGCGACTTGACGCGTTATGTTAAAAAAGAGGCAAACCATGTGGGGCCTACCTTAGAGGCAAGGCTCTATACACTTGAGTACTTTTGATGTGCCCCGTCAACTCGCAGAAAAAGGAGAAGCTTGCTTAGTACGCCGTCTCCCCCGCCCACGGGCGCGGTGGCTCGCAGGATGAGGTGAATCTTGCTTACTACGCCTTACGCCCGCTCCCTCGCCCACGCGCGCGGTGGCTCGCAGGACGAGGAGAAAATTTTACTAGTACTCCCTCCGTTTACTCCTCATCCCTACTACCTTGGTTAGAGAGATTATCATATTGTTTGGAATATATGTCCTTTAGTAGATTTCAATATGAACTACTAGTACATACTCCAAACACTGATGTATATAGACGTATTTTAGAGTGTAGATTCACTCATTTTGCTCCGTATGTAGTCCATATTGGAAAGGACGTAATAGTATGCACTCTCCCTCGCCCCTCGACCCTCGTCACGTGGTGGACGTGCAGCAATTCATTCGGTCTCATATAGCCAGAATGATATATACTGCAGTACCATTATTGCTCGACTTCCCGAAGAGGCGAAGAGCCAATCGCAAGGTTAATAGATTGGAGATGCCAAGCGCAAGGTTTATAGGAGAACGAGTAGTAGGTGCCGAGTCATTTATAAATAAAGTTTTTTTCTTCAGTGGCACATACGCAATATAAATAGGTTCATATGGAGAGAAAAGGAAACCGCTCCACTATATACATAGGCAGGACGAGCCTACACGGTTGCTTGCTGGGGTTGCTCTCTTCAGTTTTCACACTCTCTCGCACAAAACCACTATGGCCACATCTCTAACATCCCAGCGGATCATGTCCGCTGGGGGAAGGGGTGGATGCTTAGTGTAGATGCGGTCACCGTCGCCGACGGCGAAAACCCATTGTTGGCATGTCCCGATCAGGGGTCCCCGCCATTCTCTCTCACAAAGCCGATGAGGTTGCCTTCGTCCATTGCTCACTACCGCGACGTGGGTAGTTGCCTCCTCCCGCCGCCCTCCTCTAGGTTGAGCTACGTCCCGACATCCCTCAAGTACAACTCCCTTTATAGCCAACTTGCACCACTGCTCCAGCTGCCCACATCACTCCATGTGGATATTTCTCTACTTCTTTGCCCCGCACATACCTCTACTGGCTTCTACGTACTATATTTGTGATGAGTTTATGTCTCATCAACTAGTCCCATTAATCATATTCTAATCACGCTTCTTCAATTTCTTTGCCACAGGGATGCTCATCTCGATTTTGGTGAAACTGTACAAAATGATCCAATGATCAAAGGGTTGCAAACTTCATTTCTTAGGAAGCGCCGACGTTGCCAGCAAATTAAAGCCTGTTTAGGGTTTATGGTTCAAGGGCTAGGGACTGCATGGATCGTTTTTTTCTTTAGTTGTCTCTGTTTCAATGGCTAGGGACTGCATGAGTACTAGTAGTACTGTACGCCTTACGCCCGCTCCCTCGCCCACGCGCGCGGTGGCTCACAGGACGAGGAGAAAATTTTACTACTCACTCCGTTTATTCCTCTTCCCTACTACCTTGGTTAGAGAGATTATCATATTGTTTGGAATATATATGTCCTTTAGTAGATTTCAAACTACTAGTACATACTACAAACACTGATGTATATAGACATATTTTAGAGTGTAGATTCACTCATTTTGCCCCGTATGTAGCATAAATTTGAGACACTTATTTTGGAACGGAGGGAGTATATATTTGCTATGATCTGTCAATCATTGAGATGCAATAGCATGCATGTTAGTCTCCGTTGTATTTGATGAAATGTTGCTATGGGCAACCTTGGACGCAAGATACATGTAACAGAAGCTAGAAGCTTCATAGCATTGTACTATCTCGCTGATAAATTACAGTACGTACTATACAAGTAGTACTATGTAAAGAGTTAGGTGTCGCACGGTGTCCAGAAAATATGGTGATAGTGTGAGGTGGGCCATGTAATCACTGAGCCTGCGTGTTTTCACTGCTCTTGCACTCCTCCGCCTTAAGAATGGAGAAAATTGTAATCTAGTAGTACCTCCTTTTGCCGAAAGGGTGGGACATCCAGCAGTCCTACCACCTCAGTAATAATGACCAATGAGCCGCCAAATCACATAGACCCAGCAGTAAGTTGGACGGACGAAGCAACCATCACTCTTGAATCCGCTTCTCCCTTCAACGCAGGCGCCAGTGAGAGGTCGCGTCCACTCTGCCCGGGCATGAATGCGGCACCGATTCTTTGGAGCGGTGCTGACTGTTTCGGGCGGGAAGCGCGCGCGGGCGATGGAGGGGCTTTGGGTGGGCCAGGCTGCTAAGGAGCGGGCGTGGCAGCTGTCCGCCTGTCCCTACCGGACGCCCGAAAACAAGAGGATGCACCGACTCTTGCGGCTAAAATCGTACACTACACACCATCTCTCTGTAGGAGTAGGTCGATCTGTAGCTCTCTCTAACACACACACGCACACGCACACGCACACGCACAATCACACACAGGTTCATAGAATAGGAAAATTGTGCGAGTGCGAAGCCACAGGAAGTGAGATACAAATGGAGTATGTACAAGAAGAGAAGAGGCATCTCTTAGTTGTTTGGATTAATTGTTGTGTTTAGAGACAGAAATCAGGGCTTTGATTGGAGGAATGACCGGTCAAGTTTCTCCTTCTCCTCCAATCTGCTTGCACCTTGGTCCCGCTGCACCTTCTAACGTGACTTATTACTCCTAGACAGAGGGAGTCGTACGAGATACGGTGGCACACTGACTTAGGTCGAATACAAGTGCCCAAAATTGTGTGCATGTTATAATAAGGATTCACCTTAAATAGTACGTGAGTGAACAGAGGGATCAATTGGACAGTGTTCCCGAGCAGTAGTGAGATGTGTGAGGTAAGATACACCGCTGGCGCTTTTAATTTCTCTTATTAATTTGTTTGTTTCACGCTCTGACTGGTGGGACCCAACGTACTACGTGGAGAGAGGTAAGTTGACTAAGGCTGCATTATTTCTGCACCAGTGTGGATAGTCTTACCACCAAAGCCACATGACACGATTATGATTTAAATCCTAATGACTCCCACACACACAAAAAAACACGGCATGCTTGTCACACGAATGCAGGATTGTATAAAAGGTTATTTTCCTCTCGTTGAACATAACAAGAGGGTTGTGTAGCTGGTTAGCCTGTTCGCTCATCAAACTTGAGGTCTCGGGTTCGATAACTACACTTGAGCATAATTCGTGCCAGGAGGATTCTTTGTCTGGTCAAAATAGATGGATACGGAGCTATACGATCTCGTAGTGACCGTATAATCACCTCATCACGTATAAGTTGCAGCCTCGACTCTTGTTTTCTAGGGTTTGTACTCTTCACACTCTCTCCAGTATATATATACACGTTGGAGCCTCAGCGCTTGTAGTTGCTCTCTCCACACTCTCTCACCCTCTCCAGATCTAAACAAGACTTCGTTGGCCTCTCTCTCTCCCCTCACTGCTGGTCTGCTTGTAGTTTCTCTCTTCACACTCTCTCACCTTCTCGATATCTAAACAAGACTTCGCTGGCCTCTCTCTCTCCCCTCACTGCTGGTCAAAGAGCCGTCCACCGGGAAGGGAAGGAGGCTTAACGCTGTCGCCGTCGGCGAGGGAGGGAATCCACTACCGGCGCAGCTGTTCACTTTCACCCAGCGGCGGCGCGGGAGGGCCTCCGACCCCTTCTTCTTCGCCGTCGTACATAGAGTGGGTCGAACAGCCTCCGGTCGCCCACCGAACCACACCCCAAGAACCTTAAGGTATAATTTACTTATTCCATATGCATTGCTCTAGCTGCATGTGGGCTTTTTCCGCTTCTGCACTCGAATCTAGGTGTTGGATCAAATAGGAAAGTAGTGGGGAAAGTTGTATACCATGAATCTAGGACATGGTTCAAAGAGGAAAGGAATGGGGGAAAGTAGTGGGAAACGTTGTATAGCATGAATCTAGGACGTGGTTCAAAAAGGAAAGGAAGGGGGAAAGTTGTGGGGAAAGTTGTATCACATGAATCTAAGACGTGGTTCAAAGATGACAGGAATGGGGGAAAGTAGTGGGAAAAGTTGTATAGCATAAATCTAGGACGTGGTTCACAGAGGAAAGGAAGTGGGGAAAGTACTAGTACAGACTGGCTATCCAGCACCTACGTTGGTCTAAAAGGGAAAACAATGACAAACGCAGTACGCACATCTGTAAAGAACTGATCTTTTGTTTTGGGGGACAAGGCTGTAGAGTTTGAGCAGGACTAGATTTGCTGCGCTCACATAGGGAAAGGTGTCTAAAGATAACAAAATTGGGACCAACATAAATATGCTCCTTGGTTGTTTGTTCTTTGTTGCAACAGACTGTGCATCACCCCAGTACATCGGTAGATGCACATGATGCTGGTGCGTCCACTGTCTTGTGCAACTCTTTAGCTGTTGTTAATCTAAGGCCCTGTTTGGTTAAAAACTCCCTAGTCCCTACCTGCTTGGTTCCAGGGACTAAACATGGACTATAGGTTATTAAATGACATGCTAAAAGACCATGTTACCCCTAGTAGTGAACTAATAGAGACAAGGTGCGATGCGTGGCAGGGGCAACTGTTGGAAAAAGTCCCAAAAAGACTTCCTCGGGGTCTTCTTTCTTTAGTCCCAAATGCCCACTTTTAGTCCCTGAAAGTCCCTCCTATTTGGTTTAGATGGGACTGACACGGAGCTTTTTTAGCCCCTCCACCAAAATGTCCCTGTAAACAAACACCCTCTAATAATGCCGCTGGAAAATTGATGCAATGCCACAGTTAAAAGCAAATTACATGTTTAACGAATTTTATTGTTAATATAATCTCTCTGTTAATATTAATCAATGCCACCGTTTGAGAAATGCTAATGTCTTGCTTTCTTTCCCATTTAGATAAGGTAGATGCTTCTTTTTGTTGGCTTCTGTGTCATCCACCGTTATTGACCACTAGTTGTTTCCTTTGCACCTCTGTGTAAACAGGGTTATCTACTTCACCTCGTTGCCGTTGTGACCTTTTGTTGCACTGCACAAAACACTTTTGTTTTAAGAGTGTTTTGTGAAGTTCAACCAAAATGTCACACCAACAACGTTGCTTGATTGCTTGATCTTAGTGGAACTGCACAAGAGGAGATCTTACTTCCTATCCGTGTTGGCAAATTTGGTTCAGATCTTCTTCTTGTGAGTTGTTTGAATTCCGTGTCATGAGAGGTCAGTACTAGGCTTCTTTCACATGATTCTGCAGTGTGCTTTCATATGTTGTGCTACTTGTACGGTAATGTTGCTTGATTTTAGTGAACTGCACAAATGGAGACAAGACTTCCAATCTGTATGTGCACCGTAATATCCCATTGAGGTAAGATAAGGGTATTTCACAACTGTTGGCCTGTATTTTGCCACTTTCATCAGAAAATTAATGTCATTGTTTAGTGCTATACTTGTGCAACCTACATGACATGCCAAATCTTACATTGAAGGCGAAGTTTGTCTGTTATTGAACCAAGGGGTGAAGGGGAAGAACAAGCGGAAGAAAAACAAAAAACAACTCCTGGTGCTATATGAAGCACTGGAACTGTGATGACACAAGTAATGATATAGTTTTGCATCTTAATTTTTTTCTATGGCTGGAACGAGCAATTGTTTTGCCACTGATTTGATGCCACTCTTAATTTAATGCGTAATTATCTCTACTTGTGCAAACAGGGATCTTCTTTGAAGATACCATATATTTTAGTGGAACTGCACAAGAAGATGTTGGAAACATTAATCTAATCGAGGAGTATATAGTAATCATGGCCACCACAGTAGATAGCAACAGATGGTTCCGGAGAAGTGCTTCATCTGTATGCTCTACACAATAAGCCTCTTGACAAAGGTTGGTACTCGCCCACTGATTTCATGCACATGATTGAGCTTTGTCATCTCTATTGGTGTTGTGCTACTATTTAGATGTTGTCATCAAAAAGTGGTATTGTCCTTGAGAAGTGCTTCATCTGTGTTGTTTTAAATATTTCCTTTCCTTTTTTTCATGCAAACAGGGATGCTAGCATTTAGTTATCCTCTTGTCTTTGCACAACAGGATCATCCTCCTCTGAAGAAGAATATGGAGTACGTGAAGTGACTAGTTCCGATTATGCCAGGATGAAGAAGCCCTGTCTATCTTCTCATCAGAAGGAGCAGTTGAAGGATGGTTACATTACCCCCCACAAGACCAAACTAACTTTAGCTAAGAAGGACTGACAAATCTCCATTTTCTTGTTGTGATGCGCGAGTACAATGTTGTTCTAGGATTCTTTCCGGTGAGTTCCTTTTTTGTAAAAGTGTGCTCTACATGGACCATGTAGGTACCTGTTTAAACTGTCAATTCATAGTATAGTTTGCTTTATACTAATTACTTTTTTTGTATTTTTGCAAACAGGTGTGCTCAGCTTGATTTCAATGGGAACTGCACAAAATGTTCATGAATACATCGAATCATTCATTTCCACCACAAGAAAGGAGGTGCCGATAAGTTCAAGGCGTTGCAACATATAAGGGCGAAATCACACAAGCTACGCATGAATTTGGTTGATTTTGGTGGAACTGCACAAATAGAACAACTGGTTTATTTAGCACGAGGTGCCATGTCAATGTCCGAACTGATGGCAAACCCTGCCCATTCCACAATCGTAGGCATTTGATATTTTGGAATGGGAAAACCTTGTCAAATTTTGCTCATTGAATTTAGGAAGAAGACATGCGTTTGATATTTTCGAATGGGACGCCCTTTGCTGTCAGCAGCGTCGATCCATTTTTTTTTTATTCTTTAGTTGTGAAGTAAATATTGGCTCTGACATGTGAATCGCTGAGATGCATAATCATCGATTGTTTTGAATGTTCTCTATGACATGTGAATCGTTGTGATTGCAATGTACAGGAACGCTAAAAAGCTGCTCAAACTCTTTGTACTCCTTTTGTTCCTTTTTACTTCACACATTGTCCGGTAGCATACAACTGAAGTGCTCAAGTTCTCTAGCAAATGACTGTATCTCATGAGTTTGCTCAACCACGGAGGGCTCTTCAATCATCCTGGAATCATAGAATTGCTCCATGATGTACAGCTCAGTGCCAGCAACCGGAGGGTAGCAGCGGTGGCCTTACTGGCCCGAGCGGCGGCGACCTACCGTGTTCTACTCTTCCTCGTTTTCTGTGTGGCGCGACCTCGTTGGCAGCGGGGCGGGGCCTCGGCAGAGCCGGAGATGTCCTCTATCTCGCTGCCGGCAGGCGGCGCCTCGGCGGAGCGGGGGAAAATCTTCCCCCTCGTTGCCGGCAGGGTGGGGCCTCGGCGGAGCCGGCGGTGTCCTCTGCCTCGTTGTTGGCGCCGCGGGGCCTCGGCAGAGCAGGGACTCGTCGGAGCCGGCATTGTCCCCTGCCTCGTCCTCAGTCACGCCAAACAGTGCCTCGGCCGCTTCATCGCCCTCTTTGTTGGCGGCCGCAGCTTCCGCCACCCGCATGCGGTACCGCGAGCGCTCGAGGCGGCCCTCGAGGGAGGAACGGTATGAGTCGAGCAGCGCCTCCTGCTCCGCCTGCTCCGCGGCGATCTCCTCCTCCCCATGCAGGTGCTCCTGGAGGAGATGCTGGTTGTAGGCGGCGGCGGCCTGCGCCTCCTGGAACTGCTCCTCACGCTTCTGCCTCACTGTGTCCATATATTGGGCACGGGCCTTGCCGATGGTCATGGGGCAATGCACCGGCAAGGACGGCGCGGAGGAGGGGGTTGGCGCTGGATCATCGACTACCATGTTCTCCACTGGGACGTCGTCGTCCTCCGGCTGCCTGCCGGCCAGCCAGTCGGCAGCAATGGCTGCCATCTCCTTGTGGTCCATCGTCCGCCCGTCCCGAAGAGCGCTGGAGCGAGAGGAAGCCATGGTGGGCAGTAGTGGTGTGGACAGGAGAATAGAAACGGATGCGGATGACTGCGGCTATGGCCGGCGCAGCAGTTTATATTGCAATGGTGGGCGGCGGAGGGACGGACGTGTGGCGCTGGAGTAGCCGCCTCAGCAACCGCGTATCATTAATGTGGGCGGCAGAAGGACGGACGGACGACACTTGTGTCGTTTGTAGGCGGAGCAATCGCATGCACCGGGAAGCGGGGCGGGCGGCGCTGACCGTTTCGGGCGGAAAGTGCGCGCGGGCAAGGGAGGCGGTCTGGGTGGGCCAGGGCAGTCAGACTCGTGCTTGGCAGCCGGTCGGTCCAGTAGCCGGACATGCTGGCTCGCCAGCTACCTCGCCGAGCTGAGCGATGACAATCAGACGATGGACGTAGGTTCCGACCAGGAGCCGACGCCACTGTCCAAGCCGGTTCATGCCGTGTTCACCATAGAGCAGGTGCGGCCGCACTTCGACGCCCTAATGGCGGAAGAGCTACAGCGCAGGAGGACCTGTGCTGCAACCTCCGTCTCCTCAATGAGCACCGGTGAACAAGCGAATGACAATGCCCTCGCGGACCTGTGGCCCTATGATCCTGGCTTCCCGAATGAGCAGCGCGCGCTGTATCAGAACATCCGTAGGGCCCGCGAGGCCCTCTCCGTCATCCTTCGAGTTGTTGCGCTCGCCGTGGCACCACCGTCTCGCGTTGTCAACATGGTCAACGGACATGAGGATGATGAGATGACTTTACTTGGAGAGGATGACAGCAAGTGCCTCCTTATTAGTATATAAAACTATAATTTTTTTCCTTCCTCCTGGTTTCCTGACATCACGGTCCCCCACCATTGTGAACCTATGTAGTCAATAAACGAGAGAATTGCACAAGAAGCGGCCGATAGCTGGGACCAAGCAGCTCGAGTAGTATTTGTGTTTTTTAGGTGTGAGCACTGCAGAGTTTTTCTTGAGCGATGTTTAGCCCAGATATTAATTTTTCTCCTCTGGACAACAACGAAAACATCGCTGCAGCTATTAACTGGGCGGGTTGTGGCCCGTTTAGCCTAGGCCAGATATCCAGCCCAGATATTAATTTTTTTCAAGCTGAAAATGGCTACCCCAGCTATACTTTTTTTTAGGAATACCTAGGCAATGTCAAGTTGTTATTCTCCGCCCCGTTGGGCTGCAAATCTTTCCTAGGAGGGATGCATTAGGCTCAACAAGAAAATGGGCTTTCAGAAATAATAACTGGGATGTAATTATAAAAACTGGGCAGTAACTATAAAAAATGCACCAAACACGTAATTACTATATAAAATATTATTTTTGGATATTGAAAATTATAATTTCATTAATTATTGCGTGCGCAATGTTTCGTTGGATTTTTACGTAATATAAATTCATATTGAAATTGTATTTAATCTAGCTAGAAATTTCGGGATAAAAATATTTTGGATCCCATCAAAATGTGGGAAATTTTATTGAATTCTGTTTTGAACGGTTGGTTGAAATGGGCTGTACTTTTAACTGTAAATGGGCTGTAGTAAATTCCATTAGAATTCAAAAAATCGGCTGCACATTCTTACAAATCACAAATGGGCTATAAGTTCTCTCCCACACACTTGTGGCCTTACTAAGGTTATGCGTCCCCTAAAAAAGAGAGTTGACCCGTATGCAAGGCTTTGTCAACTTATGGTCAACACACGGTTCTAGCAGCAGTGGCCGTTGGATGTCCATCCAATGGATGCCATGCTTCTTCTTCAATCTCGGATATTCTAGCTTCACCCGCCCAAAAAATGATTCCTCCCCCTGACATCTGGGGCGCATCATTTCGGAAGCTGACCTGTGGGCCTACTAAGTTGACGAGGACTGACTGCTTTGTCAACTTAGTCAATATGAACGATTCTAGCTCCAGTGACCGTACGATGTCCATCCAACGGCCGTAGTGCTTCTTCAACCTCTCGTCTTGTTGCTCCAGCCGCCCAAAGCAGCGCCAGTCGTGCCGCATGCTCCTGCCTCCCGTGGCCGGCTATGCTGCCGCGGAGGCCTCACCGCCCCCTACTATTCCCACAGCTGGCCAGGCCCTGCGGTGATGGCAGCCTCACAGCGCAGCCGAACCAGTGAACCCTCGTACTCCTCTCCGCGCGGGCTTCCACTGTCACGTCTTCCCCGGCTCCGCGTCGTCCCCTTCCTAGGCCTCGCCGTCGTCCACCGCCCTGGTGCTCTCGGCGTGGCGTGGTCAACGTGGTCAAGGAACGACTTCCATCAGAAGAGTACTGTACGTGGAGAGGCTGACAGCTGGGTCCACGGCCGCAACAAGGAAGTGCCTCCTTATTACGCGCAAAATAATTATTCCTCCGCCTGACAACGGGGACCCACCGGACGGGCCACCGTATTTCGCGAAAAAACGTTTGCCCCCTGACTGTTGGGACCCACCGGACGGGCCACCATATTGCGCGAAAAAAAAATCCCCCCGCTGTCAGCTCGGACCCACCGGAAGTGCCTCCTTATTACGCACAAAAAAATGAATACTCCCCCTGCTGGTTGGGACCCACCTTGGTGGGAGGCTAACTTGTGGGCCTACTAAGTTGACGGGGAGGGAGTGCTTTGTCAACTTAGTCAATATGAACGATTCTAGCTAAAGTGACCGTACGATGTCCATCCAACGGCCGTAGTGCTTCTTCAACCTCTGGTCTTCTTGCTCCAGCCGCCCAAAGCAGCGCCGGTCGTGCCGCATGCTCCTGCCTCCCGTGGACGGCTGTGCTGCCGCGGAGGCCTCACTGCCCCCTACTATTCCCACCGCTGCCAGGCCCTGCGGCGACGGCAGCCTCACACCGCAGCCGAACCAGTGAACCCTCGTACTCCTCTCCGCGCGGGCTTCCACTGTCGCATCTTCCCCGGCTCCACGTCGTCCCCTTCCTAGGCCTCGCCATCGTCCACCGCCCTGGTGCTCTCGGCGCGGCATGGTCGACGTGGTCAAGGAACGACTTCCATCGGAAGAGTACTGTCGTGGAGAGGCTGACAGCTGGGTCCACGACCGCAGCAAGGAAGTGCCTCCTTATTACGCGCAAAATAATTATTCCTCCACCTGACAGCGGGGACCCACCTGATGGGCCACCGTATTTCGCAAAAAAAACATTTCCCCCTGAGTGCTGGGACCCACCAGCTACATCTTCGCATGCAAGGAAGTGCGTCCGGGCAAAAAAACGATTCGTCCCCCTGACTGCTGGGACCCACCAGCTACATCTTCGCAGTCAAGGAAGTGCCTGACAGTCGAGACCCACCTGGTGGAAGCGTACCTAGCGTTGTCATTCTGGTCGCGAACGTGTACGTACATACTGATCGATGTAGAGGCACGCACGTGTCGTAGTAGAGGCGCGCATGTAGCATGTACATGTACGTACAGCGGCCAGGGTGCAAGAAAGTAAATACGGACACGTACGTACATACGGGCGGGGTCTCGAACGCCTACTCGTGTGTACGTACGGCCTGGGCTTGTGTACATGGCTGGGTCGAAACGGAGAAACAGCATCGTTGTCGTGTTCATGGGGAGCCAACGGAATGCGTCGTGTTCATTGGGAGGAAACGGAACGCGTGGGAGCCAACCGACTTGACCGGAACAGCCGATGGAAATGAGGCCTGGCGTACCGCAGAACAGAGGAAACGGCCTTGTGTTCGACCGGCCATGTTCGAAACAGGATCCTGTTCATCGGGAGGGGTCTGGCGTACCGCAAAACGGAGGAAACGGACCTCCTACGGTCGAAACGGGGTCCTGTTGATCGGGTGGGGTGTGGCATACCGCAAAACAGAGGAAACGGACTTGTGTTGGGGCGCTACGGTCGAAACGGGGGTCCTGTTCATCGGGAGGGGTGTGGCGTACCACAAAATGGGACTCCACGGGATACTGTTCATCTCCACCGTCGACCCCCTCTAGCCTCCACGGGCTACTGTTCATCTCCACCGTCGACCTCCTCCAGCCTCCACCTGCGACTGTTCATCCACGGGCTCCTGTTCATCCAGCCTTCACCGCGCGCTACTCCACCGGCTACTGTTCAAGCAGCGCTCTCCACGGGCTCCGGTTCAACCACCCCTCCACGGGCTACTGTTCATCCAACCATGCACCGTCTACTGTTCATCCTGCCCTCCACGGGGTGGTCCTGTTCATCCTGTCATCCACGGGGTCCTGTTCATCCAGCCCCAACCGGCTCGAATGATCGGGGACCTGTTCATGTAGAGACAACACCACGGGGTCCTATTCATCCACCCCCACCGGGAACTGTTCATCCAAACCACCCCAGCAACGCTCATAGTTCATCCAGAGGCAGCATCGATCGGCTTCAGTTAGCAGCAGTAGCGAACGAATCGTTCGATCGGGTTCAGTTAACATCCATCGATCGATCGCTCGGCTTCAGTAACGCGTAGCCTGCAGTGCAATCGCTCGGGTTCAGTTAGAGCCCAACGCCTCGCTCGGATTCAGTTAGAGCCCAACTCCTCGCACACACGCGCGTACGTACGAGAGAAACGCGCATCGCTCGGCCCCCGACCACCCACCGTAACCGGGGACTCCCAGATATTTTCCACGCCCTCGCTTCTGCCACGGTTTTTTCCGTCATGGACGGCCCAAAGAATGTCATGCAGCTGCGTCTCCAGCACGCCCAGGACAAAAAGCCCATTTTCTGTCATGATTTTTTTGTCATAGAAGTAGGACCCCACCACATCTATGATGATACCGGGTTTTGTCACAATTATCGTCATAGAAGTGTCATAAGTATGACAGAAAAGATTTTCGTTCGGCCAAAAATGTCACGGATGTGTCTTTTTTTGTAGTGTATACTTCTCAGAGAATCAACTGTTTATCACAAGTCTCCTTCTCCTTGGGACAATCTCTGGCAAAGTGCCCTGCTTCATTACAACGAAAACATATTACTTCTGACGAGTCTCGAGGTTTCCTTATGATTACATAGCCTCCTTGGGTCCTCGGCTTCCTTTTTGGGCAACCGCTGAAGTAGTCCCCTTAATCTCTACACCTGAAACATGTGATATGACTCAGGTCCTTCTTGGAATCCAATCTATTTCTCTTCCTGGACTTTTCCGTTCCAATCAGGGCTTCTATTTCATGTGGGTCATACTCTACTTCCTCTGTAGCGAATTCTACTAGGTCCCCATTCTAACAATTTTGGGAGATGTGTCCTTCTTCTCCACATGAATAGCATGACTTGGTGCAGGGTTTAATTGGGTCTTCTTCAGGTGTGTCCTCCACCTCTTCCTTCATCACAGGTTCTTCTAAAATTTCCATGAGGGCTCCTTTCATTGCTTCCTTCTTCTGCTGGATGGTTCTTCGAACCATGGGGTAAATGTAACACTGAGCAGGGTTGTGGGTAGTCCCTTCACACAAGAAACGAGTAATATTCCTAGTTGGGCATTCTACAACTGGGTGACTTTCTTCACAATGAGGGCATTCACCCTTGTGTTCTTTATGGGTGTGTCCTATTTCTCCACAGAGCTTGCATGCACAAGGTTTCTTCATATCCTTTCCATAAGGCTTCAATTTCTGGGACACAAAACGAAACTTTAGCCGAGTCAACTTGAATTCTTTCCAAGTGGTTACACCTTGCCATCCATTGATGTTTTGGTACTTCATCCACCAAGTAGCAGCACCTCTTTCAAAGCACTGAAAAGCATGTTGGGCCATATCCTTTCCGGCTATAGTGTGATCCTCCATATTCTGAATCCATCTGTCTGTGTCCAATTGAGTCATCGGTCCAGAAAATACAAGCTCATTTCCATTCATCCTCTATTGTGTCCATTGGTTTTGGGGTGAGATGAGAGAGATAGAGAGGGATACACACAATACAAACAATAGTTTTGAAAAGACAGATTTTATTTTGTGGCTGTCGGAAAAACATCAAACGAATTATAGCTCACAAACGCCGCATCTAACGTAAGTATGTAACAGGGGTTTGGTCTTGTAATGGTCAATAAATTTTTTTCAAGGTCGCCAAACTCTTCAAGCCTTGTTCATGTCTCCGATGGCTTCCTCCGATCATTCTTGTCCTTCTCAAGCTCTTATGTCAGGCCATCTCTGTTGACGCGAAGTCTCTCGTGACGTCCTTTAATATTTTGGAGTTGCATTCCAAACTTCTGGGTTTCAACATCCTTGACATGAACCATGTCCTACTGTCCTTCAGTTCCTGACAAATCTCCGGTGTCTCGAGGTTTTACTCCTCCAGCTTGGCTACTTCCAGCTTCTGGTTCGTGAGTTCTTCACAAAATACATCTTTGTCAAATACAGCTTCCTAAAGGTCCACCCTAAACTTCTTGATGTACTACTCCAGATCGTGGTGATTCACCAGCTAAGGTTAAAACTTCATCTATTGCTGATAGGTGCTCCCTTAACCCTTTTGTCATCCAATCCTTCCGAAGAAATGCATGCTTAACTCAGCCTAGTGACCATGGCATAAGCGGGCGATAATATCATGGATAGCCGTGTTTCTGCTCTTGCCATTTCCATGAGCTATTATTCCATAGTTGATATGTCATGCCTTAGGGTTTTCTTGACAAAACTTTGAGTTCTAATGCTCCATGTTCCAGTCTTTCTCCGATACACCTTGATCTCGGGTATTGACAGCTTCAATAGTCCGACAAATTCCATAAGGGTAACCTTCCTTGGTCATACCAATCTGGAAATTCTTCAAGGCCTACAAATTCCCCTAGTCTTCGGAGTCTTCAACCGTTGTAGTTTCCATTATAATGCACGGTAAAATCCTCCTCATTCCGTAGTGGTCTTAGTTGTACGATATCTTGTACTTCTTGGAGTGGTCTCATCAGCTGAACCTCCGTGTGGTCAAAAGGGGAAAGGGGTATAGTCTACTAAAAGGGAATATTTGAATAAGCTCAGAAGAGAAGAGAGGTAAAATATCCTTTTGAAAATGAAGTTTTAGAAAAAATCTTTCCTATGGGCTTGCCAGTTTCTAGGGGTCACGTCCTACAGTCAACATGTGCTCTGATACCATCTTGTAGCGACCCGACGTCAGACGGTCAAGTCTCTGTGTTTAAGTGTCATCCCTGGATCGGTATGCTGACACACATAGTACTCGAGGATTTATAACAGAGGTAAATCACATGTATAAAGTAACATAAATACTATAACCTCAATCCAAATAGCGGAAGTAACAACAAGGTTATGGATTCCCATCAACACCAACGGCAAAGTTGAGTTTAGAAATCGTAACCCAAATGTATCACTTACTCGTCGTAAGAATTCGTGCAACATGAGACGTTGCAGCCACAAAGGGTCAGTACATTCAATGTACTGGCAAATTCACACCATAGGATAATGATGAATAATAGCTATCACTACATGCATATATGGCTGGTGGAGGCTCTATGGTTATAATGTTTTTGCGAAAAGCCATTTTTTCCCTACTGCAAAGGAATATATTTTATTTAACTACAAAGTTTGTTCAAAATATTGATAAGTTTCCTCCAACTCAACCCCAAATTAATAATCATCAACCCAACAAATTAATTAAGTAGAGTGATGAGATCAATATGATAATCCAAGAACCAGATACTCAAGATGTCCATAACCGGGGACACGGCTAATCATGATTAGTTTGCACACTCTGCAGAGGTTTGCGCACTTTTCCCCACAAGACTCGATCTCCTCCGTTAGATTTCTCGCACTACATGGTGTTTGAGAAACGGATGACCGAGACACAGTCTTTCAGAGGCATTAACTCTTTACTCTGGGTGGACAGTTACACCTACTTTCCCCTACATCTGCTAGCCCACCACTGAAAGAGGTCATGCAAACTACTCAACTATGCTAGAGCCCATAAGAGCTTGTGGCTGCACACGGAAGTTTCTAGCATGAAAAATCTTATGATCCCTTTGAGCCTGGGTGGCATTCCATAGGGTGATCACACGGGTCCTCCGGGATCCCCTTGGGCAAGCACTGGGTTCTCCAGGTGCCCGGGCA